>NC_056667.1:84717241-85025172 GCF_018350195.1 Panthera tigris | reverse complement strand
ATTGAGAAACAAAGCTGAAAAATATCAAGTTTGGACTGATCTTATAGAAGAATAGCAAACCAACCTGGGAAGTTAAATAAAATCCTCTTAGAATTAATCCGCAAATACTCCTAAATCATTTCTTTCCACTAAATCCTATGGTCATTAAATCTTTAAAGCCTGTCAAAAAATAATATATATGAATTTCAGAAGCATTTTAGAATTTACAATGATATTTCCTTACTCAGATAATTTAATCTTTCTGATACCTAAAAGGTGATTCTTCAAACAAATGGCTTACTATAGAAGGGCAGAACCAGACCCTGAGTCACAAATTGCCTGATGGTCTTTCTCTGGGCACATTTGCTTCAGTTCTTACTATGTTTCTAGCTTTGTTTTGAGGCGCTATTATTTCCCCCAAAAAGACTTACTATAAAATACAACATGTATACATGTACACAACCCTAATATAAAGACGAAACCTGTGCCCTCTTTTAATTACACTTATATTTTGTGGTCTGTAAAGAGTGGAAATACTCATGAGGATTTGATTTGGCCATCTGAGAGAGTATTCTTTAGTTTTGGCATTTGATTTCCTGTTGTTTATTATTTTACTTGTTTGTAAAAGAGAATAAATGCTGAGAACAATCTTTCCCAGTCAGGTACTATCACTAGAACATTGACATAATAGCTATGAAATCAGCATTCCAACAATTTCTGAGTCCATTAAATTTCTTCAAAATAGAAGTTTCCAGAAAACAGATGTTACAACTTGAAAATAGTCTAGAAGCCCTAAAATTTACCAAATATGGGAGATTTAAACCAAAAGAGAAATTCTCTTTAAAAGTTTCAGACAACTAGGTTCAGCATATACAGAGTGCTAAATGTGGGCTTTACAAAGATGTCCCCTATGTATGATATGTGCTTTGGGTTCTAATCCCTTAACAGTCACACCCCTTTCCCAAGCCCCATATAACTTAAAATCATCACACTTGCAAGACAGCAATTGAGAATGGGATGGGCAGAGGCAAAAAAAAAAAAAAAAAAAATTCTTTCCCTGGTAAAGCTAATCAGTGTAGAGCACCTCCTTGGTTTGAAAGCACTGCTCCTTAACTGGCTTCTCCCATCATCCCCCTGTATCTGTCATCCAGAGTTCTTCCTGATCAGCCAAACTCAATCTCCAAAGTCACCTTTGACTCTGGCCTCTCCTTCAATGTGTCCACCCTCATCCAATCAATACCCTGACTGATTCTTTCTTCTAGAGTCTCTGCAGCCTGGGAGTCTGAAACATAACATTTGGAGAGAGAAAAAAAAAGATACAAATATCTTTTCAAATTTTATAAAACCACCAGTAGGGTCTGTTCAATGACCTTGAGAGAGAGGCCCAAGCATGTGAAAGGCCCTGAATCTTAAACTTCATTCCTTTGCTGGTGAATCTGCATTTGATCTTTCTTTCATGACTACTGCCATCACCTTATTTCAAATCCTTATCATCACACACTAAGACTAACATGATTTCTCTCTGCCTCCACTCCTGCCTACTCCAGCAATTTTGGAACAGGATTTTAAGAGTCTCAATCATGCTCAAAAACCCCAGCCAGACTGCCCATCATTCACCAAGATAAAGTGCCAACTGATCTCTCTAGGTGAATTTCTTTTTTCTTTTTTTTAATGTTTTATTTATTTTTGAGACAGAGAGAGACAGAGCATGAGCAGGGGAGGGGCAGAGAAAGGGAGACACAAAATCCGAAGCAGGCTCCAGTCTCTGAGCTGTCAGCACAGAGCCCAATGAGGGGTCAAACCCACAAACCATGAGATCATGACCTGAACCAAAGTCGGACCCTTCAGCGACTAAGCCACCCAGGTGTCCGGGTGAATTTCTCATTGTTACTTAAATGAACCACATCTGCTAGTCTGGACTCCTCACCATTCCCTAAGCATACTTGACACCTTCATCTGAGGTTTCTTCTGGAATACTCTCCACACCATCTCAGGCTACGAAAATTCTTCTATTTCATTAGCCTTACCTCAAATACCACTTCCACCACCTTCCCTGACTCCTTAGACTCAACTATAAGAATGAAAATGACCATGATAATGATAATAATAATAAAAACAAAAAGTTACAAGGTGCCTTCTATGTGTCAGGCGCTATTCCGTGCAGTTTACATAATTTGGCTCCATAGTCCTCACAGCCACCCTGAAATAGGTTCCATTATTAACCCATTTCCATTTATACAAGAAATGCTGAGAATCAGTTGCTCAAGGTCACAGAGCTAGGGTGTGGTGGAGTCAGGCAGTCTGGCTCCCCACAGCACGCCTAACCACTTCCTGATGGGCTCCTGACAGCTCTGTTGTAATTATTCTCCTTTATACTGAAGTATAAAGCACCTGAAGTGCAGTAAACATGTTTTTATACCTTTATAAGCCTTACAGTGCCTCCTATCAGATAGATGCCTAGTAAATATATGCTCAGTGGATAACTGCTTTAAACTTGTAAGGTACTACAACAAGTGCATCCACTCTAGTGAGTTAATTTAACTTAAATAATAATTAAGTGAATAAGACTTTCTAAATAAGAGTTTCTAAACGTCACTACAACGTTAGTGATAATGCCCAGGGGAGCTAGTGAAATTAACCTTCTGAGCCCAGTTATATAAGAGCATAAAACTAGGTGTAGTCAATTCTTCAAGGATGTGCTAAAGGAAAAAGTAAGATAGAGATGGATTTAAAAATAAGAGCTCTAGCTCAGATGACTTCTGTTAGCTTATATAAAGCATTTGGAGGGTCCAGGCATACTTCCTGACCCAGACATTCACAGTCCCACTTCCTGTCTGTTCGGAGTCTACACTCTGCCACTCTCAACACATCATACAAGGCAGGAAGCAGGAGGTGGAACAGAACAAGTAGTCACCAAAGATCCAGGTGTGTGTACTTAATGTTTACAGATTTTGTACAGGAACCTACATACACACCAGGACACAAGGAAACTCTGCAACCTCGTTAAGGAAGGGCTTAAATAAGGCCCTTGACAAGGGCTCTAAAGAGAGCTGGGGAACAGTCCATGAAGGGACCAAACTTGACTCAAGTCTTCCTTGCACCACACTAGCATTTAGATGGCCACCTCTTCACCTTCCTTGGGACCACAGCTCTAAGTCACTCTGGTGTGGCAGCCTCCTTTGGTGACCCGATGAGTTCAGATCCCATCCTTATGTTCTCAAAGCTTCCTTCCTTCCTCCTTCAAATTCTTACCCAAGTTGGTCTTCACATGTTTCTGGGGTGATTTTAGTCTGTCTCCCTGGCTAGGTTATAAGTCTGAGAGCAGGATTCTTGCCTCCTCTCTATCTGTGGGACTCAACACCGCCTGGCATGTAGCACATACTCAAAAAATGTTTGATGGATGCATGAACAAATAGTGGAGAGAAAGAGGGCGTTTTATGTGAGAACAAGTGTGACATGGTCACAGAACACAGATCATCTATCTAGAGAGCAGGTGACAGTGTATAGTGCTTAAACACCCCAAGTCCGCAGCCAAGCTGCCTGGACTCAAATCCAGGCTCTTTCATTTATGAGCCATATTGTATAACTCTCTGTGCTTCCATTTCCTTACGGAGTCGAGACAAGAACTGTAACTGCCTGGCAGCCTCATTTGACTGCCAGGAAGATTAAATGAATTAATAATATACGTAAAGTGCTCAGATATTTCTTTTCTCCTTTTTACCACCTGTATCCACATGAATCCCGAGCCACAGCTGTTATCTCTGACACCTGAACCCTAAAGCCTGTCTACATGTATAAATATCAGAACATGAGGTTGTAAATGTCCTCCATGACTGTTATATACCAAAACCATAACTGACCATCCTTTAATTCAACTCTCTCATTTGAAAGTACAGATGTTGTCTGCCTCTTCAAATGGCCTCCTGAGTCTCCCGGTGCCTTAGCATCAACAACCATAAAATAAATGCTGTGGCCCGTTTTATCAAATCCATTGTCAAAATATCAGAAGATCCTTGAGGTGGCCCACGTATTTCCCCAACAAAGTACATGTAACCAGAAGAGAGCTGATGCTATACCCATTTTTCCTTATGTGAACTTCTCATGAACAAAAGAATAAGAATACCAGGCTAGGTTTGTTTTTTAGGAGAGGAAAGCAATTACCAGTTACTGGCAAAGAATGAGCCACAGAAGTCCATGGAATGAACATCTACGAAAACACACAACGAGGTGAGAAACTCTGCAAAGAGTTGAAACATAAAACTTTTAAAGTCTCCTCCTTGGCTCCCAAACCTTCAGTTCTCAGACTTCTTAAATGTCAGGGCACTTAATTTATAAACTGCTTTTTCCTGAAGACAGCATTAAGTCTTAATTGTCATAGGCAAGCACAAACAAAATGTTTAATTTTACTATTTTCAGCAACATTTCTCTTCTTAATCATTTCCTCTCATTATAACCAGTGACTGAGAAAACAATACCTACATTCAGCTCTAAAACTTAAAAAAATAAATAAATAAATAAATAGAAAAAAGCCAAACATTTCTCAAATGTACACCGATCCTACTTTTGTTCTAATTGTTTATGGAAATAAAAATGTTCAGTGTTAAACAATCACTTACAAATTAGATACATAAGTCTGATTACAAACCAGAAATCCAACTGAATATTTAAAACAGTATTTCATTCAGTCTATTTTAAATCTATTCTACTGAATAGTCTAATTAAAACAAGAATGAACGCACCTTCTCTTGAACACATTATAAAAGAAGGTAAGTTGTTTTTCCTGTTCTTCCAGTTTTGAGACTAATATAAATCACAGACTATGAGGCCTGCAAAATGTAAGACAATGCATCTGCCTAACAAATATGGCGGCAACATTAAGTACAGAAGTAAGGCAAAACCTGATGCCAGGCCTCCATCTCCATCACCTATTTTTGCCCTAAATTACTTAACACTCATCTGGCATCCTTATGAGAACAAAGGTATAGGAATGACTGTGCTTTTGGGCTGGGGTGATGTTTGCTCTGAAATACTCTCAAGTGACATCTCTCTATATTTTAATTTGAATTTGAGATTTGATATATGGTGGACTTCATTCTTTGAGAATTCATTTAGAACACAAACACGGCCTCTCATGGGCATGATGAGAGTGAAACCAGTGGCTCTTTGACGGGCAATTTAGGAAAACTGTAGACATTAGCCATGTGTCTTCTTTTCTTAAAGCCATGGTTTTTTTTCCTTAAGATTTGATTTTGAAGTAATCTCTAAACCCAACGTGGGGCTTGAACTCATAACTCTGAGACCAAGAGTCACATGTTCTACCAAATGAGCCAGTGAAGCACCCCCCTCCATGTGTGTCTTCCCATCTAATTTGATGGGAACCAGAATTTCAGCAGCCTGAAAAGACGTTCTTCCAGAACTGACAGCTACAGCCAGGACAAATACATATCTCTCGCTAACTGCGTCTCAGTAACACTGCAGACTTTTCCTGCCTGAAGAGAGCTCGTGTTCCAACACAGACATTGCTGAGCTGGTTGTATCTCATTGAACTAGCCCAGCCTCTTATTAAAGCAAACCAAGGAAACACTAAGCTAATGTTCTCAGTACACAGAAGCCTAAAGGGGCCCTTTTAAGGGGGAGAAGGAAAAAATATTTGGTTGTAAGAAAACCTGACTCCCCAGTCTCATACAAGCTGAGTACAAGGCTGTTGTGTTACCACACACAGCAAACATAACCCTGTATATCATTCATCATTAGAAGGCAGTCTCTGTATGAAATATAAAAACAGACTCACTCCAGAACATTACTTGAATAATACATACTCTTAAATGGAATGGTTGCAGGTTAAAAATTCCTCTTGCTGAGTTTCACTGCTTACCTCTGGATATAGTATGAATTTTATTTCATAAAACCTCTCAAATTAAGAAAGAAAAAAAAAGTGGAGTGTGCAAGGACTGTATTCTTTAAACCAAGGACTGAATCTGATCAAGTTTAGAAGGCAAAGAACCATAACTTCATTTATGATGAAGATACAGATGATAGATCCACAATAGACCAAGCATCAGTACTGAATTCGCCTAACACCTATAACCAATAATAAAAAGTCTTTAACTTGCAAATGAATTATATAGTAAAACCTTCGTTTGCGAGCATAATTCATTCCAGAAACAGGCTTGTAATCCAAAGCACTTGTATATCAAAGTGAATTTCAAGAACCATTGGCTCAGTGGTGACCATGTGACATTCGGCATCATGTACTACTTGAATTGCAAGACACCGCTCATTTATCAAGTTAAAATTTATTAGAAATGTTTGCTCATCTTGTGGAACACTCACAGAATAAGCTACTCACAATCCAAGGTTTTACTGTATATCCTAATCGTTTATTTGTAAAGGCTAATATTTAGATCTTTGGAAATAGTTTCCCAAGATAAAACCTTCTGGTTGTCAGTCTCTTTGGCTAGTCCAAAAATGATTATATATTCCACATTATCATTAAAATCATGTAGCCAAAATAAAATGTGGTGGAAAACATTATTTGAAAAACTAAAAACTAAAACAAAATAATTAAAGAGGCATGTTTGCTTTCTAAATTATCTACCGTCAATGCTAATATTTGAGTAAAGTCTAGGTGAATAAAACATGAGGAAACCAATGAACATGTATAGAATGACTTTAAAATGAACCTTGAATTATTTCAAATGTTTGGATGGGTACCTTAATATATTGAAGTTCACTTCAAAATGCATAGCTTTCCTCAATATTTGGCATTATGATTAGGACTGATTCCAACTTGAAGCAATGGGAGGTGTGGCAAACCTGAGATTTTCTTGATGTAACCAGAGGGAAAAAATTGGGAAGAAAGGTAAGCAAGAGAGACCAAAAACTTTCTGGACAAACACAGGGGGGAAGATGTGCCAAACTCGCCAGGAATGGAATGCAAACAGGGTGGGAAAGAAGTATGACCAAAGTATGTATGGCTTGTTTCCTCTGAACTTTCAATTTACAGAGCTTAGGCAGAAGGAAGGAGGAGGTAAACCAGACAATCAATGTATTCATGTTAGTAATTAGAACAAGCACCTGAGGGACATGGACACACACACACACACACACACACACACAAGCCTTTTCAAATATAGTCATCTTATCCTTTTCCAAATAGAAGAAGTTTGTAGGTGAGATGTTATCCAATCTTCTAAGACAGAATCCACACAGCATGTGAACTAAATCTCAGATCTAGAATCTCATAGTAACTTGTAAGCTACTGTTCTTTGCATTGACTCAAGAATAGAAAACCAACAATGAACACAAACAAGGGGCTGGTTGTTCTCTTCCAGTATGTACAAAGATTTGTTGCTTAGAGAAAGCAGGAAAAACAAGAGCTTTGCCCATCAGTCAGTCAGGTGTTTGCAGAAAGGATTCCAGGGTTATTTTACTGTACACAGCCCAAACTGTTCAAATATATGCCACATGACAGAACTGTCCTTCAAGAGTATAATAGAATTAATCATTCTTGAATGTGTATAGATTTTTTAAAGAAGTAACCATGTTCCCTAAAGGTTTATTAATGTCACAAATAGTACAACTAAAACAAGTGAAGGCAATTCCAACTTAAATAAAAGTAACTTAAATCCAACCAACAGATCTATTGTATACATACCCAATATATATAACATACAGGAAGTATATACGCCTTCCCTGCAGCTACTGGAAATTTCCCTCCCTTTCCAGCTCACTACTGTAGGTAAACCTCACTACTTCCAGAAAGCAACACCCCCTTCACCCTGGTCAGTGATTTCTCACCCTGTCTTTTGATCAGCAGCAAGACTTGCAGTACAGATTTACTTATAGTAAGAAAAAGGAAGGAGAAAAAAGGAAAAGGAGATGAGCAGTGTGTTTTACACACAGGTGATTCATTTCTCCATTCGGTAAAGAACTACTGGTAGCAGGCACCATGTATAACACTAAGAACAAGGCAAATATGTTCCTAACCTCAGAGTATCTCTTGTATGTTACTTCTTTTTTTTTTTTTTAAGTTTATTTATTTATTTATTTATTTATTTTGAGAGAGAAAGGGGGAGCGGGGCAGAGAGAGAGGGAGAGAGAGAGAGAATCCCAAGCAGGCTTTGCACTGTCAGCACAGAGCCCAATGTAGGGCTCAAACTCACGAACCGTGAGATCATGACCTGAGCCAAAATCAAGAGTCAGACGTTCAGCCAACTGAGCCATCAAGGAGCACCCCTCCCTTCATGTTACTTCTTATCTTCTAAGCCAGGGGATCCCCCACTTTGAATATGCCTCAGAAAAGCCTTTTAAGCTGTTTTAAGATATAGACATCCTGATTTCTGCACCCCTGAGATTCTGATTCACCGGATATGAGAGGTCTGGCCCATGGGTATTTCTGTAACAAAATCATGGTTGAGAACCACTGTTGTAATAAATGCTACAGAAGTCAGAAGGCTAAAAACCTGAATTATATCACAGAACTACAAATACATATTATTTCATTAGCTTTAAGTGATAGTTGATAAGGAAGCCTACATTCTCAGTGAAATTCCAAGGGCATAACAAAAGGTTTGCCAATGTCCTTGACAACCCATGTGTCAAATCTACCTCTTCATTGATGTGTCTACTAGTAGGGACAGAGTTACATTTTAGGGATATAAAAATGAAGACAATAGGGAAGGCACATATGTTAATAATCAGACCACTATGGCTTAGTAGCAAAAGAGAAATCTGAAACACAGAGATAACAGTACCATGGAGAGCTTTAAGTAGAGTTCTAAAAGATGAGTCTTTTAGGGATGCCTGGGTGGCTCAGTCGGTTAAGCATCTGATTTCAGCTCAGGTCATGGTCTCACAGTTCATGGGTTCGAGTCTTGTGTCAGGGTCTGTGCTGACAGCTCAGAGCCTGGAGCCTGCTTTGGATTG
Source organism: Panthera tigris (assembly GCF_018350195.1). Classification (NCBI taxonomy): domain Eukaryota; kingdom Metazoa; phylum Chordata; class Mammalia; order Carnivora; family Felidae; genus Panthera; species Panthera tigris. The sequence goes on along the minus strand of NC_056667.1, from coordinate 85,016,265 downwards.
TGTCTCCCTCTCTCTCTGCCCATCCCCTGCTTGTGCTCTATCTCTCTCTCTCAAAAATAAATAAACATTAAAAAAATTTTTTTAAACATCTTTTAAAACAAGGGTGCCTGGGTGGCTCAGTTGTTTAAGTATCCAACTTTGGCTCAGGTCATGATCTCACAGTTTGTGAGTTCGAGCCCTGCATCCAGCTAGCTGCTGTCAGCACTGAGCCCACTTTGGATCCTCTGTCTCCCCCCTCTCTGCCCGTCCCCTGCTCGCACTCTCTCTCTCAAAAATATATATAAAAATTTTTAAAAACAGATTTTTTTAATGAATAAATTGTCTGGGGCACCTGGGTGGCTCAGTTGGTTAAGCCTCCAACTCTTGATTGCGGCTCAGGTCATGATCTCACAGTTTGTGAGATCAAGGCCCAAGTCAAGCTCCACATTGACAGCACCGAGCCCACTTGGGATTTTCTCTCCCACACTCTCTCTGTGCCCCTCCCCTATACGCATATGCTCTCTTTCTCTCTTTCAAAATAAATAAATAAACTTTAAAGACTATATTAAAAAATGAATGAAGAGTTTTTATTAAACAATGAAGGCTCCAGGAGCCCTCTACTTCCTCCTTTCGACTAAGCTACCAGGAAATTCATTACCAAGTTTTGAGCTTGAGCATGTCAGAGCCAGTTCCTGTGACATGTAACCAAAAAACTCAAATTATTACATTACTGCTACTCTCCATAGAAGCCAATTAAGAAAGAAGGAGGAGCAAAGGAAGGAAACCAAGCAGAAGGAGAGAAGTGACCATAACAGAGGAAGAAGACAGAGGTGGAAGCAGCAGGGAAGAAACAAAGATGCGGAAGGAGAGCCACACAAAGATAACTAGGAGGGGTGGATGAGTGACAGGCATAAATGAAAGCTGAGAGCAAAGTGTGAGAAAATAGGTAACTGGTTATTTCACACAGTGGTGCTAACTGGGACTACAGGGGCTGCTAAGGGAGAGGGGAAGAATGAGTGGAATGCCAGCACTAGAGGGGTTCTTGTCCTATCCTATTCTAACGCTCGGGCCAAGTTCTTTAATTTCTTTGGGCTTCCTAGCACAATAAGGAGAAGCAGCAGCCAAGGGTAGGGGTGGGTCAGCAGGGCAAAGAGAAGACCTCTCTCTAAGATCCGTCTGTTTCTGTAACTTACAGAAGAATCACTGTACTACATACAGCTCCAATGGAGCAATTCTTCAGAGGAGAAATTATCTCTCAATTGCTACAGTAGATATGGTAAAAGCCAGAATCTCATCCTACAGTCTTTGCATTTATTCATTTTTTTCAATGTTTATTTATTTTTGAGAGAGAGCGCAAGCAGGGGAGGGGCAGAGGCAGAGAGGGAGACACAGAATCCAAAGCAGGCTCCAGGCTCTGAGCTGTCAGCACAGAGACCAATGCGGGGCCTGAACCCATGAACCACAAGATCATGACCTGAGCAGAAGTCGGGTGCTTAACCAACTGAGCCACCCAGGTGTCCCTATAGTCTTTGCATTTAACTTGAGATCTAGGTCCTTAAGAAAAAAAAGTAAAATAGAGCTTACAGAAAAAGTCCAGTGGCCCACATTCAGGGTAAATCCCAAATTTTTTTCTTGTAATAGAAGGCTCTTAATCAACAATTTAAATCTGACTTCCTCTTCCATGAATTCAGAAGTAAAATACTGTCATCAGTGAATATGCATGCATAAAATTTAATATATAATTTTATTTTTAACCCTGTGCTAATAATGGCATAGCCCAATGCCAGGATATCCTAAAACATGCTGTGGTTGTGTTTTAATTCATACATCTGATTTGGAACAAAAAAAACAAATGATTTTAGAAACAGGTTTTTTTTTTAGTTTATTTTTATTTTATTTATTTTGAGAAAGATACAGAGAGCACATGGGGGAGGGGCAGAAAGAAAAGGAGACAGAATCTCAAGCAGGCTCCATGCTGTCAGCGCAGAGCCTCATGTGGGGTTCAAATTCATGAACTTTGAGATCATGACTTGAGCTGAAATCAAAAGTTGGATGCTCAACCAACTGAGCCATCCAGGCACCCCAAATGTTTAGGTTTATTTTTTATTAAGTTTTTATTTATTTATTTTGAGAAAGAAAGAACGTGACCAGGGGAGGGGCACAGAGACAGAGAGACAGGGAGAGAGGGAAAGAAAGAGAATGAATCCTAAGCAGGCTCCACACTGTCAGCACAGAGCCCATTGCAGGGCTTGAATTCACGAACCCCAAGATCATGACCTGAGCCAAAATCTAGAGTTGGATGCTCAACCAACTGAGCCACCAGGCACCCGATTTTAGAAACTGTTTTAAAATGTTGGAGCACCTGGGTGGCTCAGTCAGTTAAGCCTCCAACTTCAGCTCAGGTCATGATCTCCCTGTTTGTGAGTTCGAGCTCTGCATCAGGCTCTGTGCTGACAGCTCAGAGCCTGGAGCCTGCTTCAGATTCTCTCTCTCTCTCTCTCTCTCTCTCTCTCTAAAAATAAATAAAACATTGAAAAAAATTTTAACGTTAACCACATTTTGTCGCTTTTTCCATTATTTCACAGATGTGTTTCCAAAAAAAGAATAAAACTTAAAATATGGCTCCAGGTAAAAGATGTAGCTTGCTGCTAAAACTAGTACTCACTTACAGACTTTAGGAATTTTCTCAAAATTCCAGACATTTTGAAGGGAACATAAATAACTTATCACATTCAACTAGCAGGATTTATTTTTATTAACTTTTCTTTTTAATTTTTTATTTTAGAAAGAGAGAGCGCTCACATGAGCAGAGTCTGTGAGGGGCAGAGGGAGAGAGACAGAGAATCTCAAGCAGGCTCCACGCTCAGCACAGGGCCGGACGTGGGGAAGATCCCACAACCCTGGGATCGTGACCTGACGCAAAATCAAGAGTCAGACGCTCAACCGACTGAGCCCCCCAGGTGTCCCTCAGCTAGTGGGATTTAAAGTGTCCCCAGTTCTAAGACAGACAATACCCTGCAGTGCTATTAGAAGAATTACAGCATATTCCTCAATTCTTTGTACAGGGTGGATCCATTCCCACTGATTTCCACAAGCAGTTGATTTCAAACTGAAAGCATTGCAGCCGAGACCCTGGTGAAGAAGTCAAGCCAGGACCTGGGGGTTGGAGCGGTATGATACAGACCCCAGGTGTGGAGTCCATCCACATCTTTTCTCACTAGTAACACAAGATCAGTCACCACGGAAATGCAAATTCCCTCCAGGGCTGTCTCATACATCCTTCATTCCTTTATTCCTTAAAACAACACATAGGCCCTATGCTAGGCACTGGGGATACAAACACATGGAAGAGTCATCCCTTCACTCAAAAAGTTTACTCTGGTAGGAGAGAAATGGCGAAGCAAGTGATTGCAAAAAGCCTACTCTAGTAGCTTACATTGTACATAATAAATTGTAAGACAAGGTTAAAAAAAAAAAGCAATAACTAAGCCATGGTCTGGGTCAGGTAATAAGAAACGACAAAATAAACAATTAAGGGGTGGGGAAGGGGTGGGCAAACAAATTATGGAGAAAACATCAGGAGAGATTCCTTTGAGAAGGGAATTCTGGTTTTCTTTTATTACTTAGAAATTTCCCAAAGCAAGCCCCACTAAATGACTCACATATACCCTCATGAAAGAAGTGAAAAGTCTGGTTCATCCTACAGTACATATCTTCACGTGGAAAGGCTGGTCTGTCTACTCATTAACATGAAATGACAAACCATGAATGTTACTCCCCTATCAAATAATTCTCTGAGGTCCTGCAGCAACTCCAAATAGTTCTTTCAGGCTGAGGTTACACTTTCCTAGTCCCACTATTCCCTCTGATTAACCATGAATTTGCTAACCACATCCCTGACTTTCTCCATAATGAAAACTCAAGGGCCCTAAAAGTATTTGTCTTGGGAGGTGGGAGGGAGTGGGCACAGGGGATGCAAGAGTGAAGCAGAGGAGCAATGAAGAAGAGAACTCAGACAGACACAGGAGCAGGGTGGCACTAACACAGAAACCTAGGAGCTGACAAGGGCATGGTTAACTTACAGGCATAATCACCACATTTTGGGCATGAAAAGTCTTTGGAATAACTCAACACACAGCAACCTCAATGGAAGCTCCAGTTAGCTCCTCCTTTATTTAAAATTTCAGAAAACACCTACAGAGAGGGCTTTGTCCATAATGGGGAAAAGACTACTGTTTGGCTCACTATATCAAACAGAAAAGATTTTGTGAAATGAAACTTACAAAGATTAAAGTTATGTATTCAAAACCTCTTATAAACCTAAGGTTTAAGATTAGGTGTCATGAAGTGCATAGGACATCCCATACCATCAGCATGAATATAGAAACTACACTGGATGGGAGCACCTGGGTGGCTCAGTTGGTTAAGTATCTGACTCTTGATTTTAGCTCAGGTCATGACCTCATAGTTTGTGAGATCAAGCCCCACATGGGGCCCTGCACTGACAGAGTGGACTCTGCTTGGGATTCATTCTCTCTCTCTCTCTCTCTCTCTCTCTCTCTCTCTCTCTTTCAAAATAAATAAACATTAAAAAAAGAAACAAACAAACTACATGGATAAGACACTCACATAACAGACCCAAAGAGACAGGCTGGGCACTGGCTCCTTAGCACCCCCAGTGCTGACCTGAGCACAGGCTTTCTCATTCAAGGTTGTCACAAGTGAATAAAGGCACATTTTGGTGACCAGGAAGAAGGAGATGAGCAGGAGTTTAAGAGAAACACTAGTGATTCAAATCAAAGTGACATAAGGAAAGATAGATTGTATTATTTGAGGTCTTGAAACAAACAGCTTTTCCTAACAATCAAGTATCAACTGAATCAATATTATGTGGAAGCCAGTTGGACATCTTGATATTTAGGCATGGGAGCCTTTTGAGGAATTGAGAACACTTTCCATTTTCCTTAAGCTGTTCAGGTTAACCATAGGGTAACCCAGAAGGACCAAACAGTCACCTGTGGGTTCAGTGCCAAAACGGATGGTGAAAAAAACATGCAAACACATTTCAGATCTAAGCATAGGAAGCAGATTCTTTAATGGCTGTTTTGCAAGCTGCAGGTAATTTGCAAACTGCAGGTAGCAAAATCAATCGAATGGGTAAAAATTTTTTTAAATAAAATAGGACAGAATATAAAATGTCAGTATGCCTCGCCTATTGTAAGGTAAGAACTGTTTCATGGACATTTTGTTTCAGTTATACATGTGAATAGTGTGTGTACTATGTGTGAGAGTGTGTGTACTAAACTGCAATGTAAAACACAGTTCTTATTGTGGTTTATAGTGAAAAGAGCTTGAAAACCCTGTCCTAAGATACAGCCTAACCTACTTCATGTCATTCCTTGGCTCTCCTGTTCTCCTATCACTCCTGACACTTAGACCTACTCTAAGACATCCATGGACATCGCCAAAGTACATGTGCAAAGAGCTGCCGCTGCGTCTGGCTGGTACACAAGGTATTTGGGATGTTAGCCCCATGAGCCAGAATTAGAGCTCAGAAGCTACCTGGAAAGGAAACTGTATGACTGAGTGAAACACTGCCTTGTACTGGAAAACTCTGCCCTTCCACACTACATGCTATTTTGAATTTTCTGCAAAATATTTTGGTTTAGATGCAGTATTATTCCAAGACTAGCACTGCTCAGTTACATGCTGTGAATGGATAAAGCTCCAACTTAGGAACTTGGGGATTTGGGTTCTAGTCTCTCACTAACTGGATTTATTCCTTGGGCAAGGTACTAGATCTCTCCGGGCTCAGATTCTCCAACTAAAACATGAGAAAGCAGGACTGGAGCAGAGTTTTTCCTTGTGAATTTCTTCCGGGAGGTACTTTGAGGAGTCTGCAAAAGTGAGTCTACGTTTCTAAATTAAAATTGGTTTATTTTTAATCTAAGAGAAAACAATAAACATAACCAAATGGATTCAATATTGATTTTTACCATGGTGGAAATCACCACGGTAGTTGTTTAGCAACCAAATAACCTCATTTTGCATTAAACTTGGAAGTATTACCTCCAGTCTCCGTATATATTCTAGTAAATGTCTCACCAATTAGGAAGCCTATAGTGTTTCACTGGGGATACATCTAAAATGTGAGTCTGTTCAGTCTGGATATTTGTATAAAATTGAACAGAGATGGCTCAGACTCACGTAATTGCTAAGTGAGGCCCAGGCAAACATATATAGGACATGTTAATTGCAAACTAACCGAGATGGGCCAATCACCTGCAGTCATATCAGGCATTACAAATACATTTCAAGTCATACTCTAATAATGGACATTATCTTCAAGGCTTTGGGTACCTCTTTTAAAAAATTTTTCTAGGGGCGCCTGGGTGGCTCAGTTGGTTAAGCGTCCGACTTCTGCTCAGGTCATGATCTCGCAGTCTGAGAGTTCGAGCCCCGCGTCGGGCTCTGTGCTGACAGCTCAGAGCCCGGAGCCTGTTTCAGATTCTTTGTCTCCCTCTCTCTCTGACCCTCCCCTGTTCATGCTGTGTCTCTCTCTATCTCAAAAATAAATAAACGTTAAAAATAAAAAAAATAAAAATAAGAAAAAAATTTTTTTTCTATCAAAAAATACGTTCAGTTAAAATTTTTAAAGATTCAACTCTGATTAAAAATTTTTCTAGTATTCTTCTTCCAATCTTTTGGGTTATTTCTTAGTGAATATTATCCTAAAATTGCAAGGACAGCTGTTAAAAAAAATTACTGACATTAGTTAGCAACTACCTAACGTATAAATAAGGATTTTCCCCCATTGAGAAAAACAAAAACTGCTGAGGCCAAAATTAAGACTACCACCCATAATACTGATTTCAAACGGTTGTACATATTAACAAAGCCCATTTCAGTTCTACAATTGTAAAGAGTTATATAAAACACCTTGTTTTACTCAGTAACTTTAAAAAAAAATTAATGCCTCAAAACACTACGATTCTTGCTGTTAAAAGTACTACAGCTTTTAAATTACTCCATATTAATCTTTCAAGAATTGTAGAAAATTACCTTTTACTTATCGGTGTTTTTCTCAATGTAATTAATATTTATCTATCAATTAAACATTCAGTCATTCATACCACAAATATTTACTGAGCACTTAGGATGTTTCTGACGATGTTCCAGATGCAGTGGTTGCTGTAGGAAACAAAACAGTTCCTTCCCTTGAAGGGAGAGATAATAAACAAGTAAATACACAATCCCAAGCAGTAAAACAGTGCATCCCATTAATTCAGTATATAAATGAAACAAATGGACATCAGCTTTTTCACAGAGAAAGTATATGCCTTTTCGAGGCTACTAAGATTCCAAAATTCGTAAGCTATGGTAAACATACAGTGTGTCAGTACTTAAATATATAGTACTAAGTACCATGCATGTGTGTGTTATGTGTGTACATATGTATGTGTATATAAATCTGTGAGCTTATTCACAGCACAGAGGAAGCTTGTTATCAGGATGCCACAAAGAGAACAGAAAAAAAAAACAAAACAATTATTCAGTTAAACTTGAGAAACAAACCTTTCACAGATGAAAAGCAAACAGCTCATTTTCCCAGCCCACAGCTAAATGTCACACACAAGGAGGGTTGAATAAAAGATAATATTGCTCTATCTGTATGTAGAAGACTAACAAAAGTTCCAAATTCAGAGTTTAAAATTGAAAATGCTGTGTGATCTTAGGGAGCCTCACCTGTTTTGAAAGCACCAAAAATATAAGCCTACGAAGATAAAAGCCTGACTGGCCCTTTTACAGGTAATATCACAAAAGCATTCTTGTCTATCAAGCTATAAAAGGAAGGAACTGCAAAACAGGAAATTGCCCTGCCCCAGCCATGCCACGCCTCCCTTCCTCTCCACAATTTCCACAAGCAGAAGCAAACTCGATCTGTTAGATTTACCGAGAAGCCACAGAGGTTACAGAAACTAGTAGCTGATATATCACTGTTTTAATAAATATTTAAGGTAAATGCCTTTATTATTTTGAACAAACATTTTTTTTGAGGATTTTACCTATCTTTTCAGATAATGTTTGTTTAAACCATAGCCTTTTGATGACAAGTTAGAGTAGGTCTGAAACTGCAATTTACAGATGAATTGTGAGTTAGAGATAAAGGAAATTTAACATGCTTGTCCCAAACTTTTATAAATTCAAAGTTAGTTGGCCTGGTTTCCATTTTTCAATGGGCTAAGCACATACACATAAACCATTTTTAAGTATTACTACTCTGAATATAATTTTGTATATATTCAGTAGATCACTAGGTATTGGATAATCAATAGATCCATTATCAACAGTTCCTTTGTACTGAGGTAAATAGAAGTACTTATTAATATAGCATCTGTAAAGTAACAGAATTTAAGGTATATGCACTTCCTAATTTTGTAAAGAAATTTGGACTAATGGGTGTGATTTCTAGCGATCTACCTCTATTGATACAAATTAGACTCAGGGAAATGACTTCTTTTCTTAAAGGAAAGAAGAGGCTGATACTTTTCAACTTGTAATGGTCCAAGTAAGGAAACATCCAACTATTTTAAAACACCAGCTATTCAAAAGTTAATAAACCTACAAATAAAACTACAGGAATAATAAGTCTCATTAATAATAATAAAAAAAGATTAGTAAAACAATGAGGTATCATTTTCACCAATTAAATTTCTAGATCTTTAATGTTTATACCCAATATGCAAAGGTACAGGACATTGGAGAGGACATTTCACTTAATACCAAATTTAGTGCAGACTGGTTTAAATATGGTAATATGCTGCAAGAACCTAAAACTTGCTTGCATTTTTAAAATCTATGAATCCCACTTCTGGCAATCTAAAGACAAAAATCCACAAAAAGAAACATTTATAATGTCAAAAGTGTTTGTCACATCATAAAAAATTTGAAAGGAACCTAAAATGTTAAACAAATAATGGTATGCCCTCCAAATGGAATATTATTTGATCATCTTAAGTAGCAATAAGGCAAAACGTATGTAGGACAAGCAAAAAATGTTCACAAAACTACACCGCAATTATACTTAAGTGAATATTCATGTTTAGAATGATGTCAGTGCAGAAGAATTTTCCTAATTTTCTTCTATGATGTGGTTATGCCACTTTTTAAGTTAAAAAAATTTTTTTTCGATTAAATTCATTGAATTATCCCCTTTTCAAACTAGATATTTAAAATATATTTAATCACTTCCCCACCCTTCCTCCCCCCCAAGAAAACATGCTACCCCCCACACCCCTCAATAGTCCTTCACCAGCTTAGCCTGGGGTTGATCCCTCCCTCTCCTCAGGTCTGACTCTGGTCCCTAAACACTCCCTCCAGAAGGCAGACTATGTTATTCAATACCTTAGCATCCTCAACCCTGAGAACAAGGCCTTATGTATAATAAGGGTGGGGAAAACACTTGTTGATTTTTATTTATCCAACTTGGCACCTACTGCACACTTTTCTCAATTATTTATTACTCCCCTGTCGCCCATTTTAAGCCAGGTATTCATTCTTTTTTCTATTTTTCTTTTTTTTTTATATTCCCCAGGGCCCACCATTGTGCTGGGTAAAGCTCCCCTGAGCCAAATAAATATTTACTGAACTAAAGAATGCCTGAACACACATGTCAAAAATAAAAAATTTACTTGGTTCAGACAGTTTCTTCCTTTAAAATGCAAATAACATCCTAGAAAACAAAACAAAACAAAACAAAACAAACAAAAAACACCTCCTACTACACCTTCCGGTGATTTATCCCAAGCAACCAACAGACTAACAACCATCTGAGTGTTTCTGAGCTAAGAAAGGATGTAAATGTAAAATGGGGTGGGGAGGAGGATAGGTTTCAGCTCTTCAAGGGAGGTAAGACAATAGCTCAGAAAATTTTCTGGAAGGACGCACAACTTTCCTCCCTAGAGCTGCCAGCCATTCCTAAATGCTTCAAATGCCAGGCATTGCCCTGGGACACCTTCATCAGCGTGACCTCCTTCACTCCTCACCACAACTATGTTAGGTGGGGTGTTATTATCTCTATTTTAAAGATGAAAAAAAAAAAAAACAGGAATTTAGAAGAGTTAAATAACTTGCTCAAGACATAAAACTAACAAGTGCATTCAAGGTCAAGCCTGTGGCTCTGCTAAGGTCACTGTTCTCAACCAAAACGCCAGGTGGAGGACAGCTTCTTTGCAATTAGCAGTAGACTTAGAGGTAGAATAGAACTACTAAGGTGTTAAGTGTAGTCTACATTATAAATAGCAGACACAGACATGATTACAAAGTCTACAAACCTTAGCCTTGTCATCTCTAATTCAGACATGACATCTGGCTCAGCCTTGTCCCAGTTAATCCATAATTAGACCCCTTATTTGGCAATATGAGGACTTAACACGTGGGTTAAGGAAAACACATTGTGGTTACCACCTCTGCTTAAGCCTCCTCCACATATCTAGGGGAATAAAAAAGAAACCTTAATTTTTTAACTCTGAATTTCATTTTCTAAGCTAAACCATCACATTTATTCTAACTTCTCACACATATAATTTTTCCAATCACCTAGTCATCATGTGCTTCATCCAAATTCTCCTTGACCTCTTTATCATGGTTCTGTGAACCGAGAGCAAAACAGTAGCAAGCGAGGATGTGGTCTGTAAGCACATGGCAAGAACCTAATTAACTTCATTAATTAATGAAGAAGAACCATCTTCTTTAAACTCATATGAAAGTGCTGTGGATGCCACTATGATCCAAGCATCCTAATTCCCAACTCCAAAACTGCATTGAGTATAGTCCTGGGAAGGAAACAACTTCCCGACAAAGTTGATCTCTTCGTAAAATCTGTGCCCTCCATCTCAACAAGTATAACGTCACAGCTTAGGAATAAAGAGACACTTCCTGAGTAGGGACTTCCCTGAAACGGCGCCTGTCATCCATCTGTCCAGTGTCACTGTGATCCCCAGGGGCCACCTCATTCTAGCAACCCTGGCTTTCGAATCACTCACAGAGAAGGGTTTGTCGATTTCCCACTGAACATGATGTTCCATATTTTATCTCCTTCTTAATGCTCATGACAGTTCTAGGAGATAAAACGTAAAAAGGCTCTCCCCTACTTAGAGATAAGAAAGTAGAACTACAAAAGCTTGTGTGACATACTTAAAGTCACCATCTAACGCAGAGCAATACAAATGTACCTAATACCATTGCACTATGAAGACTCATCACAAGAAATAAATGTTTTCCAAACTATGTATGGTGATGAATGTTACCTGGACTTATCATGGTGATCATTTTTCAACATCTACAAATATCAAATCATTACACTGTACACCTGAAAATAATATAATGATATGTCAATTATACTTCAATGAACAAAGTAATTGAGAAGAAAGAAATGCCTAAAACAGTAAATTTTATATTGTATGTATTTTACCACAATTTTAAAAATTGGGGAAAAAAGAGTTTATCAAAAACAACAACAAAGGCGCCTGGGTGGCTCAGTCTGTTAGGCGTCTGATTTCAGCTCAGGTCATGATCTCACAGTTTGTGGGTTCAAGCCCCACATCCAGCTCTGTGCTGACAGCTCAGAGCCTGGAGCCTGCTTCAGATTCTGCCTCTCTCTCTCTCTCTCTCTCTCTCTCTCTCTGTCCTTCCCGCGCTGGCGCTCTGTCTCTCTCTCTCTCTCTCTCAAATAAACATTAAAAAAAATTAAAACAACAATAGCAACAACAAAAGGCAAGGTGATGATGTGACTTTTGTGCAGGTGGTAACTGCCCTTGGGCTCTGATCTCTGCTTTGAATCTGCATCTTTAAAGGCCATAGTTGGCTCAGTCAAGACCACAGCATTCTGATAAGATACCACTTTACCCTCTATGTCCAATTTGATGATTTTCAGTTTCCCTCTGAAGTTACCTTCCTTCCTTCTTTCATATTTTGTCATCTCATTATTCATTCATTGAGTAGATATAATACAGAGCACCTACTATGTGCCAGGCACAGTTCTAAGAGTTCAAATACTGAAATAGTTCCATACCAGTATGTAAACAGCTGCTGCCCACAGCATGCCATGGCCCTCCGCACTGGCCACCTCATCTCTTCCCTGGGACACCCCCTCACCTGGACTTCCTCATGGCTCAGCATAACAGGAAGGCTCCATTGTGGCCAGCTTCCAATTCAGCTGCTGACTCCCTGGGCCTAACCCCTTGTTAAGTATTTTATCACCTCCCAGACACAGCAATGAACGGAGCAGACAAGGTCCCTACCCTCTAGTCTAGGAAAGAGATAATAAACAAGTAAATATACAAATGAATCAGATAATTTCAAATAGCAGAGCACTATAAAGAAAATAAAACAACAAGGAACTAGAGGGTGACTGGAGGTGGGGAGAACAGAGTAAAACTTGAGAGGAAGTCTTTCTGAGGAAGTGATTATTATAAGGAATCAGGAATGCAAAGGTCTAAGATAAAAACTCTCCAGGCAGAGAGAACAGAAATATGAAGGTCTTCAAGTGGGAATAAGTTTGAGGTTTTCATGGTTAGAAGGCCAGTGTGACGGGGGCATCCTGAGCCAGGAGAACACAGAGGTAGACACGGCCAGATCAAGGGGGATCTTAATGGCATTGGTAAGGAGGTTGAATTCAATGCCAAGAACAGTGAGCAAGCATTAGACAGATTTGAAACAGAGCCATGAATGATCTAATTTATATTTTTAAAAGATTACTCTGACAATTGTGTGGCAGCTGTGATTAAACAAAGGCAAGGGTGTAAAAAGGAAACAATGTATGATGCTCTGGTGGTCACCCAGGTAAACAGAGACAGTGGCTGGAGCTACAGGATAACAACAGAGATGGAAAGAAGTATTCTGACTCAATATATGTTTTAGAGGCAGAGTTGACCAAACTTACTGATGAGTATAATGTGGGAAGAGGAAACAGGAGGAATGAAAATGTACTATTCTTGGATTCAGCAAGTCACTGATGGCAGTTCACTTACTAAAAAGGCAATGACTGTGGGAATAAATAGGTTCATGGAGAAAAGGAATAAAAAGTTCTGTTTTGCCAAGATAAATGTGAGATACCATGGAGATACAAACACGTAGTTGGATATCTGACTTTAGTAACAGGAAGATTCCCCCATGAGACCGTGACTTATCCAAACAGCAACATTAATGTACGTGTAACTTCACTGAGATGTTTGTATAATGCACATTACAGACTCTCTTCTTATAAGACTTGTGCCAACAATTAAATGCATACACACAATACAAAGTAAGGCACAAAATTCTCTTTAAGGAAAGAATACAATTCTTGGTTTTCATTTTAATTAAATGTTGTGTCAAAAAGCTTTCTGGGGAATGCGTTTTCAAAACTGGAAACGACAATCAATGAGGAAACAAACAGTACAAGAAGAATTACTTTACACCGCTTTTCGAACTAGTGTGTCAGACAAGCTCATGCTGCCCTCAGCGCTTCTTCAATCCCGCTGAAACTGCTTCTCCTTCATTGGGTTACATTAAAGTGGTGGAAACTTCTGCATCTGATGTATTTTATCCCCAGCTCAGTGCATTTATTATGACTGAACTTCCTTTCAAAACTCTAGAGGTGCCATGATAAAATTAAAGATGACACCAGAAACAGGAAAGACGGGCATTAAAAAGGAAAGAAGAGGGGCGCCTGGGTGGCTCAGTCGGTTAAGCATCCGACTTTGGCTCAGGTCATGATCTCACGGTCCGTGAGTTCGAGCCCGCGTCGGGCTCTGTGCTGACAGCTCAGAGCCTAGAGCCTGCTTCAGATTCTGTGTCTCCCTCTCTCTCTGACCCTCCCCCGTTCATGCTCTGTCTCTCTCTGTCTCAAAAATAAACAAACATTAAAAAAAATTAAAAAAAAAAAAAAAAAGAAGGAAAGAAGAGAGGAAGAGGAGAGGGCAGGGAAGAGGAGAAGGAACGAGAGAGCAGTAGATGACCTCTTCCTGATAATCCCTTATGACAAAGGGCTCGCGGAGAACATGCTCACACAGCATCACCAAACCCCTCAGGAAAGACACCCTTGTTTACATGGCTTGAATCCAAAGGTTATTACAGGCTCTCCATATTCTAAACACACTGTCAATTATCAGTCCCAAATGAGTAATAATTATCAATGTAAAGTGAAAAATAAGCATGCTTGCTTCATTCAGCTTACCAGCACTTCACTAAGCCTTCATGCCAACAGCCAGCTTTTCATGTGTGCCTTTAAAACAAAAGCAATGGCCTGGCTGGTGCTACAAATAATCTTTGTATCCTCAGAATCTGAAGGAAACTTAGAGGTCATTATATCCAACCCTATCATTTTACAGATAAGGAAACTAAATAAAGCAAAGACAGATAAAGTGGATCACCCGTCATCCCAGAGCCACTTCAGGATGAAAAAATGTTTTTCTGATTCTTAGTCAAGATTCTTTGTATTATACCCTGCTGCCTACAGAGTGAGAAAGAAAAGTACCACAAGGGATGGCCCACGGCTTCATGGTGGCCACACCACAGGGAGAAAAGTTGGCCAGAGCTGGGCATCTCAGCCCTGGAAACAAGGCCCCAGGCTGCACTCAGGCTGTCAGCCTGCCACTACTCTCAGCCTACACCCTGCAACAGCTGACAGTCTTTCTAACACCACATCTGTCTGGGCTTTTTCCCCTAGAGCTTTCGGTTTAATGTGGCAGAGTGTGATACATAGTAGCTGGTGCCTCCTTCCGTCAAGATCTTCAGGAGGGCCTGGAAAGGTCACACAGCAGTGTGTTTTCAGGCTTCAGAGAAGCACAAACCCTCCCCAAGGATGATGGGAAGTGACACCTCTCTCCCCTGCCTTTAAACCAGCCTATTCCTACATGGATATCACACTTGTCCCTAAAAAGTTATTACAGGTTACAAATGAATTTTAGCCTTGGTGGGCTTCTGCCTTCCAAGTTTTTGTCCAATCCCAGTACATATAGAAAATCCTAGAAATATTCACACCAAAACGCTGTAGCACATTCACATGGAACTCACATTTACGTTTTAGTACTTACAGAGAACAAAATTTGCAATCAAAATGTTTCTGGGAAAGTCTTGTCTAGTTAGTAGGGAAGTGTAATATATGCAGGACCTATATTTGGTTTGCCTACTGCAAGCATGTATATAGATTAGTAGATGGATAATGATAATATAATAATAACAATCCTTCCCCATGCAATCTAGGATTTCCTCTTATGCAAAAAAGGAACACCTCAACAGTCTTTAAAAATCTTCCACTATATATTCTTTTCCCTGGATATATTCTTTCTGGATATTCTTCTTTTAAAAACACCCATACAACTGTGGGACCCAAGCTCCCCATTGTGGTTCTGAGACTCTGTCATTAGATACTAGCAAATAAAATCTGAGAATTAAATAGCCCATGGATAGTAGTCCACACTTTCCATTCCACATCAATTCCCAGGGTGCTAATAATTTTCACCATCTCCCAATTCCACTGAAAAACTGGCCTGGATTTTATGTGACAGTGTTAGCATTCCCTTGGCCTGATTATAGAAAATAATCATGAAAAAGTACTTACAGCATAAGCACCTATTAAAAATGCTGCATTTGCTCTTTTCCGTTGATCAAAACAGGTGTAGTGCACTATTTTCTTTCTTGATAAACTGTATGACTAAAAAGAGGGAATAAAAAGAGTGTAACCATAGAGACAGTGTTAAAATATACAGAAGGTATACATCATCTCAACTTCCAAGATGTGTCACAATCAGTGAAATGTACCAACTTTCAACTTTCATTTCTATGGCAATTGTCCATGAGCATATTTGAGGGATGAGGGTTACTGGCTCAGACTTTTTGCAGCCCAGTCATAATGCGGATTTGACAATATAACAAATATTTCTCTCCAAGAAGGGAGACATACAATGAGAAATAATTAAATTATTGGCATCTTTATTAATGGGGACCATTTTGGAAGATTTACTCTAAATCTTATACACAAAGTCTAGTCATCCTTTTTTTCTTTTTTAATTTTTGTTATTGAAGGATAGTGGAGATACGATGTTATATTAGCTTCAGGTGTACAACATGGTGATTCAACAGTACTATAGATTACATAATGTTCACCATGATAAGTCCAGTCACCATGTGTCACCACACATTATTACAATAGTATTGACTATATTTCCTCTGCTGCAGTTTTCATCTCCATGACTTACTTATTTTATAACTGGAAGTCTGTACCTCATTATCCCCTCCATTCATTTCACCCATCCTTCCACCCCCGTCCTCTCTGGCAAATACCAATTCATTCTCTGTATTTATAAATCTGTTTCTGGGTTTTTTTCTTGTTGTTGCTATTTGTTCATTTGTTTTGTTTTTTAGATGCCACATATAAGTGAAATCATAGGGTATTTGTCTTTCTCTGTCTGACTTATTTTACTGAGCACCCTCTAGGTCCATCCATGTTGCCACAAATAGTAAGTTCTTTTTTTACAGGTGAGTATTTGTTCATCCTTTTTCTTTCTCTACATACCATACCCAGTTCCAGAAAAGTTATCTTTACCTTTCATATTAGACAGTTTATTTTTAAATGTGTCAATCAGTCTATTTTCTTCTAAAATTTTCAAGTGCCTATATTAACTAGAACATCAATACTAATATTTTCTTTCTAGAATGTTCCATAAAAATCCCTTTTTAATTATCTGAAAATAAATGGCTAGTGGGAAAAGGTAAGCCATCAAAAGGGTCACATCAGCAAATATCTTAATGCAATAACCATATGTTAAATTCATGGATTCAAACAGTTTTATTAAGGCACCTGCTATATGCCATGCAATATGCTACATGCTCAAGGATTCAGCTAAATCCAAAATAAGCAACTTAGTATGTTGCATACATGCTAAACATGACAAGAAGTGTGCAAATAAAAGATGTGTTAAAATGAAATCAAAGTATGAAGCAAACTCAAACATAAAACAATGAGAACACTGACGCAACTAAATGAAATCTGCTCAATTTCTTCATATTTCAAAACAGTCACAGTATTTTGACAAATGGCTTTCAAAACACAGATACATGGGTACCTTTTAATATTTGTCTACAAATTCAAACTGACTGTAAAAGCAGCGTTCTATACCTTACACATTGACTACAACCCACAGAATACCTGCTTTTACAGCCCCTTTAGAAATGTAAGAGACCTCAACTACGTACCTTTCTTCATTCACCCTGCTGTTTTCTGTAAGTTAAGAAACTCTTCAAACTCTGAAGTCCATTCTACATGAAATTGCAACATTCTGGCTTTTTTAATGTAACCACAGAAAATGCAGCTATATGTATCCCAGCAATGAGCCTGGAAACCCTCACCACCCCAAGTCAGGCACTTCCTTCCTAACCCAGAATCACATGTTCTGAAAATGGCACTGCTCTTCTTAATTGAACTTTGAGGAGCATCTGGGTGGCTCAGTCAGTTAGTTAAGCGTCTAACTTTGGCTCAGGTCATGATCTCACGGTTCGTGAGTTCAAGCCCATCATCGGGCTCTGTGCTGACAGCTCAGACCTGGAGCCTGTTTCAGATTCCATGTCTCCCTCTCTCTGCCCCTCCTCTGCTTGCTCTCTCTCTCTCTCTCTCTCTCTCTCCCAAAAATAAACATTAAGAAATTTTTTTTAATTGAACTTTGAAGAGTGTTTGCCTCAAAGCGGGTCTCATTACCAAGGTCCTTATTTCCAGACAGGCTTAGTAAATTATCCCTATGAAATAAAGCTTTAAAAAGTACATTTTATTCAATTCAGTTCAGTCAAAATACTGAGGTTATCTAAAGACTTCAAGGTCACTATCAATGGTGCTGACACTTGTCTCCTTGCTTTCTCAATTTGAGAAAACTGTCTGCTGGACATTTCCTTTCGTTATTTTATTATTTGCTTGTTGCAAGTCTGTCTTTTGCTTTGTTTTTGCCACCTATTGTTCTCCATCAATAAGTTAGGCTTGATTTACCCAACGGAGAGTCAAAGCCCTTAAGATATAAGCATATTTTATGGTGTCTAATCCCAAACACCTAAACACTGCCTTAAACAGGCCAGGCCCCCATAAACATGAGTCAGGCTGAGCCTAAGGGACTCAGCTCTTCTCGTTCCCAGCCCCTAACTAATTACATTTACTGGTTCCCTAAAACACTCATGGGGAAGAAAAATATCCACAACTGATCCTGAAGTCTGGATTGTGTTTTGATGCCTTTTTCCACTAAGAATTTAGATTTCACAGCAAACAATTGCTATCATTTAATAATGTGGAATTAAATTTATTTTACAAATCCACTTGCCAAAAGGGACAAACTCATAATGGTGTGCTTCCATCACCAACAGTTTTTTTGGTTGCTTTCAAAGTTTTTGCTTTTGTTTGGTTTTTGTTTTTTTCTTTCTTATTCTAAAGTATTTGGGATGCAGAGACCTCCCTGAACCCTCCAACAGCAACCATGAAGCTACAGGACGAAATTCTGAAGGAAACTTTTTTTTCACTATAAACTTAAAAATGCATTAAAGTAAATATAATACAAATTAAAATTTTACGGACTTCAGAAGAATTTTTTAAACTTTACAAGCTTACAGAAATTACATCAGATAAAGAATATTCTTCATAAAATATGCCTACAAATTTTAACTTTTTAAATATCTCCTACTAGAAGCTGCCTATAGGATGGAAACATAATTTTTTAACATCCATCACCATACACAATTACAAAATCTTTTTTCTTATGATAAGAACCTTTAAGATCTGCTCTCTTAGCAACTTTCAAATATATAATATAGTATTATTAACTATGATCACCATGCTGTACATTACAATAGCTAACTTTTTTATATCAATTAAGCGAGAGTTTCCATCTAATTTTTAGGATAATTTTTAAAGCTCCTAGCATTTACCTTGCTTAGAGGTTTTTGGAATTCAATTATTTTTCTCAGTAAAGTTTCAAAAGTACTACAATCAAGAAATGATCTGCTTAGTGAAGCTTGGCCAGTATCTCCCAGGTCAGATCACTGAGGCTCAGTTCTCACTCAAGGAATCAAAACTAATTCAAAGTAAATGATAACAGAGAAAAATCTTATGTCATACTGGCCTTTTCCTAATTTTCTGCCTTGCCATGGCCAGGCCTCCCTCTTATAGGTCACTCTGCCCCAGTCTTACACCAGCAATGCTGTTCAACATAGCAGATAACCTGGTACTGAAATGAAAAATTTCAAGGATGGTGTGCCTGGCTGGCTCAGTCAGTAGAGCATGCAACTCTTGATCTTGGGGGTCATAAGTTAAGCCTCACACTAGCCATAGAGTTTACTCAAAACAAATTTTTTTTCAGGGATAACAAAACATCTTGCCAATTGTTTAGCTAATGCTTTGTATGATTAGATTGATATACATAAACTAATATTTTCTACTTTCAAATATTAAACATGTCACTCTGTTAAAAAAATAAAATAAATTTTAAAAATAACCCACAGGGGTGCCTAGATGGCTCAGTCAGTAGAGCATTCTACTCTCGATCTCAGGGTTGTGAGTTCAAGCCCCATGCTGAGTGTAGAGCTTACTTACAAATAAGAAAATTAAAAAAAAAAAAACCTACTACATATTAAAGCACTCCAGAAGAAATGATACTATCCATTGGAGACACTGATGATTCCAGTACCTTTAGAGAAAACTTTGGCTCATTTTTAAGATCTTTCATGGAGGAACTTACCATGGAGAAGAAGAAAGGGACAGTCTGCAGATAAAAGGATTCCATTTTATGAATGAGCCCAGTAGGTATTTTCTCATACTCTACCCCAATACCAAGAGAACTTAATGCCTCTAACCAGAACTGCTTCTTCCTTACTCTGGCCCAGCTCCTCTGTGGCCGGGTATGCTGACTAGGCCCTTCAAGGAGAGCCCTTGCAAAGTTAGACCATCACCTCTGGCTTTCAGTGAGCTATCTGCTCTTAACAAATTCTTTTTGCTTTACATGAGCAGCTCAGAGATTACAAAAACACTGTGTACAATAGCAAAGTAATGCTAGCCACTGGAAAAACAAATGAATATAGCCTTAAATACAAAAGGATCGAGGATGTCACAGAAGGAATACTAAGACCTCTGGCCTAGTTGCCTGCTCTTGCACATGACCAATTACAAATGATAACCTGTAGCCCCTATCCACATTTATTTCAGATTTCTACCTAGCAACTGCAGTATATATGCAGTATATATCCTTCCAAGCCTTCTTAAGTGGACACAGCCAGCCCTCTATAATAACAGCTAACATTTATTGCTACAGTCCATCGTTTCCTAAAGCATAGCAACAGTGCCAGAGGGTCCAATTTGACCAGACACAGAGTGACTCCCAAACCAGAGATCGTGGGCAAGGCCGAAGTATAATGAATATTCTGTGTCTCTCTTTTACCAAGAGAACATAAGCCAGGAGCCAAAGACGGCCTGGCTTATCACACTTGGCCAATATATTTCTCCTATGTCAGATCACAGACAGTTGAGTTCTCTCAGCAAATATGGTAGATGTTAGAAATTCAGAAATTTCTCACTGAGTTTGATAGTTTTGGTAAATCTCAATTTATAAGGTCACAGTAAGTTTCATGGTGCAAAATTTAAATAATTCTCAGGTCAACAGAATTGGTTGAATTAATCAATCTCAGTAAAACTTTTCAGAAAAAAAAAATCAATCTAAATTATATTTTATTATATTTAATCCTGTTAGCAGACTGGCTCAGGGTAACCTAGAGAGCTTGTTAAAATACAGATTGCTGGGCCTCAACCCTAGAGTTTTTGACCAGGGCCCAAGAATTTTATTTCTAACAAGTTCCTCAGTAATGTTGATGTTGACAGTCCAGGGACAGCACACCAAAATCCACTATGCTATTGCATAAAAATGTGACTTGTCACCCCAGGAAATGTTTTATGTGGCTCCTAAATCACTATCCATTTGGTCGAGTAGCCCCAAAAGACATTTAACTTCTCTTAGGAACTCCAAATCATGCTAAATGCCTTTTAAAAGCATGTCATAAAAAACACATTGCCCCAGATACCTCAGAAAACTGTATCACAATTTGTAAATTCTTGCACTCCAGATGACAACACCTTAGGAACAAGTTCCTTTAATGATTCAGTAACTGAGCTGCCTTAAATGGCATTTTTCCAGAGGGTCCAAGTTCAGATGCTCTCTGGGGCCAAGAATTTGAAGTGGGTCAGGTGTTAAACCAGAAGAGCATGCCCTATCCCAAGCAGACTTAGCTCCAACCTCCTACTCTCATGTAGGAAACTGAGCCCACTATCACACACTTTAATATGTAAAAGAAGCCAAAAATTCAGAATTAAGTGGAAATTTTCATAAATTACAGATGTTGACCATGAATTCAAAGTTTTTAAAGAGCATGCATGCCTAAGAAAGCATGACTGAACTGAATGCAGCCCCCTAGGCAACCAGTTTGCTGAAGCTGCAGGCTGGGTTACTGTGGCTGAAGGAAGTCTGTGGGTTCTGTCAGCATGGACTGAGCAGCTGATGTGTGCCAAACACAGTGTTGAACGACATGGTAACAAGGGGAGCAGAACCTCAGTCTCCAATCTCACAGCACTCACAGTAGAATGAATATTCGATGCTAACCAAGGGAGAGGTACTGGCCAAGGATTATTACAAACAAAAGAGAAGGACTACCGAGGGATGCATTCACAGCATAGCTAGGAGCAATGGAATGATCTTAATTACAGGTAAAGTAATTATTTCATGTAGCAAGGTAAAAACTAGATAAAAGTTAGAATACAGTATTGAATATCTATCAATTAATATAACTGAACCTATAGAAATTTCCAGACCTGGACTGCTTACCTGAGAATCAGACTTCTACCACTGCTACGTAAATCATGACAAGCATGCAATCTAGCATATAAACATTTAACAGTACTTATAAACTGAAGTACGACAACTGTTATGAGAGAACAATACAAATTAAGATGAGGGTATTGACCCTAGGCAGCCATTTTCTATCTCAGAAAGGAAAGCTATGTGAAACCCTGCATTCTGGAGGGCTCACTCCTGGAGAAAAACCAGTCACAGCAACTCAGAAAGAGAAAATGTTGACATGCTACACAAGTCACAAATAGCCCAGGCTCTGCTCGGATGGCAGTGACATAACAAATCATGCACTTGTTCAGCTTAGGGCAGGGGACCACAAACTACTCAACCATTCCAAAACAAGAGGTGGTCGAAGATAGTGCAATTCAGCTCAAAGCCAAAAAAAAAAAAAAAAATCAAAACGCAAAAAACAAAAACAAGAGCTCATGCATCATTCAGAACAACAGATTTTTTAAGTAGCCTTCCAGTAAAGTTGTTTGCCATGCTTAAAAGTAAAATCTTCATATCATTTGGTTAGAATACCATGTTTAATTAAACTGTAAATCAGCCTGATGGAGCTCAGGAAGACATTACTGCGGCCTGGACAATATGCTCTTTAATTAAAAACAAAAACAAAAACAAAAACAGAACCCATGCACTTCCCTAAACAAGCAAGCTCTGCCAGTGATGGTGCTCAGATTAAGTAGATTATAGCATGGGGACCGTGGTGACCAAGTCATCATTCTCTTACAGGTGACTAGGCTAGCCCAGCAATGGCTGCAGCAATCAGCGTCTCCAAAGCAATCAGTTGTCACCTCATTGCAAAAGCGATAAAATGAACAGGTCTTCCTGTCAGCAGCCATGACCTCTACATGTTTTACCTCCAACTTTCCCAGGAAAGGGATATTCTTGAAAATTTTCTTTGGCTGTACAAAACAAAATATGGTTTATGTTTTCATTTAGAGCTAAAACAAAATAGGTTGAGCAGCTTCTTTAAAAAGAAAAAGGTGTCTCTGTGTGGTCCATTTTATTTCAAACCCAATATGTTTCATTAATGAAATGGCACATGTGATCAGAGTAGAAATCAAAATGTTAGAGAAAAGTTGTTCATAAAGATTTGGTGGAAGGCATTTGGGGATTCTCCATGCCTGAGGATTTCTGAAGGAATCAGGAAGGACTCTGTACCTTGCAAACTCTATGTATGCCTACTCCCATGTGAATTAACATTGCTTTAGAACGCCTGATACCTCTTTAAACTACATGAACTGTCTCCAGAATAATTTGTTTTTCTTCCCCCCAAAGCCCATGAACCTGAAACAGAATATAACCTCATGAGGAAATCTCAACATGTATTTGTAGTTATAATAAGAGGGTGGTCTGATCATTATATCAAAAGAGTTCTTATGTACAAACTACCTGATACACTGGCAGGTGCCTGGTTACCGGATAGGATTACTGCACTGATTCATTCAGCAACAAGGACATTCCCAGAGCCCCCACCATCTGCCAGGTACTCAGTGCTTTAATACAATTGTCCATTTCACCAGGCCCACCCCCCTTCTCCTTTTAACCTGAAAGGCCTATGTGGGATGTTTTGTACATTTAAAATTACACTTCTGTCAATATTCTTTCAAAGCTTTTGAAAACAGTTTTCAAGATTACTATAAGTATCCTGTTGATTCATAAGAGCAAGTATTTAAAAAAAAAAAAAATCACTGCCCTAGAAAATGTCCCCTTTTTTCAGTGATGTTCTTAGATAGTTTTTTCACAGACTGAGGTTTTAGTTTTCTCAAAGGAAAAGTGAAATCAGCAGTTAAAACTGTATTGACCATTTTAGGAAAAGCTAGTTCAATCATAGGATTATAAAACTTTCATATTATTGTATCAGTCATTGAAAGATTTTCTTAAATGACCAAGTTTAAACAAGGTACTTTTTTTTTTTATATCACTATGTTAACTTTTGTTAAAACACTCTTCCCTTTTAGAAGCCTGTATATCCTAGCCCAGTGTTGTTACCATTGTCTGTGCCAAGAATCCCTTTAAGAATCTGTTAAGGGGTGCCTGGGTGGCTCAGTCGGTTAAGCATCCAACTTCAGCTCAGGTCATGATCTCACAGTTTGTGGGTTCCAGTCCCAGGTCAGGCTCTGTGCTGACAGCTCAGAGCCTAGAACTTGCTTCGGATTCTGTGTCTCCCTCTCTCTCTGTTCCTCCCCCATTCATGCTGTCTCTCTCCCTCAAAAATAAACATTTAAAAAAATCTGTTAAAAAGTTATGAATCTTCTAAGAAGAAAATATAAATACACACAAAATTTTAAATATAATTTCAGGGGCTTATGGATTTCTTGAAATACCAAATTAGCAAGTTCTGGTCTAATCTATCAATCACTGATGGCATTTTACATTAAACAACTTACACAGTTTTACCAATTGTTCTCATTTCAACAAATCTTCCTTTTTTTTGGACTATCTCCCTCATTACAGTAACTACTGACCAGAAATTGCAAACTACAACCTATTACTGCATAACTCTTAGTACTTACACTTTTTAAAATATAGTTTAAAATTTTTAAAAATAGGTTTTTTGTTGGTGATGGTCTTTTCTGCCTTTGGTTTTTGAAACTAAGTCGATGTTTGCTGGATAATTTTCCATTCTAATCAACATAATTATAGTAAAGGTCCCTGGGAATAGAGGGCATACTGACACACACACAAAAAAAACAGCAATAAATCACTGCCTCAAATCATCAACTTGAAAAAAATACCTTTTGAAAATATAAAAATTAAAAATTTAGGTTTGGAACAGAATGCACTGCAAAATATTACCTATCTACATAAGGTGTCAAATAAAAGAGAAAAAAATCATAAAAGCTTTTTTGGAAGAAATAAAAATTGTCAAAGTAGAAAATAACATGTTGCCTAAAAAACCTAGGAAACCACACATGAACAGTAGTCTAAGAAGCTGTTATCAGTTAAAATAGTGCCAAATTAATGAGAAAGAATGAAATATGGCCCTTTGTAGCAACGTGGATGGAACTGGAGAGTGTGATGCTAAGTGAAATAAGCCATACAGAGAAAGACAGATACCATATGGTTTCACTCTTATGTGGATCCTGAGAAACTTAACAGAAACCCATGGGGGAGGGGAAGGGGGAAAAAAAAAAAAAAAAAAGAGGTTAGAGTGGGAGAGAGCCAAAGCATAAGAGACTCTTAAAAATTGAGAACAAACTGAGGGTTGATGGGTGGGTAGCAGGGAGGGGAGGGTAGGTGATGGGTATTGAAGAGGGCATCTTCTGGGATGAGCACTGGGTATTGTATGGAAACCAATTTGACAATAAATTTCATATATTAAAAGAATAAAAAATAAAATAAAAATTAAAAAATAAAAAATTTTTCTCACTGTAAAAAAAAAAAAGTGCCAAATTATTCAGAGAAGTAGGGTTTGAGGACCAAGTAAATACCATCATATCTGGTCTTTAAGATGTCTCTAGAGCAGTTTCAGCAGGGTAAGGAAAGCAAAAGTGAGACAGCCAAGGATTAAGAAACCAGTGCGTAGTGAGGATGAAAATAGTGAGGGCAGAGTATTCTGAAACCTCCAGAGACAAAAAGATAAAAGAGCACCTGTAAGTCAAAGGGATCGTGATAAGGTCAACAGAAGTTTGTGTGTCTGGTGACCCTGTGCTGGGCACTGGGGACACTGAATTCTATGACATGTCTCCATCTGCTAGGAGGGTATAGTCTAGTGAAAGAGAGCAATGTACACAGGGAATTATTCATCAATAATAAAGATCTCCAAACGGGAGGCACCTCCAACCTTGTTCAGAAGGACAAGGAGATGCTTCCTAGAAGCCACGGTGTCTGAACAAGGTCATAAAGAACAAGGAGTGATCAAACCAGGGGAAAAGGACATTCAAGTCAGACTGGACGTCACAAGCCATTGTGTGGGGCAACTGGTGTGGTTCAGGGTAAAGTGCACAGCCAGCAGTGGCAGGAGTACCGCAATCTTGAGTAAATCAGTAAGTTAGCGCATGAAATCATCCACTGGGAAAGACACCAAGGGTGGGAGCTGTGAGGCCAAGCAAGACAAAAGGCATGGAAGCAAGGTGCCCAAAGGTCTTACCAAAATGCATGAACACAGGCTGCAGACGAGAAACACCAACAGGGATCCGACTGAGAAAATAGCCTGAGGGCCTGGAGATTACACGAAGGTGAGAGAGACAGAATGTGGGAGGTATGCAACAAGAAGGGTACATTTAAAGCAGGAAAGCCTGGAGTCTGAGTTCCTGGAAGAAACGTAGTTGGAGTGGCAGTAACAGTCACTGGAGCAAACGAAGCAGAGGAGCCTCAAGGCCACTATGGACATGTTTTCAGGGCAAAGTCAGCTGGGGTAGTGCTGTGGGTGAGCGCATGAAGATTATAAACCACAGAGGCTCCTCCAGTGATGAAGGTGGAGAGGAGCATGAATAAGTCACAAGCCTTGAAATCTAGCCCCCACTTTACCTTGTAGCCTTGGACAAGTCACCTGCTTCTCCTGGGCCTTCCTTTCTGCACCTATAAAATGAACTGGCTAGACTAAATTGTCATTTGGATCCCTAAAATTACATCAAACAGCTTTTGCATACGGAAATGACAGCCAGGAGACTGGGAAGGTGTTCATAACCTTGGTTGAAGAAATGTTATTGTTATTTCCTATTCAAAGTCATCAATGTTCCATTAGTAACTTTCTTCTGTAGAAGACGTTAAAATTTGCAAAGCCTTTTGCAATATACTCCTAACCACCCCTCTATGAAAGCTCTATAATCCCTATCTTATAGCTAAAGAAACTGAGATTACACAAGGTTGAAGCAATTGCAGCTTCAAATTGGTAGTCAAGTCATTTCTCCCAATGTAGAGATTCTACTCGGATGCTTTGAGATAACGCATGACTTATCAACATCTGGGTTTTGAAAATTCATTCCTTCAGCAAGTAACAGGGTATCTACTAGCAGTACTAAAGCAAAAACTGTCCTTCCAGGCATCCATCAGATTACCTGATCCCTGAAATGAACCAAGGGACTGCTGAACTCTATTAAACTTGCATAATGTTGAAAGAAAGCTTTGTAAATGAAAACAAATCAAAACAAGTCCATGTATACACTTACTTATACAGTTTGGTGTAAAATATGGTAGAAAAATAGCCTTACTCAAGCCATCTACTTTTATGTAACTGATATAAGCAGAAGACAGAGTCAGACCAAAAAAATTATTTTTGAAATAATGATTCTTTTCTCTTCGATCTTCCAAGTAATGGTCAGGTCCTGAATTGTTAATTATAATACCCAGTTCATACCAACTACATACTAACAGGACTAATCAAGAAAGCAAAAAAAAAAAAAAAAAAAAAAAAAAAAATTCCTAGGTCCTCAAAAGGAAGTAATAGCCTTCAATTATTTATGGATTATCCTTTCCTTGTTAATCATCCACTAAAAGTCCACTTTATGTTTTTATATTAAATCCTTTTTAGGATATTTGCTTCCTTGGTGATTACAAAAGTTTCCACTTTATTTTCTAAACTATAGGCAGTAGCTTCTTTTCTGAAAAATGTAGACCAGTTTAGTTAAAGGAATTTACGTACACCTTTTCAAGTCAGATAATACTTTACAAATTAATTCTTTAAACAGTTGATTGCAACAGACCTTATGTTATATGATTATTGACAAATAAAAATCTCTCTTTGGTATTCATTCCATGACCATTTAGCATTTTCAGATCAATGACAAAAATCTGTGAATTCATAAATATACAACATATTTTGCAGGAAATTCTCCACTACAGACAGTCTTTTATCCCTAAGTTCAATAAAAATCAATCAAATCAAAAGATCACTAAACAGCTAATATGTACAAAGTACTGTACATCGTCACACCAGTGACACTGTAACTAGCAGAAAGAATAAGCCACCTGAGCATTATAATTTCGCAGTTATCTTTAACAGCATGCTGTGTAGTATTTGACCTTCCAAACTGAAACGTTACATTTAGGATCCTCATTTTGAACACTGGAAGACAAAGATAAATATCTCTATGTGATGAAATAAATTTACCAAAACCAGGATTACATGTAATGCTTTTCCTCACGTATCTTTAGAGTCTAAGAGGAAAAAAAAAACCATGTAAATCAAAAATACAGATGAATACTGAAGTATGATCCAAATTCTGTCACAACAGGTAAAGTCCCTGTTGTATCACTACTAGCTCATCCATCCCACTTGGCTGCTAACTCTACAAAGATGACCTCCAAGAAATACATAAAAATTTCAATCTTGATCAGACAGGAAAAGCTTGAGAGCTACTGCGATGCCGTGATGAGTGCCTTCATCACCTGGTTTCAGATAAACCATCCTAGGGAGGAATTTGATAGACTCATTAAACAGCAACCTGAAAGGTATTTGTGCTTTCTTTCTTAGATCGCTATTCCAATGACTTCATTCAGCTCACATTTCAATTCATCCTGAAAAATGGAAGAGGTTAACATGTCCTTTATGGGGTAATCAGGTGGATCAGTTTCAACTTCTCATTTATATGAGAGTAAACTACTCAAATAAATATCCAAAGATCAAGATTACCTAACTAAATGGTGTGTGCACGGCAATCCCAGTGATCAGATTTCAAAGTTAAAATTTCCAATAACAAAATATAAACATCGTCATAGTACTCACTTTCAGTTTCTTGTTTAGCTTACAGCAGTATCTGTACACCATTGCCAAGTTCAGAGGTCCAAAATCTGCATAAAAACTGGGATTAAAAAAAAAAAAAAGCAGTATTTAGTAGAAAAATAATTTTCAGGAACATCAATGCTCATTTTTATTTTCACTAAAATTGCAAATTTCAGTTATCTTCAGGAATATGGGTCATTATATAACTGATTCATATACTCCAAATAACTAATGATTTCACCCAATTACTGTAACTAGTCTCTTAACAAGGAACTATTTGGACATTTTTGAGTTCCACCTTGTTTTATCTCCCTGCCAGGACACTCAGTAAAATGATTAAAAAGCAGGCCACAAAAGAAGCAAGATGAACATAACATGTGCATTCACTTCCGAGTTGGATTTATCACCTACTTAGTCACCAATTCTAACTACTCCACTCAAACTTTGCTCTCAGTTCTCGAGTATCTTAAACCTAGTGGTCTTCTTGCAGTTTTCTTCTCCTTGAACATTCCACATTATATGACACACTGGTCCATCTCCCTCTCTGCAGACATCTCCAGGATACAGTCAGCGGTCTGCAGATCTCTCTTACCCACTATCATGAATTTCACTGATGACCCTACAGAAGAGCGATGGCTCCTACAAGTGAGACCCAGGATCAGTCTTTTCATCTCCAACCACCTCCGAACCTACATCTACAGGTCCTTCCGTCACCTGGAACTTAGAACATCTAAAACTCAACTCATCTAAGGGAGCCTCGGTGGGTCAGTTAAGCATCCTACTTTGGCTCAGGTCATGATCTCACAGTTCATGAGTTCGGGACCTGCATTGGGCTCTCTGCCATCAGCACAGAGCCTGCTCAGCATTCTCTGCCCCTCCTCTGAACTTGCCCTCTCTCCCTCAAAAATAAATAAACATTAAAAAAAATGTTTTCTCGGGGCGACTGCGTGGCTCAGTCGGTTAAGCATCTGACTTTGGCTCAGGTCATGATCTCACGGTTCGTGGTTTGAGCCCCATGTCGGGCTCTGTGCTGACAGCTCAGAGCCTGGATGGAGCCTGCTTCTGATTCTGTGTCTCCCTCTCTCTCTGGCCCTCCCCTGCTCATGCTCTGTCTCACTCTCTCTCTCAAAACTAAATAAACATTAAAAAATTTTTTTCTTTAAGAAAAAAAATGTTTTCTTAATAAATAAATAAAATCAACCCATATTTCCTTCAAATCAGCCCACCAGACTAAAAACACTTCTTGCTTCTCCCAGTTACTTGGGCACGAAAACTTTCAATCACAAAAGGGCAACAAATAAATATCAATTTCATTTTCATTTACCAGAAAGGCTACTCCTCTAAGTCATCCCTTGCTTTTCTAGTCCTATGTTAGCAACAAAAGTGCAGGGGCTCTTCATTTCACATCCTCACTGTTTAAATTCCCTCTCCCCTGCCCAATCATCCTGTATTCCACTCCAGAGATTAATCTTCACAATATCTCACTTCTCACATATCTTCCCACCATTCAAAGGTGTGTAATGGCTCCTTACTCCCCTCAGAATAATTCCACAGCCCAGCAATCAAAGCCCTACATTTCATGTCCCTAGCTTCCAAGATGACCTTATCCCCTAATGGGTCCCATATGGAATCTGCATTTCAACAAACACATCCATTCCTTATTCCCAAATACTCCGTGCAAATTCTTAATCCAAGCCTCTGCTCACATTGATCTCCTTGCCTGGAGTGCCCTCCTATTTCTCTTTCTGTTCCTCTCTAGCTTCCTCAAAATCCCAGTTCAAATCCCACTTTTCCAGTCACCCTTAGGAAACACTAGCCTCCTCTCAAAGTTCCCCAAACTTACTATCTGAGACACTATCGCATGCTGTGAATTATCTTTAAGTGTAGATCCTACCTGCCCAACTACAGAGTAAGCCTCTCACACAAGGATTGTATCTTAGACCTTACAAGCTTAAAAGAATATCCTGCTCATAACATTAAAACTTCAATGAATGAGTTCTCATTATGAATTTTTGCTCATTAATGCTCAAATTCAATTTAGCCTGGACCATAAATTTTCTAAATATCAACAAGTCTCAAAAAAAACCCATCCCCAAATGACCTTTCTTTTGAGGGAGTCATTGAATTTTTTTCTGCTACCTAAACTACAGTATCATAGATATGTCTTTGCACTGCATCAAATCTGCCAGAAGCCACTTGCCTTACATAAGAATACTAAACTTGTATATTTTATCTACATTAAGCAAGTGTGTAATATTTTGGAACTTTATATTCCAGGTAACACCAAATTTTCCTGTCCCTATACACAGGCTTCATGAGAGTAAAAACACAGGGTTGCCAAGAAGGAAAACGTGCAATGATTGGAAACAAAAGGATATTTATTGGGGCTCCGGGGTGGCTCAGTCAGTTAGGCATCTGACTTCGGCTCAGGTCATGATCTCATAGCTTGTGATTTCAAGCCCCACGTCAGGTTCTGTGCTGATAGCTCAGAGCCTGGAGCCTGCTTCGGAGTCTAATGTCTCCCTCTTTCTCTGCCCCTCCTCAGTTTGTGCACGCACTTTCTCTCTCTCTCTCTCTTTCTCTCTCTCTCTTTCTCTCTCTCAAAAATAAACTTAAAAAAAAATAAAATAAAAAATAAAAAGATATTTATTTCTAAAGTCCCCAGTGTGATGCTGTGTTGTAAGTATGTACAAAATACACATGAATCCAAAATGAACTGTGCTTATTATACCTAATTACAGACCAGTCTTGGATGGTGAACCAGAATCCATTCAAAAGAATCAAAATGAAAAGAATATAAAATAAGCACCTACCAGCATGATTAAAGTAGTCCTAATTCTAACACAGATTTCCTTGTCCTTAAGTTATTGGAAGCAACGCTCTTAACTAATCTGTTTTTCCCCTACTCAAACATGACTGTTGACACTTGCAAAATATTAAGGGAAATCTAGAATTTTTAATTATGGTTTTATCAGCATTTTAGATTCACTTTGAACAAATTTCAGGAAAGCACAAGGAATTCAAGGCATCTAATTCCATTTTTGTGCTAACCATTAGAAGCCAACTTCAATCTCAAACTCAAAGTTGTAGAGTTTCTAATTGCACAGCCAACTTAACCACATGTCATTTTGGAAGCAACATAGTTAACAAACATACCAGTTTCACCAAACATCAGATAAGTAAATTAGTATACTCCAAAAACACAGGAAGAAGTAAATCAAAGACACACTACATCCTTAAGTCGATTTGTACTGTCCAACATGGTAGCCATTAGCCACCTGTGGCTATTTAAACTTAAATTAATTAAAGCTATGCACCCTATGTCTATTGCAGCATTATTTACAATAGCTAAGATATGGAAGCAACCCAAATGCCCATGCATAAATGAATGAATAAAGAAGACGTGGTGTGTATGTATACACACACACACACACACACACACACACACACACAAAACAGTGGAATATTACACAACCACAAGAAAGGATGAGATCATGCCACTTGTGACAACATGGATGGACCTAGAGGATATAATGCCAAGTGGAATAAGTCAGACTGAGGAAGACAAATACCATATGGTTTCACTCATATATGGAATCTAAAAAAAAACAAAAACAAAAACAAATGAATAAACAAAGAGCAGAACCAGAGGTGTTAATACAAAGAGCAAACTGCTGGTTGCCAGAGGGAAGAGGGATGAGAACAGGCAAAATGGGTGAAGGCGAGAGGGAGGTACAGGTCTGCAGTTGTGGGATGAATAAGCCACAGGGATGAAAGGTACAGCCTAGGGAATATAGTCAATGGTATCGTAAAAGTGCCGTAGGGTGACAGATGGCAGCTACATTGGTGGTAAGTGCAGCATAATGCATAGAGAAGTTGAATCACTATGCTGTACACCTAAAGCTAACGTAGCTTTGTGTCCACTATATTCAAATTAAAAATGTTTAATTAACTATTAAAGTTAAATAAATTAAAAATTCAGTTCTCACATCATATTAGCCCATTTAAAGTATTCAAAAGCTACATGTAGCTAATGACTACTGATTTGGAAAATGAAAATATACATTTCCATCAATGCAGCAAATGTTCTGCACCGATAGAAAACAATGATCAAGATGAAAAGATAAAATGAGAACAAAAATAACTATACAACACTGGAGAAAATACCAAGTACCACGAGTGAGGTACAGATAAAGTGTTTGAAGACAGTTGATACCCTTCCCCTTCAGACACCCACATATTTTCCTAAGTGAAATTAGGCTCTGGTAATTCCTACCCTCTTTTGTACAAGGGAATCATATTTCCAAAAAGACAACTTGGAACCTAGAACAGGGGAGGATAGAAAAATAGAAAAGAATCCTGTCCCCACTCTCCTCTACTATCTCTCAAAGAAACAAGTTGCTGTAAGAGCATCAGATGTCTACAATGAAGAAGGTATACCTCCATCTTGGCCATAGCACCATGTTAAAGGTAGAAGCAAAACAACCGGAACCCAGAGAATTTCCCACGTCACAAAATCTTGAAGCTCAAAGAGCCAGCTTTTATATTTCACAAAACGTGGGGTGAGCTACAAGTCATACTAAGAAATTCAGTCAAAACCTTTGCATAGCCAAGAACAATTTATTTTTTTTTTAATTTTATGTTTTATTTTATATTTCAGAGACAGAGAGAAAGAGAGCGCAAGCAGGGGAGGGCCAGAGGGCCAGAGACAGAATGTGAATCAGGCTCCGGGCTCCAAGCTGTCAACACAGAGACCGACTCGGGACTCGAACTCACGAGCAGTGAGATCATGACCCGAGCCGAAGTTGGACGCTTAACCGACTGAGCCACCCAGGCGTCTCCAGCCAACAGCAATTTAGAACAGGTCTTCAAAAGTCAGAACTTCCACAGGCAAATACAAAGCCAACAAACTCTATCTTTTTTTCTTAACGTTTATTTATTTTTGAGACAGAGAGAGACAGAGCATGAACGGGGGAGGGTCAGAGAGAGAGGGAGACACAGAATCTGAAACAGGCTCCAAGCTCTGAGCTGTCAGCACAGAGCCCGACGCGGGGCTCGAACTCACGGACCGCGAGATCGTGACCTGAGCCGAAGTCGGCCGCTTAACCGACTGAGCCACCCAGGCGCCCCAACAAACTCTATCTTAAGGCCATTTTATATATCCTCTCCTCACAATGCCTGCATTGCTAAGAATATAACTGCATTTATAATAATATTGTTTTATGTTTCTGTATTGTTTTCTGACTGTTTTCTAAATGATCCTGAAAATGTCAAGATCATTGAGGCAAAAAACGGTCACAGCTGGTTCCACCACTCTGGGTTATCACCAACTTTTGATATAATAAAATGCCATGAGTAAAGAAGACACCTTCCAACAACAGTCTCCTTTTCTTTCTTTAGGTTTTTATTTAAATTCCAGTTAGGTAAGATATAGTGTAGTATTAGTTTCAGGTGTACAATTTGGTGATTCAACACTTCATACAATATCCTGTGCTCATCACAAGTGCACTCCTTAACCATCATCTATTTCACCCATCCCACCCCCCTGCTGCCCTCCCCTCTGATAATCGTCAGTTTGTTCTCTACAGTTAAGAGTCTGTTTATTGGTTTGCCTCTCTCTTTTTTTTCCCTTTGCTCACTTGTTTTGTTTCTTAAATTCCACATATAAGTGAAATCATATGGTATTTGTCTTTCTCTGACTGACTTATTTCACTTAGCATGATACTCTCTCTAGCTCCACCCATGCCATTGCAAACAGCAAGATTTCATTTTTTTTTTTTTTAATTTTTGTTTAAGTTTATTTATTCACTCTGAGAGAAAGAGCACAAGTGGGGAAGGGGCAGAGAGCGAGAAGGAGAGAGAATCCTAAGCAGGCTCTGCACTGTCAGCACAAAGTCCAATGTATGCCTTGAACTCACAAAACATGAGATCATGACCTGAGCCAAAGTCAGATGCTTAACTGACTGAGCTACCCAGGCGCCCCTCATTCTTTTTTTTTTAATTTATTTTTACTTGTTTTGAGAGAGAAATATAGAAAAAGGAGAGGACGGGAAGAGAGAGAGGGAGACAGAATCCCAAGCAGGCTCCACGCTGTCAGTGCAGAGCACAATGCAGGGCTCAAACTCACAAACCATGAGATCATGACCTGACCCAAAATCAAGAGTCAAACGCTTAACCAACTTAGACACTCAGGCACCCCAAGATATCATTCTTTTTTATGGCTGAGTAATATTTCATTGCATATAAATTGCACATCTTCTTTAGCCGTTCATCTATCAGTGGATACTTGTGCTGTTTCCATAATCTGGCTATTGTAGCTAATGCTACTATAAACACTGGGGTGCATGCATTCATATGAATTAGTATTTTGTATTTTTTGGGTAAATACCTAGCAACAACATGCTTCTTCATAAGAATTCTCCTAACCAGCGGTGGGAGGAAATGGAAACACATTCAATAGGCCAGATCATTACTAGAGAGAAATATTAAAATACAAAAACCAACTGATATCAATTGAAGTAAGTCAAATGTGCTAAAAAGCATAAAATATGTACTTCAGCAACTTGCAAATTGCAGCCAAGGCAAGAGAATGAAAAAGTTGGGCTCAGGGTAGAAGAGAAGAAATGGAAGGTCATCAACCTGGGAACAATGAAAGGGGATGAGAAATGGCAGAGAGCCCTGTAGAGACACAAGAAAGGAACCTGAGGGCTGAATGGGCTCCTAAGCCTGAAATTAATGACTCTACATAGAGTCTTCTCCATTTTGGCAATTCCCAGGAAGAGGCCTCCAGAGCCACAGCCAAGCAATGGCCACCTCTTTTTTCTTGGGTGGGGGAGAGATGGGTAATCTGGTCTGATGTGGGCTCATTTGGGCAAGGAAAACCGTGGATCCATTATTTTATTATTTCAGAGCACCTTCAGCTTTCCCTCTAAATGAATGAATGACCGATCAAATGAATCCCTCTTATCTATTCGTAAATTTCCCCTTGTAGGTTGGCCAATTATGGGTCAATAACCAGAATGAAATTCATGAACTATTAAGTAAAAATCATTTCATCTATCTGTTATTCAGTAAGTATAAAAAGCTAAAATCAAACTCTTTCCTGTTTGGGGAGGAAAGAAATTAAAAGAATTGGGAGTCCTGCAAGTGGGGAGGGTCATCTCCTTCTGAAGAGGACAAAGAAATGGGAGCCCAAGGATCAGAGCAAATGTAACCAGGGTCATCCACTCCCCACAGGGTCACCCAGTACCCACAGGTCACCTAACACCCATAGTGCTGGTCCTACAGACTTGAAGGGAAAAACAAGTTGGACCTAGAAGCCTTTTTGTTATACCCAAAATGTCTAGCTCTTCTCACAAGATTTATGAAGTTTATGACATATCATTATTTTGTGTTTGGTTTTTCAAACAAACTTTAAGTGGGCCCATTCCCAGAGGAACCATTGCTTAAAGCACTCTTGTACCTTATTCTACATATAAGAACTTTCATCTAAAAATTTTCAACTCCTCAGCAAAAAGATGAGCTATATTCCAAGCAACACACATTCATTCAATATAATTTATAAGCACCTACTCTGAGCAAGGCACTATAAGTTAGCACATTAATCAGAGTGCTGACAATACAAAAAAAAGGGGGGGGGGGTTACCTGCTTTATAAATAGAGGAAAAATTCTATAAGGTCATTTTAAGGCATACCAACTCATGAATTTTTTACCAGTGTTGCTGACAGTTTTTGTCTATTCATTCATTCACTCACTCAAATAATTACTGAAAGCCTGCTGACTGCCATTCCTTACTCAAAAGGTGCTCACCACCTAATGAGAAGACAAGTAAATATGTTATCTCAGTGTGATAAATGCTAAGTAGCAATACCTTTCAAAGCACAGTGAGATTCTATGTGTGTGTGTGCATATAAATTTTTGGTGACATTAATCAGCTAATACCTTCCCTATCTCTGGAATATTATCCACACTCCTCCTTTCAGATGATAAAGCTCCTATACATGGCTGAAACCCCTAATAATCAAATTTCAAAAAGGCTTCAATTGATCAGCAATCTAAGATCAAAGTATAGTCCGAAGCTCTTACAAGCTCAAGGCTTATGCTCAAGCCCTTGTAGCATAACAAACCACAGTCACATTGATGTTGTCTGCCTGGGAAGAGAGTCGGCACATGGAAGAAGTTCCCGAGCCCCATTCAGTCAAATAGAGTCTGACAGAAAACTAAAGACCACATTGGGAAGCAAAGGGTTCTAGTCCCCACCGGATCACTCAATGCCCCTGGGCTGGTGCCTTAGCCTCTCTGGGACTCCACATCTTCATCTATCAGATAAACCTGCTGAAGTAAGACTTCTAAAGTTCTTTCCAATATCATATCATATCATATATCCAATTTCCAGCCATTATAGACTATAATATATATTGTAATATATATTATGTGTATATATGTGTGTATATATACATTTACATGTATATAAAATAGAGTCTAAAGAGTCTAAGACTCTAGTTATACATATCGGACAAACCCATTCAACAGTTCACATGTTTCCCAAGGGCTAGTCACCCTATTTGATACATTCTGCCCTCTCAGGGTGTTGATTCTGGGTACAAAGGCATTTCCCTCAGAATATCCCCTCCAGGAAGGGGAAGAACCTTACAGCCTTCTCCTTGAAATTCACTATGCTTTCTGCACAGCTGGGGAACAAACCCACAGACCAGAAAGTGGCTTCATACGGTAGGAAGCTTGATCTCATTACCCTTTACTGATCTGCGTGAAGTTTGACATTTGTTGAGATGACAAAGTAAGGAGAGAACCCCAATATCCACTCTGACTCCTGTTCTTTGGTACATTAGTTTAGGTTTTTAGGAAAGACCAGGTACACAACACCGGAAGTATGAGGAAGCGTCCTCCACTTTGTACCTTCTTAACCTGGGGTGAATAGCAAGGCCCTGCTGCTGCTATAAAATGGGTTAGTGTTGCAACTTTGCCTTAAAGCCAAACAACAGACTAGATGGTATCAAGGAACCTTCCAGCATCAGAGTCTGTCATTCTGTGACTTCCCTCTTTGGAGCAAGTCAATGAATGAAAACCCCCTTTGAGACTCACAGGAATGAAAACAATACATTTCTTCAGGAATGCACGGCTAAAATTAAAATTCACTCCCACAGAAACATTCTCAAGCAGTATAAATTAACCCCTTTATTCAATGGCAGGTATTAAAGGCAAGAGGACTATGAGGACAGTATCCTTGTGGCTTTGGTAGAAAACAGAAGGATGACTGATGTCCTGTACATAAAAGACTAACCTTCCTCACATTTCATAAAGCAAATAAGGCCTCGAAAAGGAAAATAATTACTCTAAAATCCAGTGATGATCATATTACCTCTCTAAGCTCTTGGAATTAAAAGCAAAACTCGCACACTTGCCTGTGAGGCCCAGGGTGGTGCAGGCCCTACCTATCTCTCTTTGGGGCTTCATTTCCCTCATTTTATTACTGGTAAGCTCCAGCCAAGCTATTTCTTTTAGTTCCTGCCTCAGACTTTACCACATCACCCTCCCAGACCTAGTTAACATCTACCTACCTTTTAGGTATCAGCTCTAGTCACACTTCGTCAGGGGCTTCTTCCCTGATCCCTCTCCCATGCCCACCTCTTAATATTTGATTAATATCCTCCCTACCCATCCCCCCACCCCGGACTATAAGCTCCATGAACACAGGGCTGCGTTCAAATGTGCTCGTTGTTATATCCCTAGCACCTGGCACACAGATGGCTGAGTAATGAATGAAAGATTGAGACGTGGTTGCTTCATCTGCAAAAAGTACTGCCTGTTACAATTTAACCCTTCTAAACTGTACACCAGGTTCATGTGGGGAGAGATACCAGATATCACATTGTACTAGCTTTGGGTGCACACTAAGACCAATTAGACAAAATTGACAAAAATGACCTAAGAAGGAAGGGTAGTAATGGGGACAGAGAATAGCAAGATGACCCGCCTCTCTAGTGCAGGGTAAGGTCAGGAACCCAGCCCTACCGTCTCCCCTTCACCTTGTATCTTTATTACCGGCTTATTCCCAGGGCAGCCCCCTCCAGAAGTAACCCCCAATCTAGAAGACTCACTCCCACTATACATCAGCCCAATTCCTTTTTTCTTAGGAGCCCCTTCAATTCTGAGAGTTTGCCATGTTAAAATCATCTTAAGCCTTTACTTCTGGGTTTTCCAGAGCTGCAGGCAATCTGCTGTAGGGCTTGTGGAACAAGACACAATGTTGGACAGTAGTGAGGGTCTTAGCAGAACAGGAGAGGCAATATTTTTATATTTTACAAGACCACCGTTACAGCTCCCTAGAAGAGACCTTTTTAAACCTTTTTATCTCACAGTTAGAAACAAAAAATGTTTTTAATGTTTCAGATTAATTCAGCTGCAAAGAACCAATAATCAACTACCAGGACTCATGTAAATGCTGTATTAATACCAGACCCTCTTAAAAGATAGAGAATTGTACAGAATAAGACATCAGTTATCCAAGAATCTCAAATTCAGAAATCTCAATCTAGAATAAAAATGAGAATCACAGTGGGACACCTGGGTGGCTCAGTAGGCTAAGCATCTGACTTGGCCCAGGTCATGATCTCACAGCTTGTGGGTTCAAGCCCTGTGTCAGGCTCTGTGCTGACAGCTCAGAACCTGGATCCTGCTTCAGATTCTGTGTCTCCCTCTCTCTCTGTCCCTCCCCCATTCCTGCTCTGTTTCTCTTGCTCTCAAAGTAAATAGTAAACATTAAACAAGTTAAGGGATGCGTGGGTGGCTCAGTAGGTTAAGCATCTGACTTGGCTCAGGTCATGATCTCATGTTTTGTGAGTTCAAGCCCCATGTCAGGCTCTGTGCTGACAGCTCAGAGCCTGGAGCCTGCCTCAGATTGTGTCTCCCTCTCTCTCTGCCCTTCCCCTGCTTGTGCTGTCTGTCTGTCTCTCTGTCTGTCTCTCTCTCTCTCTTGCTTTCTCAAAAATAAACCAAGATTTAAAAAAAAATGAGAATCGCAAGTAAGCCAAAAACAAAGTCATGTTGTTTCTTCTAAAGCCTGCCACAAAATCCAGGCCCTTTAGCTGCATTTATAAGAGAGTCCCATTCTCATGCTGAGTCTAGTTAGTCTTATTTTGTAGCAAAGGCTAATAAAATGTGATGTCTGGTTTCCATGCACATAGTATATTAGACTCATCAGACGGATCATAGAGAGGAGGCGGCTATTAGAGGCTGGTACATTGACGGTAATGCCAAAAGCAGCACCTAAAACATACTCAACTCATAGCAGTTAGTCACCAATAAAAACTGAATAAATTAAAAACACTAAAAGACACAAGATGTTTAGCAAACAGGCACCATCTGCTACATAAGCAGAGAGCCCTTGATTCCTTAGGAGTGGCTGGAACCATCCCTGAATTATGGTGAAACTGTACAACCAATGTACTTATAATAATACAGTCTGAGTACTGCAGAAAAAAAAGCAAACTCAAAAGCAATAAACTCTTCAAGAAGAAGAAAATGCAGATTCATCTTAGAAAAGTTCCACAAATTACAAAACTGCTTTCATATTTCAAGATGTGATTTCCCAACTCTTTGTAGGAGCTGCCTCACTAGAATGCCACATTCCCAGAAAAAACTGGATAAATGCCTTACTAGCGTATATCCACCAAGGAGAATAAAGGTGAAATAAACCATCTTTTCTGGTTCTCCAAATGAAAATTAAATTTTATAACAAAAGAACAGGTCCAAACTAGTAAATTCTCCACTTCATCAATTGGATGTGAACATCTTTAAGACCAAAATAGTAAATGTATAAATTAGTAAGTGAAACATTTTATTCAAAAACTATAGTTCACACAAACTGTTTCCTATAAAGGAATTCACTGTCAATGACAAAGAAAAATTGTGACCATTTACAAGATGTTTTCAAGTTGTGAGGACTGAGAACAGTACATGCTTTCAATAAATAAAGTGATATTTTTGATGGTTCTCATTCAACATCTGATTCTTTGGTGGTCCTGGAAGTATTTGGATGATTAGCAAAACCAAAGTTTTTTTAGGTAAATTGAAACTAAAGCATGTTTTTTTAAAGAAACAATAAATTTGACATTTACCCGTAGAAATCCCAATTCAAATCAGTGAGCCAGAAAGGAACTTAAGATCAGTGTCCCACCCAACTTCTCAGTTTTTAAACAAGTAAATACCTAAATATCCCAGGCAGGCATTGTCTATTTTCTCCTTAAAGATCACAAAAGACAAAGACTCCTCTTTTACTTTCATTATTAACTCCCCTTCTTACTTCCTTTGTCCATCCCCAAAATAAAACCAAGCAATAAAAAAAGTAACCCTTCCTTCCAATTTACACACATTCTACTTTAAGGTGCCACTTTCTCCCAGTCACCCAAGCTAGGGACCTTGAACCTACCTTCAGTTCCTCACCACCCCCTCCCCACCTCCCAACGTGGTCAATCCCAAATACGCTCAATCCACCCTTTCTAGCCTCTTCCTCCATCTGGCCTTTCTGTTCCCATTGCTACCGCCCTAATCCAATCCTGCCACAGCTTAAACAGAGCCATCCCCCCCACACACACCCCCCCACCCCACCCCTCCGCCTCCCAGCCTAAAGCAGAGCTCTAATCAGTCTTTCTGCCATTCTACAGCACAACCTAGATCCCGTCCCCACTATGTGTCCAGCCTCACCTGGGACCTCTCTGCATTCAAATATTTCATGTCACCTAATGGAATATTGCCAACGCCAAATACTGGAAATCTCTTCTTTCTCTCTTTTCCTTCCTCTTTCACTCACTCATTCATTCATTCATTCAGCTAAAATTTCATGAGCACCACCTCCATGTCAGGCACTGTGCGGGGTGTAGGGATACAATGAAAGCAAAAACAGATAGTACTTGTCCTCACAGAGATGATAACATACACTCTTTGCTCTTACACACCCTTCAAGAGCTAGTTCAAATATCACTCTGTGTAGTCTTTATCACCCCGGGCAGTAATAACCTCTTCGTTTCTTGGATTCCTAACACATACCTTTGCAGCTTTTGTCATATATCGCCCTTCACAGTATTTGTTCCGACTGCCTTCTGTACGTATTTGTCTATCCTCGAAGCATTAGCACAGCGCTCTGCACCAAAATCTATCCCATCTAAATGTTTCTCCTCCAGCAATTTTCAACCACCTCTAAGTCTTAAGTCCCGCTTTTTTCACTTCCTGTGAAAATGTGTCAAGGGTCTTTTTTCTTTTTCTTTTTGCTTTTGTTAAGCACAAAGGTGCATTAAGCTCTGGGTTAGTAAAAGTCATTTGCTTTCGGCTTTGGAATGTGTTTATGAACTTACAACTGAGAACATCTGATGTCTTAGGAATCTACTTCAAACAAAATAATGAAGCCGCCCCACGGTGACTTGGCATAGTCAGAACTTGGATGGCCAACTGCTCCCCATTGGACTCTCTCCTACAGCCCGGCTATTTGGATCCATGTGTCAGGCAGCCTGATTAAGACCAGCCCTGTTAGTTTTAACTGAATCCTTAGCACCGTAGTTAAATTTTATGTTTCTGTCAGGCTTATCTCAAACAAATTGAAAGAACTAAAAAATAATGTGTCCTTATGAAGATTAGAGACAGACTACCCATTGTGAATGCCTAATGGGTCCAAAACAGCAAGTATTTAAATAAATCTATACCTAGAAAGTGAAATTTGGCTCTGGTATGTCACTGAATTTAAAATTGGCTGGTTAGTGTATACAGATTTGTGCATTTCCTCATCACATATACTATGTAGTACTGTTGGTTAAAATACACATATACACACACACTTAAAAGGCATGTGTTCAAAACAGAGGATGAAAAAAGTGGCCCTGAAAAAATACTGGGTAATTTTTGCAAGGTTAGGACATAAGAAAGGAGAAAGGGAGAAGGAAGTGTAAACCCACTGTCTTTCAAAAGCTACAAAGTTTTCTGAGTTTTAAGAGAATTCTATGCACAAATTTGTATCTTAAGTTACACTACTTAAGCAGCAAGAACATTTCACTGGACAGCCTGCAAAAGAAGTTTTCATAAGCTTATGAAAACTGGACTGCTTTTGTTTCATCCATCCTATTAATACATAATGATAATTAGCTCAATTTATTCCTTCCCTCTCTCTCTCTCTCTGGCAGTCCACCGAAAGGAGAAAAAGCAAAATTACACCCACAAAGTGGGAAAAACACTTTAATTACCACCACACATTCCCAGATA
This sequence comes from Panthera tigris, assembly GCF_018350195.1. Lineage (NCBI taxonomy): Eukaryota > Metazoa > Chordata > Mammalia > Carnivora > Felidae > Panthera > Panthera tigris. The sequence continues at coordinate 84,973,436 of NC_056667.1, read as the reverse complement.
TAACCTGGACATAAAGTTGGTACACGCACTGTCAGTGGCACTTTCTTACCAAAGCCATTCCCCACTCAAGTCAGAAGGGCCAAGTGTGTGGGGCAGGGGTGTAGAGCTGGTACTGCACCCTCCCCACCAGCCTCGGGCTCAAGACAACTGGGAACCTGCTAGGAGCATAACAGCATGAACTCCAAAGCCAACTACCTATGGCTTGAATCCCAGCTCAGCAACTTAACTACTAGCTCAGTGACCTTTGGCTCTGCTTACCCGACCTGAGCCTCAGCTTCCTCATCTGTAAAGTAGTGATAATAATAGCACCCGACTCCTAGGTGCTGGCCCAGGACTATAAATGTAAGCTGTTATTATGATTTTATTTTTATTCCCATGGGGGAATGTGTCTCCAAATTCAACTATATCTTCTCTTCTGTCATTATCATAGCAATTTACAATGACAGCTGGGGTACCAAATGATGGCCCTAAGACTCTATATGATCATACGTGTGTGAACGTGTGCATGTCCATAAATGGCATTAGTCTTTCCATTAAATTAGCCTACTTGCTACATATTAAATTTAAAATAAAATTTGAAAACCAAAAGGGTTTCTTCTCACCTAAAAACTCCAGTCCCACAAATATTTCCAGGCAAGGGAAGTTTTTCTGTATTTCTCTCAAAGATGTCCTAGGTTCACATTCTGACTCAAACCTATTTTACAGACTATCAAAGAAATCATTCTTCTATACGTGATTTATCCAAAAATTCCTGGTTGCATTAATACAAGAGTGTTTTAATAAAGTTTAAGTGAAAACTGAACATTTTAAATTATTTAAATCTTCAGTTTAGCTAATTAGTCCTCATTAGAGGCTGTTCATTCTTCCATGCAAAACCATTTGGTGAAATGCTTCGAGTCACTTCAGACACTGCTTAATATTCAGTCCCCAGAGTATGTCCATGAAAATTCTCTCCTGCATTCTCAACACCTTTCCTTTGCAAACATAAGGAGAGAAGAAATGAAAATGGACAAGGCTAAAAATAAACACCCTCTCCACCACCCTTCATAGCAAACTGGCTTTCTATGCATTAACACCCAACCCTATACCCATCATCACAGTCAGGAGGGGCATGCAAAGGTTATAACAATTAACATACTTCATTTTTCTAACTTTTGAGCCAAAAAAACTTGAGCCAAGTTATAAAAAAGTAAGCCTCTATTTGGATTACAGGGCCCAATTCCAAAACTAAAGAATTAGCCTTTCTGGAGAGTTGTGTATTATTTGTACCTTAATCAAATACAGATAAATCTTTGAAAGGCTCTCTTTTTATTGGGCTACTTTTGTGCCACAAGTGTGTTAGTTCATGCTCTAATTTTTATTCTCATCTGTGAAATCCTAACCCAAGGACAAATGTATGGCTTTCTTATCAACCACATTTTATTAAAACTGCTCAAGCCTTTATATTAATGTGATAAATTCTGTTTTAAGATCAAGCAGAAAATTCAGACCCTCATTTCTAATAAACAGCCACACATCATGAGGCCACTTTGTTAAATTTTCTCCACCAGCTTCTCAGAAGGTTGCCATTTCAATCATGGAGTGCTATCATCCTCTTAGAACTAACTAAACACCTGCACAAAACACAGCTGCGTCCAGAGTACCTACAGCCTAATGTTTAAAGAGACTACTTACTGATTCATAAATAATAGTTGCATTTTCAAGGTGATAATTTATCCAGAAAGGCAGCATTTCATTTATACATTCAACAAATAAGTACAGAGTTACAAGGTTGAGCAAGGCCTGTGTGACAGTGCATATAAACATACTCCTCTCCTTAGAGACATGTACATTATGATATGATAGTCAAGATTTTTCCCACCACAAGACTTCCTCCATAGACAGAACAGAGGTTACTACACATTCTTCTAGGGGCTTTGCAATCTCTCTCATTCTACACATCCTAAAGAAGTAGAGCTGACAAGATGGATTCCCAGGCTTCTGTCCCTCCTCCCTTTCTTCTCTCTCTCCAGTGTTTGTCCACCTCTGTTTATTTCCTCCTCCTTCCCCTGCTTCCTCTTCCTGGCCCTGCCTGTGAAATACAGACCTTAATATCTTCTCTTTCTCCCCCAAAATCACATCATTCTCACAGTTTTATCATCTCTTTTGGAAAAAAATCCCCAAGTTTAAGAACTTCAAGTCTATGTGGTATCTCTTAAATTCCTGGGGCGCCTGGGTGGCTCAGTCGGTTAAGCGTCCAACTTCGGCTCAGGTCATGATCTCCCGGTCTGTGAGTTCAAGCCCCACGTCGGGCTCTGTGCTGACAGCTCAGAGCCTGGAGCCTGCTTCAGATTCTGTGTCTCCCTCTCTCTCTGACCCTCCCCCGTTCATGCTCTGTCTCTCTCTGTCTCAAAAATAAATAAACATTAAAAAAAAAAAAATTCCTTAAATTCAACCTGACCAAAATGGAATGCCTGATCTCCCCACTAAAGCCGATTCTTCTGCCCTACTTCTTGTTCAGTTAATGGTCCCAGCAGGCTCACCAGGACCCAGGCTGTCTTAAGGCCTTCTTCATCTCCTCCTTTTCCTCAGCACCCCCCAACCCACCCACCTGATCTACTGCCAGTCACATGGATTCAGATCCCTTCTTTCTATCACCATTGCTACCAATCCTCACCTAGGCACTTATTTCTTCCCCTTGAACATTCCAGAATTTTTCTAAGTGGGCTTCTACTTCCACCCTAACTCGTTTTAAGGATGCTATCCTATTAACTTTTTTTTTTATTCTTTTAATGTTTATTTATTTTTGAGAGAGAAGAGACAGACAGAGTGCGAGCAGGAGAGGGACAGAGAGAGAGGGAGACACAGAATCTGAAGCAAGCTCCAGGCTCTGAGTTGTCAGCACAGAGCCCGATGCAGGGTTCAAACTCACGAAGGGTGAGATCATGACCTGAGCCAAAGTCGGACACTTAACCGACTGAGCCCCCAGGCGCCCCAATCCTCCTAACTTTTTGAGAGAAGACAGATGTACTCCAGAACCAGAGGGCTCAGTTTCAAATTCCAGCTCTGCTATATCTTAACTCTGTGACCTTGGGCAAGTTCCCTAACCTCTCTGTACGCTACTTTCATCATCTCTGCACGCTAAGGATAATAGTACCAGCCTCACAGAATTGTTGTGAAAATAAAATGAATTAATAATTAAGCATTGTGGGGCACCTAGAACAGCAACTAGCATGCATTTAAACACTCAATAAATGTTTACCACTATTTGCAATTAGCCCAGATCCAGTTATACCATGGACTGCCCCAAAACCCACAGAAGGGTCCAATGGTATACAAGGAAACTGCAGATCCCCACCCTGGCATTCAATCTGCACCCCACTGACCTTTTGACTTCATACTGCACACCCCCCTTGGACCTGCATACACACCAGGCTAATTGGGGGACTTCCTATTCCCTGAATCCATTCCGGAGCCTCCCTCCTCATCCTTGCTGTTCTTGCTTCTGGGATCTCTCCTCTCACATCTCTGCCAGATAAAACTCTGTCTGTTCTTCAAACCAATTGTAACTCCTCCTCCACGAAGCCTTTTCTAAACACGGCAATCAAATGTGCTCTCACCTGCCTGGGAACTCTTCTTAGTACAGGGGCTATGTCAACCTAAAGTCAGTTCTCTTTCTATCCCTTTGACTGCACCGCTGTCATCCTCCCTACAGGCGTGCGGCTCCTCGAAGGTATTATGTGCATCCATCGCCGCTGTATCCTCTCCAGCATCTAGCATGTGTAATAGGTTGGGATAACAAAAAAAGATGGAATGATGGCTAATCAGAACCACAGCCACTGCACTGGCACAGTAGCTGGGCACGTCCAAACTGAAAGAGGTATATGCTCTGCCCAGGCCGGAGTCCTCTTTATAGTTTCAAATGACATCAAAACTCACAACATAATTAGGATGGTCTCTCCAGCAAGTCTTTCTTTATAAGACACTGGAAACACAGGAGAATAAATACAAGAGGAATGTGTGGACGCCTGGGTGGCTCAGTCGGCTAAGCGTCCGACTTTGGCTCAGGTCATAATCTCATGGTTTGTGAGTTCGAGCCCCACATTGGGCTCTGTGCTGACAGCTCAGGGCCTGGAGACTGCTTTGGATTCTGTGTCTCCCCTTCTCTCTGCTCCTCCCCTGCTCATGCTCTCTCTCTCTCTCTCTCAAAATAAACATCTATCAAAAAAATTGTTTTAAATACAAGAGGAATGTGATTTGTAGCCCTATCCTAAAATACCAACCTTAAAATGCACAAAAAAATGTTCTCCATATATCAATACTACAATCAAAAAACCACTGAGTGCTGCGTTCGGTGGCTACGTGTAATTTTCTGCTAGAACTATACCATTTAGCAATCTCTAAAGAAGCAAGTCAGACCTCAATGACTGAAGCTTGTTCCATGACATCCGAACAACCTCTGGCCCGTCAGCCACTGCAGAGTGGAACATAATGGCACATACACAGTCCCTACTGTCAGACTCACAAGAGTCAGGTCCCCAAACCTGAAACTCACTAAAAGAAAGCAACAAAAATGCACACTCCCAACAATATAGTGAACACTCAATAAACACTGCTAGCAGTGACATCAGCCAGGTACACGGGGTAGGGTCGGGGGAGCAGGCCACACATTACTCCGTTCCGTCTAGGAGCATGGCTGCAATCTGACACCAGGGATTTAGACCTCCTCCCGGCAGCATTCATATGCAGCAGCAAAGGGCTCTTTCATTCCCACTTTGACTTCAGCCATTCAAGAAGCATCCTGCCCCCAGTACCACTAAGAGAAATGTTCTGAAGACATCAGTTTCAAGAATCCCTATGATGAAGTGACAGTTAAAGATGGTTTGCCCTCAAATAAAAGATACACTCTTCGAAGTCGAGAATACTCTCACTCTTCAAATGCCTTGGTGGTACCCACAAATTAGGCAGAACCGCCAAAATCCCTTTTAACAGGACAAGTCCTAGGAAGCTTATGAGGGTCACTATGGTTCATTTAACTATGTTCATTTAATTGCATGTTTGGTTTAACAACAAGAGAGTAAAGTTAAATGTTTAAGTTAGAAGATATTGGACTACTCTGAAACACCAGCTCTTTTTAATGAGAGCGTAATCAAGTCAATTCAGCCTTCTTATTTCTTATTATCTGTTGCTTTTATTGAACAGAGATTTATCTCTCTTCAATTAAATTTTTATTACCCTTGAAATATTAAGATATCTTTTTCCTGTAAACTATTGGTCTTTCACAAACAACAGTTCCCTATTCTTATTTTACACTCTCAAATCCTAATTCCCATAGAAGAAGCAAAGTAACCAAAGAAAGTAAATCACTCCTATACCACTTCCTCAAAGACAAAGAAAGTACTACTCTGAAGCTTGGGGCAACCAAATAAAATAACTCAGTAATTTCTTGTACAGGTAAAATCTTACTCATGGATATGACTTAGGTACAGCTACCTCCAGCTAAACAGGTCCCATTTTCCAAAAATGAGCCGCAGAAACAAAAACATCCTGAGAGACAACAGAAGCCTTGTGAACTGTAAAGCTGAAGCACCTGTAATACACACGCTTCCCTATACTCTGTGGGTGCTCCATAAATACTGGGTGGCTGATTCACAAGCCAATTAGAGAGTCTGGCAAGGACAGTGTCTCCCTGGTCCTACTCTGGGGAGTGTTAGGTATCTAGGGTTGCAGTTTGTGGTGGCAGTAGGAAGAGCTAATATAGACAGAGGTCTAAAAGGACTGGGGTGTCGACAGGTTCAAATGATGTTAACTTGCTCTGCACCTCTCCTCAGGCATCTGAGTCTTCCGGAAAATGGTATTGTTACTTGCACCATTGGGGGAAACTGAATAAACCTGCCATAGAGGCACATAGTGTTGTTCCCTCACCAAAGAGCCAACAAGCTAAACGGTTGAGGGGGGAAAAAAAAATAGAAACTTACTTTTCATAGACCAGCTCCTCATCGATGGAGAAATAGTGGGTATTTACTGTGCTTTTTGGTCTATTCCTTAAAGTAGCAAAATATAACCGATCTGAAAGACAAGTTTAAAAGATGGGAGAAAACATATGAGAAGTAGGGAAGCTGAACGGTGGGCAGGGGTGGTGGTACTACAGGAAAGATCAAACTAATAACTGCTACCCATTATTTAAAGATTCTATTAACACGTGGAATTCTTGCAGAAACCTGATCTCTCCCAGAAACCCAGAGACTCAAGAGCACAACAGAGAGGCGAGGAGGGGACCTGACTGAGAGACTCAGCTGGGGCAGTTCCCATATCTCCCCTGTTCCAGGCGAACGGGCCCAGATAGAAGCTGGGGGTACCCATAGAACTGAAGATGCAAGTTTGGTTCAGAAATCTCCAGACCTCAGCCACTGCAGAAGGGGAAGAGAGAGGCGAGCCTGCAGCATCGAAGACTTCAAGAAGAGGAAAGGAGTAAGAGACAGGGAGGTGTGATGCGGGAGCGAGGGGAGGGGGGCGGGGGCGGGGGCAGGGAGGGAGTGTCCCGAAAACCGAGCGGGATAAAGGAGACTAAAAAAAAAATCACCCAGAGCGGGATCCCCACCAGCCCCTGCGTGCAAAAGTCCGGCGGAACCCCGCGCTGTCCCACTACTGGGCAGGGAGGCCATCCGAGGGAGCTGCAGAGGGAACCTGGGACGCAAGAAAGACAGAGAAGCCGGAAGCAGGGGGTCCTCTGGGAGAGGACAGTAGCGAGAGGAGACGAGAGCGCGCGCAGCCGCTGCAGGACACTGGGGACCCCAAGAGAAGCCGGAGGCGGCGGTTGGGACATAGGGCTAGAAGTGAAGAGTTGGGGGTGAGGTAGGGTTGGAGGATGTGGGGCGGCTGCTCCTCACCTTTCATGAACTCGCAAGCCCCGATTAGTTCCCCTGACTCCGCTGCCATCTTAAGCAAGATACGCACGGGGGAGGGCTGGGTCGTGGACAGCTGAGGTCACCCGCCCCCGGGGGCTTCCCCACTGCCCAGGAGCCGGGAAGCTTGCAGTCCCGAACACCAAGCCCGCCGGAGCGAGGCAGCAGGCGCCGAAGGCGGAGGCGGCTGGGGAGTCAGCGCGCCGGGCGCCCCGGGGACATTCCGTGGGGAACCCGAGCCCGCTCCGCGCGGGGCGCACACGCCCCAGGCTGTGGGCGCTCCGATTCGGACCCGGCTGCTGCGGCTGCTCCGCCGCCGCCGCCGCGCCTGGAAAACGCAGACCAGCTCTCACGGCAGGGCAAAGTCTTCCCCCCGCTCCCAAAGTGATCATGGAGGAGGAGACGTCTGCCCCGATCGCGCCCGTGGCTACTCGTGCGGCAGCGGGCAGAACTCCGGTGCCCGCGGGCTGGCAGCAGCTGCTCCGGCTCCTCCTTCGCCACCTCCTTTCAGCAGCAACTCTTCCTCCTCCTCCTCCCCCTAGGTCCGCCCTCAGACCTTCCTCCCCGCCCTCCCCCGGCCCCCTCCACTTTCACGGCTCCGCGGCCATCCCTTAAAGGGACAGCCCCGCTCCTTTCTCGGCGCCGACCCCGCGCCCCAGTTACCAGGCGGCCCACATGTCACTAGGAGCCAGTTGCTAAGACTTTGTTGCCGTCCACCAATTGCTGTACAGGAAACGGGGCCCTGGGCCCAGGGGAGCCGGGCGGGGCCTCCAGACTAGAAACTTATGAATGAAACGGTGGAGTAGGGAGTAGGTAGGGAAGGGCGCTTTTGCGGCTTCCCAGGCAAGGATGCGCCGGCCCCCCTTCCTTTTCTGCACTAAGTCTTCTCCCACTCCAGATTTTTCTTCTCTGTCTCTCTTGCGCGCCCCATCACCCACATTCTCTTAAACTCTTGCGCGAACGCACACACACGCACACACACACTTAAAAGACCTCAGAGCTCCGCGCTCCGCCTCCTATATATAGCAAATCTTTGTAGCAACCCTAGCCCCCCACCCCTGATGGATCTCCACCTTTATAAAAAATAAAATTAAAAAAGCGCTACCTCCTAGCTCAAAAGAACATGTACCGGTTTCCTCTACACATACTGGACTTTGAAATAACTTGTGCTTTGTTCTCACAGGGGAAAACGTTCCCATCCGGTCCCCCACGTCCTCTCATTTGGACTGCCACTGTGGCCGCAAAATCATCACAAATGCCTCACCTTTATCTTGCTCTGGTCGAGGAGGGGGGCGGGGAAGCGAAGCCAGCCGGGGCGGGAGAGGGGTGGAGCGGGGAGGGAACTAGCGACACACGAGAGGGCCACTCGTCCACGGGGGAAATTAACACAAAAGAATCTCTTTACGTCTTAGCTTAAGTGCTGCAGGGAGTGGTTCGTCCCAAAAAGCCCTTGTCTTGTTTCTGTGAGGCTCCTCACACTGTTTGAACAACTTTAATACTGGGTACCCTACAGACGTGCCTAATTAAAGCCTTCGGTATGAAAATGGCGCTACAGATCCACCATCGTAAGAGCATGCGCTCTATGTGGTTTCTCAGAAACTGAAAGGGATTTGCGCCCGCCTTTGGGAGAAAGGGGGCGCACAAGTGAAGAGCTGCCGGGCGGACTTTGAAGGAGCGCAGTGAGGCCAGCGAGTAAAACTCAACTCCCTGGTCTTAGACCGTTAATCAGCTTTGCCGATTCTCCAAAAAGCTAAATGGGAACAAAAAATAAATATGAAGTGCTTTTGGAAACCTGAGTGGTTTGATTTTTTTGTTGTTGCTCTCATAAGTTATATGTGTGTGTGTGTGTATATTTCTTAGCTATTCAGAAAAAAGAGAACACGTCAGTAATTCTAATCAAACACGTCCTTGTAAGAGAGTAAAAAACAAACAAACAAACAAAAAAAACCCTAACATCCAAATCTTTAAGGACAGAACCATATAAATTTAAAACTGGAAGAATCATTAACCAGTACTTACTATACCCTATACCTATACAGCATCATCTGTACCCTAATCTTCACATGAGGAAAAAATACCTCAAAAGAGTTTTTTAAAACTGTAAAAGTCCTGAAAGGTGAATTGTAATGTTCTTCAGTGTTGAGATGCATTCCATGTTTTATAGTCCACTGGTCATGGCTGTGGAGTTCTAAAGGAGAAGACATCTCTCAAACATGTTGTCCGCAGTCATACAATTACTTGAATTTTGCCTGATATTCTCCCAGTCTTGGTGTCAACAATCATGTTGGCCAAATCAAATTATTTTACTGAAAATTTCTAACAGGTTTTATATGTGAAAGATACAAAAGCAAAGCAAATGAATGTCTCAATAAACTTACCCCCTTTGTTTAGAAGTCTGAATTCAATGATGGCAATCTGTTTCCAAATTCGCCGATTTAAATTTGGGTAGAATCTAAATTCACTTGCAAATTTCCTAACAACTTTTCATCCCAGTGTTGTGTTAGAAAAATTGCATGAGAAAAAGAAGCCCACGTTCTCATTCAACACATAAACTTTTAATTTCACAAATAGTCTAAATGAACTCTAAACCTGTATTTTCAGAGACAGTAGCTTCAACTGAACAAAATAAATATACAAAATATACAAAAAACATTTCTTTCATATAATTCGCTTGTTTCGAAATTTTGGTTATAAAGAAATTTTGGTTATAAAGAAATTTAGTTATAAAGAAATTATGACCTGAATGAAAAGAAATCCTGCAAATTAAGAACTCAAAAAGAAAAAGTTTATTTTTCCTTATCATATTTACAGTATGTATATTATAATGAAATTTTTGAAGTTAAGACTCTATAAGTAATTTTTTAATGTTGCATGAAAGAAAAATAAGTGATTATCAGTATAATCAAATTTTTCTAAACCAAAATCTACACAATCTAAATGATATAGAAAATTCTACAAGGAAAATTGTAAACAAGCTAGTGCACACACAGCACACATCCATGTCAAGATTCTAATGAGATCATAAAACACTTTATTCTCTCAATTATCATGAGGTCAGTGTTCCTATTGGCTGTAGTTTCATAATAAAGGCATGATTTCAGTCTGTGGAGGAAGATAATGGAAGAAACTTCTTTCCAATTATCCAGCTTAACAGAAGTGGTAGGAAATGACTTTTATTTTAAACAACCATAAAGAAAGTTATTTCACATATAAAGAAAATGCTAAGAGAATTAAGATGTCATTCAATGAAGAAAAGAAAGGTAATGTTAAACATAGACATTTAACAGTTAAGTATAGAAATGTCTCAACAACAGTGACTCTTTGAACATCCCTTGAATCCTGCCTTTCACACCCTGAAAAACAGTCTGCAGACTATGCTTGTGCACACTGGAGCTAGAAAACTCACTGCTGGAGGCAGCTCTAAAATACGATATGGCACCAAAATATGTCTGGTTCTAATTCTGCCCCTTGAGGCCATCCTGAACACCCTTAGTCATTCTTGAACATGACACCTCTTCAAAAATGCAAAGGCAGCTCCCTCAGACCACTTCTTCCCCTTAGTCTTACCCAGATTAAAATCCTCAACCTTTCTTTCAACCTCTTCTTAAATTACATGGCTTCAAGTCTAGTCACGGTCTTCTCCAATCTGTCTATACCCCTCATAAATTTAATGTCCCAGTGGTGACCTAGTGTGACTAGTTCTGAGATTGGAAAAAAGCACTGAGAAAAGATTCAGATGAGAGAAAAGCAATGAAAAATGTAAAAGAACCAAGTTTTATCATTTAGCTGCAATAAAAGGGAAAAATATTCTCTCTTGTTGGAGAAGGGTAAGGAAAAAGTTGGTTAGGCTAATCAAAGACTTGACAACGGTGATATTCACTTATTCTATTCAAAGTATCACTTCTTATTAGAATATATTATTAGAAGATGCTCTTTTAGTTGCTTGCTCAGTCATGATGATGTTATATGAGCAAGTAAAAAATACATAGAATACATATTTTGAATTCTTTCTAAAAATTAATTTTCTGTTTAGTTGTGAAACAAGGAGCTGTAGAAACCTGCCCTTCTGAGTAATTTGAAATTCAAAGTAAGTTGAATTATTGGGGCACCTGGCTGACTCAGTCGGAAGAGCATGCGACTCTTGATCTCAGGGTTGTGAGTTTGAGCCCCACATTGTGTGTAGAGATTACTTAAAAAAAAATCTTTAAAAAAAAGTAATTTGGGGCCTGTGGGTGGCTCAGTTGGTTAAGCATCCAACTCTTGATATCAGGTCAGGTCATGATCTCACAGTGGTGAGATGGAGCCCCTCGTGGGGTTCTACACTGAGTGTGTGGAGCCTACATGGGACTCTCTCCCTTTCTCTCTGTCCCTCCCCCACTTACGCTCTCTCGTTCTCAAAATAAATAAATAAACTTAAAAAAAAAAAACTATTAAAATGTGAATTGTTTAAATATTTTGATAATTCCTTGCCTGGTACCAAAAATATTTTAAAGCAATTTTTTATTATATATATAAATTATTACAGTGTAATCAGAATACCAAAAATATGTAGATAATGTAACTCATGAGATAGCTGCCTACGGATGCTAAGATCTTGGCCTAACCCAGCACTGCACTAATCACCAATGCCTGTTTAAGAACTCCAAACCAGAATCAAAGATGGTAAAAACCAGGAAGGACCTGGGAGATCAGCTACTTCCAGTTTTCAAACAGGCTCCATAAGGCTTCAGGTAGCAGAAACCTGACCTGGGGATGGGGGCAGAGAGTGATGGATGAGCACACAGGGATACTACAAAGTATTTCACTCCTAAAAATGATGTGGTAAATAGAGGAAAGAAAAGAGAAGAAGCAACTAAGGTCCATGGTGGGTAATTAATTTTCTGAAGTCACATAGCTGATTAGTGGTAGAAATAAGACCAGTTACCAACAATCTTTTCTCAATTTTCTCCTAACTTAGCTCATCTTACATTTTTTAGCTCATGGGTTCTTAAACCTTTGAGATAATAAAATATCAAGCAACAATAATGTATATGTATAATATCTTTTCTTCAAATTTTTAGATAAAATATTGAAATAATGTAAACTCAGAATGAAAAAATTATCTGCCATTGCTATTGTTGTCACGTGGCTTCTTTAAAAATCTGAATTATTATTTCCACTATTTATTAATAGTGAACCAGTATTCCACAGAACACAGTTTGAGAAAGTTAGTGAACATTAAATACAACAATGCAATTTAATAATCATCTTATCTTTGACTAATGCAGCCAGGAAAGAATGACGTAGTTTTAGAAGGTGAAAGAAAGTTCTATGGCCAGGTCAGTATACTTAACAGTGCTCAGTTTATTAGCCATTTGCTACATTTTTCAAATAGACTGACGACTCAATACAGTTTAAAACTTACAGAATTTATCCATCTACATTTATTTGTCATTTCTACTCTTTTTTTTTTTTGGAGAAGAAATAAAGAAGTAAACTTTTTTTCTCCAAAAATATATAAAATAATATTCCTTGTGCCACTCCTCACCCCCATCACTACTGCCTCAACTATCACTACCCTCATCATTATCACCTTAGTGGCACACTTCGATCTCAAGTTTTCAGTGTTCACTCTTACATGTCCATTTAATACATGTCCCTACTACACTCTGTACATGCTTATATCAGGTAAATAAAAATAGTTAATGCTTAAGTTTTATTGAAAACCATGCACAGCAATTTATACCTCAGCTCTTACATCATCAGTTGCCTATGAGGTAGGTACTACTAAAACTTTGGTTGGCGAGTGTAATTTGTTCCAGAAACAAATTTGTAATGCTTGTAACATTTGCAATCCAAAGCACTTGTGTACCAAAGTGAATTTCAAGACCCATTGGCTCAGTTGTAATCGTGTGACGTTCAGCATCACATACTACTCGTATTGTAAGACATCACTCGTGTATCAAGTTAAAATTTATTAGAAACGTTTTCTTGTCTTTCAGAACACTTGCAGAACAAGTTACGCACAATCCAAGGTTTTACTGAATTATTATTCCCATTTTATAGATGAGGAAACTACTACAAAACATATACTCAACAAATACTTGGAAAATGAACAAAGAAGTGAGTTATTAAAATGTTGGGAAATGTCAGGTTATGATGTCGCAGTTCATGAGTTCAAGCCCCACGTCGGACTCTGTGCTGATGACTCAGAGCCTTGAGCCTGCTTTGGATTCTGGGTCTCCCTCTCTCTGCCCTCTCTCTGCCCTTCCCATGACCCTTTCTCTCCCTCAAAATAAAATAAACGTTAAAATTTTTTTTAAATGTTGGGAAATGAACTTACGTGAATCACTTGAACATGAAAGCAGTTTCTTTGTAGCCTGGAGTCATGGAAAAAATACTGCATTTATAATCAGAAGCCCAGCTTTCAGGCATCACTTTATCACCACCTGTGTTATCTTAGACTGTTTCCTCTGTCATTAAATAAGAACTAAAACAATTTGTAACTCGCAGGAATAATAGTAGAATTAAATAAGAGTGCTATGCTGTGATGCCATTGTATAAATATTTGCTATTAATGTTAAAGCTTATATTAAATACAAAATTATTTCCAAAATCGTATATTCACAAGACTCAAACTACTATATCTCTTTGGATCTAGGTATTTTTACTTAATTTACTCCTAGCCACCAACATAAGCAAAACAGACACAGAGAAGCTCTTTTTATCAACTGAGGACATCCCCACAGTGTACAAGTTAACTTCGTCTTCCATTTCTAACTGCCTGTAGCCATGGTACTATCTCTAGAGTGTGATGGGGGCCAATGACCCCATTCAGGCATCCTTGGTGGATTCCTAAATTCCTCTGCTCTGGCTCGCATTCTTTTAATCATTCTGTTCCAGAAGCCTAGGACACATGTTCCCTGCAGTTACCACGGGGACCCTTGATGCCCCTTTGTAACGCTAGGTTTCCTGTGCAGAAACTCCAGGAGAAAATAATCTTTTCAATAAACTAGCAGGAGACCCTTGGTTTCCATTTTTCCAATCACGAAATACTATATATATATATATATATATATATGTATATATATATACACACACACACACACACTTACTGAACAGATTCCTGATAGTAAGTAATGCTGTTATTGTTATTAACACCTATACCTGTCCTGATTCTCATAGGGGGAAAAACATACTTTATATCTTCCATGGACCAAGCTTTCCTGCATTAGGATCTATGTCATTCTTCAGAGTATATCCAAAACATAATTGAGATTTATTAATGTAGGATAATCATGATATGAGAAATCTGACATGCACACAAACAAAAATAATTTCTGCTTATCCTAAAATATATTAGCATATTTTAGGTTAAATATTTCTCTTCATAACCATGTTTTATTTCTCATAACATCAAGTATACATTTTTATATTTATGCATCCATTAATTTGGCAAATATTAACTGCATACCAGGTGCCTGATATTGTGCAAAGTGCTAGGATTGAAATCAAGAACAAAGCACACTTCTTGTTCTTAAGGAAGCAACATTCCAGAGAGGGATATAGGTAAGCAAGCAAGCTGAGAAGCCAGGAAAGAGTTCCCTAAAGAATTGTAGACTTGGGGCACCTGGCTGGCTTAGTCATTGGAATACGCAACTCTTGATCTCAGGATCGTGTGTTTAAGCCCCACGTTGTGCATAGAACTTACTTTAAAAAAAACAAAAACAAAAACACAAAACCCAAGAGTCCTAGACTTGAAGGTTGAATAGGAGCTCGCCAGGTGGAGGAAGTCAGATTATAGAGCAGCAAGGTAGCAGGGAGGTGGGAAGGAGAAAGACACAGGAAAAAGTCTCATACTGAGGGAGGTGTATGTACATAAGCTGAGATGTAATAGAGAAAAGACTAGGTCAAAGACCTGAAGTAGTTCCAGCATAGAGAACTATGCTGGCTCCAGCATAGAGAATGAAGTAGGAGGAAAGGGAAAAGAATCTTGGTAGAAAAAAATTGGACTTTATCCAGAGGGTAACGGGGCCCCAAAATGAAATATATTAAGTAGGTAAAGCCTCGTCAGGCAGGGATTTTTAAATTGCCAGAAATAGACTGCAAAGTATTTAAACTAATTGTAAATAGATTGGAGCTTCCTCCATTAATCCCCAAAGAAGCAGAATCATAACAAGAATATAGACTCAGACTCACTTAATAGGATCTTCCATTCTTTTTTTTTTTCCCCTCTCACTATTAAAAAGACAAAGCAGAACTTGCCCATTTTTTTTTTACAGAACATAACTAAGTGCACAAAGGGAAGAGTTGTCTGAGGTGCCTGAAATTTAATTTGCATATACTGGAGATAAATGTGGAGAAGACAATGTATATTTCTCTTAAGCTGTATTTTCAGTAAAAAAGACCCTAAATGAATGTAAAAAAATAGGATATACAAGAAATACACTTGATTAAAATATGTCAATTAACCAACAAAAGTAATTTAGGATTTGTAAGAAGTTGATTTCTAAAAGACTTTTTAAAAAAACTTTCAGAAATAATAAATTAATTTTGATTTGATTACTTGACTTCTTGGATGGCATGTTGATTACTACTTTGACTATAAAATGATCTGTCTACTTCAGATTCTAGGTTAAACAACCTTCTAAAATGTTCCAAAAGGAAAATCTCTTAAAAGTACTGAGTATTACCATCTAATTACTAATTTCCTAGATTTCACATGATTAGAAACAACAGATACAAAATGAATATACCCAGCATGAAATCAGATCTTTGCTCTCATCCCCATAGCAGGCAATGTTCATAGTGTGCCAATGCCTTTAAAATACAGAAAACATACCCTTTTAAAATAATTTAGGTTTTGATAGCTCTCTACCATTTCTACTCACAACACTTCTCACACCAAATATGTGGGAGCTTTCCATACAAGGCAATTCTCTGATTACCCACAGACACCAGCTGGATGTTCTACTGTTCACTTCAATTCTGACACTATCTCCCTGGAGTTGGCACAGACCCCACAGATGAAGGGCTCAGTTCCACAAGACTGCCCTGCTTCAGGCTCCAGTCACCAGTTTGAGACCACCACCTGTACTGATCAACCAGCTATAAATCAGGGGTTCCCCAAACCCCCTCCTCAGGTTCAGCAATTTGCTAGAATAGCTGACAAGACTCAGGAAAACATTTTGTTTACTATTCCCAGTGTATTACAAAGAATTCAAATCAGAAACAGCCAAATGGAAGAGACGCATAAGGCAAAGTATGGAGAAGGGGCTCAGAGCTTCTGTGCCTTCTCTGGGCATGTTACTCTGATAGCACCTCAACTTGGAAGCTCTCTGATTCCCATCTTTAATCACTGGCCATTAGAGACTGAACTCAATCTCCAGCCTCTGTCCCCTCCCTTGAGGTCTAGGGGTGCAGCTGAAAGTTCCAGCCCTCTATTCTCATGGTTGGTTCCTCTGGTAACCAGCCCCATCCTGAAGCAATCTAGGGGCCCACTAGAAGTCACCTCATATCACACACTCAGGTATGACCTGTTATGAACAACCAAAGATGTACCTGTTGCCCTTATCGTTCAGGAAATTCCAAGGTTTTGGAAACTCTGTGTCAGAAATGGGAAGAAGACCAAATACATATTTCTTTTTTACACAGGAAGAAAAAGAAAATTGTAGGGATTATTTGGGAAAGGAAGATTTCTCAATCTTTCCATTTTATAATTGCCCAAAACTCTTTAAGAAGGGGCTTTTAACTGCAAACATGTGACCTATGAGCCAAAAGTCAGTATTTATTGGGTAACATGGGCCCTTTGAAGATTTGTTTTAGATTATGTGTCTTAGTTTAGGTTCCCCAAGAAGCAGATTCCGAAACAAGGATTCAAGTGCAAGACATCTACTAGGGAGGTGCAGAGAATGAGGAGTGGTTGCCTTCCCTTCCTTGCCCCAGTAGAGGATGTCTTCAGGCCAAGCTACAACCTACAATGGTAGGTTGTAGGCTGATTACCCTGGGTACACTGGGTCATGGTGTAAAACCACCTGCCTCCCAATTTACCCAAAGAGCAAAGGAGCTCTAATATTTATCTACCACCTCCTACCAACTACTGGTTGAGGGCTCCTCCTGAGGATGTTAATTCTTTCACAGTCAGGGGATGTATGAGTACATAGTGTCAAAGATAACAGATAAATAAACTAGAAGTGACATGTGTCTTGGGATTTGTCCATTAGAAGTTATTTCACTGCTGTCTTTCATGGCAAAACCCCTCAAAATTTTTCTGTCTTCCCTGTCTGCAATTGTTCACCTCTTATTCTTTCTTGAGCACACTCCAATCAGGCTTTGGTACCCACCATGCCACCAAAACTACTCTTGTCGAGGTCACTAGTGACCCACCTAATGCTAAATTCAACAGTCAATTCTCAGCATCTTCCTTAACCTACCAGCAACACTGAATCCCATTGTTTGTTTCCTTCTCCCTGAATCACTTTCCTCACTTGGCTTCCATGACACCATATCTCCTGGGTCCCCTTCTGCCTCATTGACTGCTGCTTCTTTAGACTCTATTCCTCCTCATTTTCTTAACCTCTTACAATGAAGTACCTCACGGCTCAGAGTCACTTCTCTATCTCAGCCACTCTCGCTACGGCCACCTCTCCTCATGTGGCTTTAACTCTGATCTGTATGCTGCACTGCACATGTTTATCTCCAACCCTGACCTCTCCACCGATCTCCTGACTTGTATATCCAACTGGACACTAGACATTTTCACTTAAATGTTTGAAAGGCACCTGAAGCAGTCTGCCACCAAACAAACTCCTCATCTTTCCCCCAAAACTTGCTCCAAATACAAGCTTTCTCATCTCAGGTGATTGTACATTTTTCAGTGGCTCAGGCCAAAAACTTAGGATTTATCCTGGACTCCCCTCTTTATCTGTAAAGATCTAGATAAAATAACTGTAACAATCTCCTAACTGGCATCCCTTATTCTGCCCTTGTCCACTATGGCTAGTCTGAACAGAGCAGCCAAGAGATCCCTTTAAAATGCTAAGTCAGATCCTATCACTTCTTGGCTCAAAACCCTCTAATACTGCCCCAAATCATTCAGAATAAAAGCCAAGACCCTTAAAATGGCATGAAAAAGGCTCTAAGGGACACAGCCCCTCACTGCCCCTCCAACACCACCTCCCATCATTTTGCCTCTTATTCCTATTTGCTCCAGCCACGCTGGTTCTTGTGGTCTCCTGAACATCCCAGACACCCTCCCACTTCAGAGCTTGTGCCCTTGCTGTTTGCTCTGCCAGGGACTCACTCTCATCACCTTTGGTCTTTGCTCCAATGTCATTTTCTCAGTGAATCCATTCATGACAACTTTTAAAATGTGAAACTCTCATCCTCCACCAGCACTACCTTTCTCTCTTCCTTGACTGATTTGTCTTCATAGCACTTATCATGTCCTAACATACTGGATACTTTACTTATTTGGTTCAATGTCTGTCTCTGCCTTTAAATGATAAGTTCCACAGGGCCAGGATTTCTGCCAATTTCGTTCACCATTGTGTCATCCGTATCACATTGTGACACCATTGTGTCAGCCTAGTATAGAACCTGGCATGTGGTGGTACCTCAACAAATACTTTAGTTAATTCACTAAATGTGTAATTAATTAATTAAACTGATTGGTTTAATTAACTAACAGTGACTGGTGAGGACAGAAGTATGACCGAAGTGGTTTGAGAAGTGACTAGAAAGTGAGACATGTAAGACTGGTCATGAATGCAACACTTTTAAGAGGGTTGGGTCAGGGGTGCCTGGGTGGCTCAGTCAGTTAAACATCTGACTCTTTATTTCCATTCAGTTCATGATCTCGCAGTTCATGGGATCGAGCCCCACATGGGGCTCTGTACTGACAGTGTTAAGCCTGCTTGGTATTCTCTCTCTCCCTGTCTCTGCCCCTCACCCATTTGCACTCTCTCTCTCAAGATAAATAAATAAACTTACTTGCAAAAAAAGGAGGAGGAGGTTGGGTCAGAAAGAAGATGAGAGATAAGGCAGGCACATGAGAGTGTTGAAGGACAAGGGGAATGTTTTGTTTTGTTTTGTTTTGTTTTATTGTTTTAAGGCTGATATCTTTGAGCACACTGATAGATTGAGGGAAAGAGACCAACAGTGTTGGAAAGGCCAAGGGCAGAGGGAAAGCCTAAATAATCTGAAGAAATGGAACAGGACAAGATTAAGAATGAGAAAGATTAACCTTGATTGTGTGAGAATCACTCCCCCGCCTTCTAACACAGGGATCAGCAAACTTTTTAGAGACGGATAATAAATAGTTTAGGGTTTTTAGGTCATAGGGTCTCTGATGCAACTACCCAACTCTGCCTTGGGATTGCAAAAGGAGCCACAGACAATATATAAACAGATGGACATAGTTGTCTTCCAAGACAATTTTATTTGCGAAAACATATGGCAGGCCCACGACTGCAGGGTGCCAACCCCAACTCTTAAGATTATAGGGGAAGTGGCATGAATGACAGTAAACTATAAGTTTATGAATTGGATTGGTGAGGGGTGGAAATGGTATACTTGCCTCCTATTGCTTCTATTTTCTCTATGAATTAGAAGTTGGGGGGGCGCCTGGGTGGCTCGTCAGTTAAGCATCCGACTTCGGCTCAGGTCATGATCTCAGTGTGTTGGTTCGAGCCCTGCATTGGGCTCTGTGCTGACAGCTCAGAGCCTGGAGCCTGCTTCCGATTCTGTGTCTCCCTCTCTCTCTGGCCCTCCCCTGCTCATGTTCTGTCTCTCTCTGTCGCAAAAATAAATAAAAACATTTAAAAAAAAATTAAAAAAAAAAAAAAAAGAAGTTGGGATCACCTAAGAGAGGAGAGGGACTATGTAGGGGTTTTGTGGAGAGTAGTGAACGTTGGAAATATTTGAAAAACAGCAAAGAATGGGGGGAAATATTGCCAAAAAGAGACGAGAAACCAACCCACAGCATTGTGGTTTATCAGGATCTGTCTTGGGAACAGAGAAGGTCAATTACCTGAAAGAAAAGACTTCATGAAGCTAGTCTTATGCTGGCTGCCCCCCTTTCCCTTTCTTCCTCCAACAACACCCTAATTTGCCTTTGAAACATTTACCCCTCAACCACTCCCAAATACATGCTTGTGGTAGCACTAACCTCAGCCTTCCCCCTCAGCTCTTAGAGGTGGGCTTTGGCCGGCTTAGCCATTCAGCACATCCTGTCCCCCATAGTGGCCACAGTGACTAGGGTGGGGATGAAGAAGGAACACAGTTTGGGCCTGTGTGAACCAGTCTAACGCCATCTTGGACAAATCTCCCCTGATGGTCATTCTGTGACCTGAAGCCTTCTTGAGCGCACCAACCACACACACCCCCTCCCACCAATTGTTCTTTCTTCTTGTTTTTCTTTTTAAATTTTTTTAATGTTTATTTATTTTTGAGAGAGAGAGAGAGAGAGCATGAGAGGGGGAGGGCAGAAAGGGAGACACAGAATCCGAGGCTGGCTCCAGACTCTGGGCTGTCAGCACAGAGCCTGACTCCGGACTTGAATTCATGAACCAGAGATCATTACCCGAGCCAAAATCTGTCAGTTTAACTGACTGAGCCCCCAGGCAACCCTCTTTCTTCTTGTTTAATGCACCCTTAAGTACACCCTTGGGGCATAATGTCCTTGATCTGCTCTGGAGATATGACAAAGATTCTCAAACATTTCCTCCCACGTGGTCTCCTGGCACTTAATACCCAGTCTCTAGGGTATAAACACAGGTCTTACAGAGTGGGGTGGTGGGGATCTACTCATCTTGCAACTACCCAAGACATGCTTCGGTCCCCAAGTCCCCTTAATGAATAATTCCTTATCAAGCTGGACTTGTTGGACTCTTTCTTCCTTCTTACAGCTCCTTAGGCCTTTGAAGGTCATTTTGTGTAGACCTCTCTCTCACAGAACAGAGCCAAAGACAGAGAATAAATCCCAAACTCTATGCCAGAGCAACTTCCAAAACACTGAACGATGAATGATGTGGGGAGAAAAGTTGATATCTAGAACTGTGGCCACCTTTTTTGCCATCAAGTGGAACTCAAGGATAAAGCCAGCCCATGGAAGGCAGAGCAGAGAGAGGAATAGAAATAGGACTTGGTGACATCACTAGATCAACCATGATTTCAGGAGCTGCACATGATTTTTTTTTTTTTATTTTGTGAGCCAATAATTCTCCTTTTGAGTCCATTTGAGTTTTGTTGTATGTAACTAGCTACATAAAAGTCCAAAATGACACAGACCTTACTGTTTTTAAACATGTGATCTGGGATTATTGGCATAATTATATCTAAGGGTAAGTATTAGAAATCTGCATTTTAAACAAGCATTCCAGGTGTTGGTTGTTCTGGCACATGGCCTTAAAAGATAAGAAAAAGCTGGGGCGCCTGGGTGGCTCAGTCGGTTAAGCGTCCGACTTTGGCTTAGGTCATGATCTCATGGCTCATGGGTTCAAGCCCCACATGGGGCTCTGTGCTGACAGCTCAGACCCTGGAGCCTGCTTCAGATTCTATGTCTCCCTCTCTCTCTGCCCCTCCCCCACTCGCGCTCTGTCCCCCTCTGTCGCAAAAATAAATAAACATTAAAAAAAAAAAAGAAAGAAAAGATAAGAAGAAGGAGCGCCTGGGTGGCTCAGTCAGTTAAGCATCCATTTTCAGCTCAGGTCATGATCTCACAGACCGTGAGTTCGAGCCCCATGTTGGGCTCTGTGCCGTCAGCTCAGAGCCTGGAGCCTGCTTCAGATTCTGTGTCTCCCTCTCTCTCTGCCCCTCCCCACTGACACTCTGTCTCTCTGTCTCTCAAAAATGAATAAACATTTTTTAAAAAATTAAAAATAAAAAAAGATGAAAAACATAAAAGGAAAACATTCTAAGTGGCTCCAGAGACTGGAAATACACATTTTAACTAATCCATTAATTGAACAAATATGTATTGAGCATCTTCTTTGTACCAGGCCTTGTTCTTGATGCTGGAAATAGAACAGTGAACAACAGACAAAAAAAAAATCTCCCTTTAAAGAGGTTACATTTCAGGTTGGGGAGTTAGGAAGGGGAGAGAAGAAGAGTAAAAAAATAACATGTCAGATGGTGATGAGGTTTATAAAAAAAAATAAAGCTGGGTTCAAGGGTACCTGGTATGGGGATGCTATTTTTTTAATGTTTATTTATTTTTGAAAGCAAGAGAGAGAAAGAGAGGCAGAAAGAGGGAGACAGAGGATTCCAAGCAGGCTCCATGCTGACAGCAGAGAGCCCTACATCGGGCTCTGTGAGATCATGAGCTGAGACGAAATCGGACGCTTAACTGACTGAGACACCCAGGCACCCCAAGGGGATGCTATTTTTACATAGGATAGTTTAAAATGGAGTAAAGGAAACCTGATTTGAAATGGAGTTGGGAGGCCAGAAGGGGGAACTCTCATGCATTACCACTCATTGTCAGTTGCAGACTCCAATGGGAAGAGATTTACTCATATTCCCAACAGAAAGAAGTCTACTTTACTACTCCAGGAGGAAGAATTTCTTCCTGCTTGGCAACAAGCTCAGCCAATAAGAAAATGCCACAACTTGGGAGATGAGAAACTGTCACTGCCCTGAACTCTTGCTTTCCTTCAATGGAAAATCTGTCATTCATAGCAGTGACCCTCCAATGTTCACCTTTTCTCTATAAAATTTCTCTCCTTTGACCTCTGGACTTGCCTATAATTGGCCACAGCTTGCGTGTCCTGAATTGCAATTCCTTTGCTATCCCCAAATAAATCCATTTTCCTAGTAAAATAACTGGCTGTTTGGGGGCGCCTGGGTGGCTCAGTCAGTTGAGCATGTTACTCTTGGTTTTGGCTCAGGTCATGATCTCATGGTTTGTGAGTTCAAGCCCCACATCAGGCTCTATGCTGCCAGTGAGGAGCCTGCGTGAGATATTCTCTCTCTCTCTCTCTCCCTCTCTTTCTCTCTCAAAATAAATAAAACCTAAAAAAAAAAAAAATAACTGGCTGTTTTACTTTTAAGGTCAACAGCAGTCAGAGGACTCTCTCTGATGAAGTGTTATTTGAGCAAAGACCTAAAAGAAAAAAGAAAAAAAAAAAGTAGTGCACTATGCAAATATTTAGGGAGTAATTTTTCCAGGTAGAGAAAACACCAAATGATAACCAGTGAGCCTTGGGAGCAGTCAAGGAAAATCAAGATGGATGGAGCTGAGTGCACGAAGGGAAAAAGGGTAGGGAAGGAGAGCAGAAGGGTAGTAGGGAGGGTGGATGCAGCAGATCTTAGAGAATCTGTGGGCTTTGGGAAGCTCTTAGGATTTTAATGGTATCTAGGTCTATAGAACTAAATCCACATTCCTTATCAGGAACTTGAGGCCCTCAGCCACCCCAACACGTAGCAAGCCTGTCTTCAGCCATGTCAGATTTCATACCTGTCCTCTTCCATGCCATGAAGATGTTTCTTCCCTGGATATGCCATGCCCTTAATAGCTCAGTGCCTTCCATGATGCCCTTTCCACCAACTCTACCTGCTGAAATCCTCTTGACTAAGAACCAGCTCAAATACTACTGAGAATTAAGTAGCAGAGGACTTAGACTTAGTTATTCCCTCTCCTGTGTTCCTACAGAAATTTATCTGTACCTCTCTTTGGGGATGTTTATCATACTAAAATCTGCAATAAAGGCATCTCAATGGATGACTGCCATTCCCTCTAGATTGTGGACTGTTTATTCTTTAAATTTTCCCCAATTTAATGAGTGCCTTGCATCTATTAAGCCCTTGACAAATTTGTTACATAAAAAAGTGAAGCATGTCTGGGGTATGATGAGTGACCCAGTGTGGCTGGAGCAAAGGGCATGTGAAAGGAAGTTCAGGTATATAAAACTAGAAAAAGAATGGAGACTTACTAACACCAAGCTGAGGCATTTGGGCTGTTGCAGCACAAACCTAAGTCTCCTGATTGCTTGATCTTCCATTTACAGTAAATGAGGCTAATAGTGTTTTTTAAAGCTGTAAGTTTGTGTCAGGGTTAAAAAATAATGCAAATTTTTAGCAGAGAATATAAGAAAAATGTTGCCATACATTTCACCCTCATTAATCTGAAGCCTGGATACCATTCAGGCAAAGTTGAAAATCCTGACTTTGGAGTCAGACTATGATTGAGTCTAGACTCTCACTAACTGTGTGATCTCAGCTAGCTTCCAAACCTCTCTAAACCTCTTACTTACCATCTATAAAACAGGGATGACACTAATACCTACATATTGGGTTGTGAGGGTACTTAGTCTTGGCACAGGGCCAGATAGTTGAGTGTTCAATAAACGTGAACTTTTATTATACGTTATAGTGAAGCATCAGTTTATAGACCTACCAACTCTACAAGCTCCTTTTGCAGATGAATCAGGTGAAAATTTTGCAGGTATAACAGCCGAGTCAAAAGCAAGTAAGAGTCAAGAAGTATGGGAAAACATTCAAGAATCTATATTTCTTATTTTCTCCTAAACTTTTACAGTCTGTGTAAAAACCACAAAGCTTAAGTATTATGAAACTCCTTCTAAAGACGTATAGAATTTTGCATGGAAATTATAACTCAGCATATTACATATAACTCACCATTATCTCTGATCAAATGACTACTTCACTAGTAGTAATTAAGCCTCTTAATTAAGAGTCTTCATTAAGCTATTTGCCTTTTAATGGGAAAAAGACAGCATAGGAAATTCTATCTGAAATAAGCCTGAGATCTATAACACTAGGAAAACGTTTCAAGTGTCTGCCCTTAAAAATGAAATTCACAAATATTGCATTATCTATCTAGAAAGTGACATCTGTTTTCCCAGAGCAATTTGCCACTTTTAGAACTGTTGTGAAAGGCAGAAGCAGAACCTGGCTGAGAAAAATTAGGAACAAATTGATATCCAATTAGTCTTCCGGAAGAAAATTCTGCTTCTTTGCCCTGACTCTACTCTTTCACTTCTTATGGCGTTGTCTCTGTGCTCCACAATCCTTTAGCTAAACGCTGAGCCTAAGAAGGGAGCTCAGGGCAGGAGAGGAGTTAATCACATGAACCTTGCAGCCGACCTGTGTTCAAATTCTAGCCTAGCTGCTTTCTAACCAGCTATGTGACTTAATCCAACCTGTATTACTTAATATAAACTTCACTTTTCTCTTCTGTAGAAGGAGAATAAATAAGTAAAAGAGCTGTCGTGCAGATGAAGTGAGCAGGCACACGTAAGGCGGCCGGTACGGTGCTCTGGCTCACTGCAGTCAATAAATGGTAGCTGCTAGCTAGTATCACTACATTATTGTTCAGTTTAACTTGTGTATCTGCTCTGTAACTTTTAAAGGACAAAAGAAGAAACAAAACAAAACAAACAAACAAACAAAAAACACCAGGCCGCCATACCCCAGGAATTCAAAGGTGATTAAGGCAATAGCGTCTATGAGACCTATTGAATTATATGGGACAAAGGTAATAAACCACTCTTGATAACAAGCAAGAAAAAAGGCACCTCCCCACAAAAACTCTTTACCTGCCAACCTCCTCCTTACATAACAGCTCATACTACAGCGATAATTAGAAAAGAAAGAAAAGAAAAGAAAAGAAAAGAAAAGGAAAGAAAAGAAAAGAAAAGAAAAGAAAGTCAACATTCTTGACATTTAACCCGCTAGAAGTTGTTACTGGCTCTGAGAACAAGGGTGTTTTCACGGTCAGGCCACCAGGGGTGAATTCTAGGGAAGCGGCTCTTTCTAAACATGACTAGGGCTTCTTAAAGATGCCCATACCCACACATACCTCAAGAACCTCAATGAGAAGGGCACCTGTTGGGATGAGCACTGGGTGTTGTATGGAAACCAATTTGACAATAAATTTCATATTAAAAAAATAATAATAATAAAAAAGAACCTCAAAATGAAATAGCCAAATCCATAGGTACCCACATATATATTTCTCAGAAATAAGTCATTTTAGAAATTTACTGGGGCCAAAACCACACTTACTTCACACTGACCTGCAATTTGTGGGGCCCATACTTCCTCTTCTTCATAAGGATATCCGCTTGGGCTATAAGGACCCCACATATTCTGAGTTACCTTTTCATTCTTCTGGGTGGCACAAGCCTGTTGTACTCAGGTGAGAAGACAGAAGAATTCTGCCCTATCACATGGGCAGACACAGTGTTCGATTACATTCTATCAGTTCAACTGTAGGGTTGAGGAACTAGATCAAATTTCCCGTGTAGGAGTATTCAGGCACTGTAATGCAAGTAAAGGTATGGATGACAGTGGGCTGCTGGTTCGCCTTCAGAAAACACCAACTGACAAAAAAAGTACGATCTGATCCTAAAATTTTACCAAAAACTGCCCAGAGGCTCTTGGTACAGCAGACATGTAAAATAATGAAAAGTAAAACCAAAGTGTAAGATAATGAAAGCTGACCGCATCAGAGTCTGCTAGCTCTATTCTGCTATTTATAGTATTGTGGTTTATTCTGTGTCAACACGATCATAGCTGAATTTGATATGACTAACAGTCTTGGTTGATTCTCCTTAATTGATTCAGATTAATGTGCCAGCTGCACACCCATTTGGGAGAACCATTAATCATAAACTAGAGGTTGATGTTTTAAGGTAATGTTAAATTCTCTATTCCAAATTGGTTGAATTATATACTGTCACATCAATCTCTCTTTCCTCTCTGGCTTCCAGCAGAAGCCTATAAGCCACAGAGGGCTGAGCCAGCTGAGTGTGTCACTGAAGCAATTTCTAACGACCTAAGGAACAGCTGAAGGGAGGGCCTGGCCTCTAAGTTAGAGATGCTGTTTGTGGTAGTGAAGAGTAAAGAGCCAGACTTCATGGGTTCAACTCCCTGCTCTGCTGCTTGTTATAAATGAGATCTTGGGCAAATTTCTTAACCCCACTAAACCTGTTTCTCCATTTGTAAAATAGAGCTGATAATAATACCCACTTCATAGAGTTTTTGATGATTGAGATAATCCACTTAAAGTGTTTACCATAATGCCTAGTATGCAGTAAGGGCTCAATAAACATCAGCCATTAGTAATAATAACAGATACCAAGCTAAACAAACCCTTCCTAATGGTTACTCTCTCAAAAACATGCTGATTGACACCTACATTAGCCAGGGATTCTCAGTCTCAGTACAGCTGACAGTTTGGACTTGATAATTCATTGTGATGGGTCACCGTACCATATACATTGGAGGGTGTTTAGCAGCACTCCTGACTTCTAACCACCATACAGCACTACACTAATTGCGACATCCAAAAGTGTCTCCAGACATTGCCAAATGTCTCTGGGGCAGGGGGGAGAGGCAAAATCACCCCAGTCCGAGGATACTGTGCCAGATCAAGTAATAGCTGCTGTTAAGGACACACCATCTTTGTCAAATTGCTCTCGATTGAATCAGCTATGTCCACTGTGTAACTAAATAGTGAATAAATCACACACACAAAAAGCTGCCTTAAAATTACTTCCTGCTTTGCCATTAATTCAACTCTGTAAAGACAGTGTCTCTCATTTTTACCTCAGTGTTCTCAGCGCCCAGCACACAACAGACAAATGAATGAATGAACAAATGGTGAATGAATGAATGCACTTTTGAGCTTTTTCATTTTGTTAAACAACTCTGAGTGGCCTTTAGGTTTCCTCATTCTTTGACTCCAGTCCACACACAAAGGAGATGAACACTGATCATGCCACACACACTTACATACCACGAGGGTGCACAGCAAGCTAGGCCAAGTTGGGTCAGGCTCACAGGAGTAGGGGAGGCTGGAGCACCTTTTCCACAGAGCCTCAGGGCCCAGAGCCAAAGTCGGAACACCAGATCATCTGCAGGAGACAGTGCCAAGGGCGTAGCTGGAGAAGGGAGTCCAAATAGGTCAGGAAGCAAAAAGACCTGCAGCAAAATCCTGGGATGAGAGGGGGCTGAACCAGTGGAGGAGCACGGCAAGGAACAGAAGCTCAGAACAGGAAGTGGGGTGGAAAAATTCCACAGACAGGCAGAAACGCCTTTGGCTGGATTTGAGTATGTTTCAGACGACTTGTGATACGGTCACTTAAGGGCCCAAGATGGAATGAGACCTGGCTTGTGTCATCCATTGTTTGAACTAACCTATAACTGTTTCAATAAATATATTCGGTCTTCATCCAGATCAATGATAAACACGCTGAAGGAAACTTCCTTAGAAACTAGGATTATTTCCCCAGTGGCCCATTAAACGAAGGTGTTTGGCCACGCAGAGAATAACTTAAACATGTAACATAAAATCACAAAGTTCAACAAACAGAATTTTCAAGTGAACATCCCTTTGACTATTTTCACACAAACCCCCTAAAATGATGCAACCGTAACAGCTGATTGCATGATATTTCTGAAGCACACAAATGAGGATTCTTAAATCCCTAGTTATTTGCTATGGAGATATAAACTGGTAAACAAATACATGCTCGCTCAAGTTATGTCAGCTACACCTACTGTTTCCTTCATTGCCCAATGCACAAGTTAACCATTTGCTCAATTTTAATTCAGCTAAAATGTATTTTCTTCTTATCTTTGTGCCTTTATTATACAAAGGTATGCAGACTCAGAGGTAATAATAAAAGCTTATAGCCCCAAGTGAGAAGTTTCTTCTCTGGTCACATGTTAGGAAAAGCTACATACTTCCCTTTGGAGGCACAGTGGGGGAAGAAAATAGTGGGCTTTGGAGGGATGATGGGGGAAGGGAGAGCAGGTAACTAATAACCTATCATGCCTCCCTTTTTTTCTCTCGCCAGGAATCCTAGATCTAGGATTGAAACTCAATTCTAGTAGTTCACTCGTGTTCTACTTTTATGCCTGGACATGACTTTCTTCTCTGGTCTTTATTTCTCTGGGCCTGATTTTTAAGTTCTTATTTGAAATTCACCATTTTATGGTATGTGCATATTATAAGCACCTCAAATATTTTGTGAAATGAGGCAAGGTATGAATAAAAATTAAATAAAACAATGATCAAAATGTTTATATTATGTAAATGAGATTGTAAAATGGGAGGCAGGATTAGCCTTAGTAATTAGTCAAATAGTACAATGGAAAAGACATAAATATTAGAAAACTCACAATAGCATTTGTGGGTTTTTTTTTTTTTTAATTTTGAGGTTATGTTTGTTTGTTTGTTTGTTTAGGATTTTTGACTACCCTTAGAGCATTAATGGCTTGGAGGGTTAATACCTCAAGCCTTCATCAGTCAGCTGTTTACTGAGGACTAGCTAACATGCATGTAGGATTATGTACAGGAAAGAATTATGAAAGGAAAAAACACAGAAAGGACAGGTAAGATAGTGTCAAGGACCAACCTGTACTCATAATTTTTAAATGGTGCTACTGCAGCCACAAGGAATGCCTTGGGAGTATTATCCAGTTTCTTCGTGATGTTATACCAAACATGTCAACCATGGTGACTGCCCCACCCACAGCCCTACTGAAGGGGCAACCCTAGCACCCGTGATTTACCTCAGCAAGATTCAGCCCTTGACCTCAGAGGGTGGTCAGCCCACCCTGGCCTAGGGTAAATACAAAAGATTGACTGTTTACCCTAATTCAGCAGCAGATCACAGAACATAGGTGCAATCATTTCCATCATCATATTGCTACTATAGAACAAGTAATACACAAACTTGGTTCAGAATTCGAGAGACAGTGAAAAGTATGTTTCCCTCCCTCCTGGCCTGGAACTATTCACTTCTCCAATGAAAGTAACATTGTTGCTAGTTTATAGCTAGCCTTTCAGAAACTTTCTGTTAATTCATAAAAATGTATAGTCACACAAGTTCAAAAATTGAATAATTGTCCATTTTTTTTCTTCCAACCTTCTGCATCCAGTTAATTCAAAAGTCCTAAATTCTATTTGAAAAGGCATGTAAACTTTGTTGTCCTTTTTTATTCTATCACTACTGTATCAACAGTTTTACCTGTCTCCCTGACTCTACTAAATAATCTCTTCCCCATAGCTACCAGAGTAATCTTTTTTGTTGTGAAATATATGTTTCATATATGTAATATAAACATATATTATATATTATAATATAAACATGTTATATTAATATTATATATAACATATATTATATATTATAATAAAACATACAGTATAAGTATATATTATATATTATATATTATATATTATATATTATATATTATATATTATATATTATATATTATATATTATATAATATAAACATATATACAAAGTGGCATCCACATGACTTATGTATATGTTTTCTAGAATAATAATATAACGTTCCATGTGCCTACCACCCACTTTAAGTCACAGAACATCATCAGCACTTTGGAAACCCATTTTGTGTGCATTTTTGTTTGTTCTTCCTTCCTTCTACCCGAGAGTAGTTGCTTTTCTAAAAATTGAGATCTCCCATTTTCTTGGGATTTATTGTATCCCAATAAAATAGAATAGTTTTGCATATTTTGAAATGTTGATAAAGGGAATTACACTGGATGTATGTCTCTATGACTTGCCTTCTTGGCTCTGAGTTGTTTTGATATTCGTCACATAGCAGTAATTCATTGGTTATTCTCTTTCCTGCTATATAATATTCCATTGTATGAATGTACCCACTTTCCTTAGGCATTCCCCATAAATGAATTTGAATTGTTTGCACTTTTTGAGCTATTTTTAATAATAATCCTATAAACATTCTTGTACATATACCCTCGTGCACATATACGAGTCCACTGGTTATATATATAAGAGAGAATTTCTGGGTTGTAGGATACATACATCTTCAAGTTTACTGAGTAATATCAGCCTCTGTTCCAAAGCAGTTGACTAATTTACACTTCTATCAGCAGCACGTGAGAGTTCTTCCTGTTCCACACCCTTGCTAACACTTCAGATTTTAAAATTTTGCCAACCTCTGGTGAGTGTGTTATGGTACCTCATTGATTTTACTTGCATTTCTATGGTGATAATGTAACCAAACACTTCCTTGTCTCTTTTTTTTTTTTTTTTTTTAATTTTTTCCCCATGTTTATTTATTTTTGAGAGAGAGAGAGAGAGAGCAAGTGGGGAAGGGGCAGAGAGAGAGGGAGACACAGAATCCGAAGCAGGTTCCAGGCTCTGAGCTGTCAGCACGGAGCCCATGCGGGGCTTGAACTCACAAACCGTGAGATCATGACCTGAGCGGAAGTTGGACGTCCAACCGACTGAGCCACCCAGGTTCCCCCCTTGTCTCTTTTAAGTAGTGCTCTGGCTGCCTCCTACAAGTGTTTACAATCTTTATTATTATTTGGTTATCAGTATTTTCTAATTGCTACTGTGATTTCTTTTTAACCCATGGATTAACTTCCAAATGTATGTGATTTTTAAGGCGTCTTTGTTACTGATTTCTAACTTAAATGCACTGATGTCCATGAATGTGTTATATTTGGAATTCATTCTTTGCAAACTTAAGAATTTGTTCTACAGTCAAGGACATATGGTCGATTTTTCTATATGCTTATGTTTTCTTGAAAAAATGTGTATTCTCTAGTAATTGGGTGAAATCGGTTGAATAAACATATCTTGAGTTCCCACCATCATCTACATCATTCCTAGAGTCAATCAGGTAGTTCTTAAGGGCAGTTTGAACCTCAGAAACACAGAGGGTTGCAGCTAAACTTAACATTTTGGCTGACATTTACCTTAAAGTAAAATCCTTGGGGAAGAACATGGAAATTCACTTCTGAAGAAAAAAGTAAAGTGGGGTAAGTAGAATTCAACATACAATAAATGTACTAAATGGGGAAGTGAGAAGAGGAAGAAATCTATCTCATAATTTTGTCTAGGGACAGCCTCTAGCCGTCTTGTTTTCTTATGCTTTCTGAGGTGGTGGCTAATTATTCTGAAAATTGATCAATGCCAAAATGATCTGTGATTATCTAAGCTAATTGGCCAATATGACTCTCCTCCAAAGTGGTATTTGCATTTAAAGTCTTTCTGAAGACTCAACACCAAAATCCAAAGGTCGTGACTTTTATCCAGTCACCTCAGTGTTTCCCTGTATCTCTAACTACTGCTTATTTATCCCCACACATTTGAGAAAAAGAAATATTCCTCCTCTTTCCTTAATCCTTAAAGGCTACAGTCCTTAATTCCATCCTCTCTCTCTGCTAGTATAAGACCTTGATCTTGCCTATTGTTAATTCTGTCTTGAATGTTCAGTCTCATCATTTGCATTAGCTTGTCCACTTCAACCCACAAACCCAGTTTCAAAAGAAAATTTTCCCCAGGTCGTACGTTTTCTTCTCTCAGCACAATGAGTGCTCTTCCCCACCAAATCCGAGATTCCAAGAGAAGTTTCCCTTAATGATTCTAGTCCATGGGAGCGATCTAAGGGAGACTCCCTAGTGATTTCCGGGTAACCCCTCACCCCATTCCATGACCCTCTGGGGGTGGGGGTGGGGGCTATTATTTCTGAGTTGCAAAGCAATTCTTTGGCAAATTTCTACTTTAACTTTTCTACTTAACTTTCTTTCGTTGTTTTTTTTTTTAATTTTTTAATGTTTATTTATTTTGGGGAGAGAGAGAGAGACAGAGTGTGGGCAGGAGAGAGGTAGAGAGGGAGACACAGAATTTGAGGCAGGCTCCAGGTTCCGTGCTGTCAGCGTAGAGCCTGACGCGGGGCACGAATTCACAAACCACGAGATCATGACCTGAGCCAAAGTCGGATGCTCAACCAACTGAGCCACCCAGGCGCCCCTCATTTTCTACTTAATTTTTGACAGAGCATCCTGACAATCCACCACCAGCTCTTCACTATGTCACGGAATTGTGAAATAAAAAAGAGGAATAGAAACAGCTAGAATGTTAGAAATATAGTTGGTGACATCTCTGTTGTAAAGGCAAAAAAATTACTGAAACACTCTTTCTCAGGAAAGTATCAGTTCTGATGTATGAAAACAACCAATTGCTGGGAAGTCCCACGAGCACCTTCCTATGGTTCCACCTGGCTCTTCCTTGGACCCAGAGCATTTCTCTGTGTTTGTGTTTGTTCTGCTTATCCCCTCACTGGACCCAGTCTGCAGACACTCTCCATACTATTTCTTGGGATCCTGTAACAGGCACAAAATTCGGAGTTGACTGTGGTCTCTCCACCTACCCCTATCATGGTGCCCTCAAAGAAAACACAAGAACTCTCTATTTATGAGGATTTTACTATTAATATTAGGGAAATTGAAAGTAAAGTGCCGAAGTAAAAAAACAAAAAGAAAAACTAAAACAAAACACAAGAGTGTTACAAGTACTGAGAAATCCAGAAAGTTCTCAAACCCACGGCCTTTCAGATTACCGTTAGGACAGAATTCAGTGAGATACCTGCTGTTCTTTTCTTTAGAGGTGAATCTATCAAACTTCTTGACTCCTTTGTGTTCCTACCTAAAGGGGAAAGTTGTGCTGATCCTTGCCACAAAATGCTCTTTTCCAAAATATTCTTATCAAGGCAGAATAATAGGTGGCACTATCTTCTACTGAGACTTCCCACCATTCAAGAATAATTGTCGGGGAGCCTGGGTGGCTCAGTCGGTTATGTGCCTCACTTTGGCTCAGGTCATGATCTCACAGCTGGTGAGTTCAAACCCCGCATTGGGCTCTGTGCTGACAGTTCAGAGCCTGGAGCCTGCTTCAGATTCTGTGTCCCTCTCTCGCTCTGCCCCTCCCCCTCTCATGCTCTGTCTCTCTAAGAATAAACACTAAAAAAAAAATTTTTTTTAATAGAAAGAAGGCAGCATTGGGTATGAGACATGAGAATGATTAATTGACATTATCACTCAATGACCTTATGCTGCCTCCCATTTACATGAAGATGACTTTTACTGCTCAAGTTTCTAGGGGAGACTCTGTATAACAAAGTCAGAACTAGCAAAACTGCCTAGTTTTCCAGTTGTTATCAAGGTTTTCATTGTCATCTGTTCTCTTACAACAAACAAACTAAGCAAAAATTATACAGGGCAGGCTTCACTGTCTCTTCTAAGTTTGTTCTTTCCTTACTTCTTTTTTTCCTTCAGCTTCACCTCTTTCTTTTCCTCTTTTATCATATTCCTTGTTTTCTCTGTCCTTACCAGAAGAGCCGTGTCTTTGTCTCAGGTCTAGGACTTTCATTCAGGGAAGAGTTAAATCCAGAGCACAGACAAGGGCACAAAGTCTCCTTTCAAGGAGTGGCTCCAGTCTCTCACAGCATCTTGGGGTGGAGCCTGGGAAGACTCCGTGTCCATTGAAGAACAATACAGCCTTCATCTCTGCTTACTCTGGTATCTTTTCTAGTCCTGCTCACCCTAAGAGAATTAGACTCATCTGTGGCCTAGATGTCACATTGGTCTTGCTTGGTGAACTCTGCTTCTGTTCCGGATTATCAGATTTGGATACAACATTTTTAAAGAATGTTTACTCACATGAGGAAATGTTCATGATTTATAAATAGGGGGGGAAGCTAGACACACCTGTATTGACTGTGATCCCAATTTTATTTTTTCAAATGTTTACTTATCTGTCTCTACTTTAATATTCGTTCAAAAATGTAAGTCCTGGGGCACCTGGGTGGCTCAATCAGTTGAGTGTCCCACTCTTGATTTCAGGTTGGTCATGATCTCAGGGTTCGTGGGTTCAAGCCCCGCATCGGGCTCTGTGCTGGCAGTGTGAAGCCTGCTTAGGATTCTCTCTCTGCCCCTCCTCCGCTTGCTCTCTCTTTCAAATAAATTAAACAATTTTATTTTTATTATTATTTTTTAATATTTATTTTTGAGAGAGAGGCAGAGTGTGAGCAGGGGATAGACAGAGAGGGAGGCACAGAATCCAAAGCAGGCTCCAGGCTCTGAACTGTCAGCAAAGAGCCCAATGCGGGGCTCGAACTCACAAGCTGTGAGATCATGACCTAAGCCGAAGTCGGATGCTCAACCGACTGAGCCACCCAGGTGCCCCACCCCAAATTTTTTTTTAAATGTTAAGTCCCAATGGTGGTTGAACTATGAATGACTTCATTTTGTATTTTTTAACCTTTACTGTTTTCATTAAATGTAATGTTTCATGAAAACGTAATCATCTTCACTGTTTGCTTTCCTTCCATCTTTACAACTCAGAGTTGTTTTTCAGCTGCACTTCCCTCCGCTGAACCTGCTTGCTTCCCTCATTCTCTTACCCGGCCTCTTCCTATTGAACATAAGCAGTTCCTTTTTCTGTAGGGTCACAGAACTAGAGTCCTGCTTGATGGGGAGAGAAGATACCTTTAATCTGTCAAAATATCCACTTAGCTATATAGGGCTAGAGGCTCAGGCCCTGGTTCAGCAGACACCTGGGGATTAAAAATAAGAAAAGAAAAGAAAAGAAAAGAAAAGAAAAGAAAAGAAAAGAAAAGAAAAGAAAAGAAAAGAAAACATGGATAAACCATATCTCTAAGACTTCGGTGGCCCCTATTTAAAAAGGCTTCTGGGGTACCTGGGTGGCTCAGTAAGTTGTGTCAGCTCAGGTCATGATCTCATGGTTGGTGGGTTCAAGCCCCGCGTTGGGCTCTGTGCTGACAGCTCAGAGTCTGGGGCCTGCTTCAGATTCTGTGTCTCCCTCTCTCTCTCTCTGCCCCTCTCCCACTCATGCTCTCTCTCTCTCTCTCTAAAATAAATAAACATTAAAAATTTTTAAAAAGGCTTCTGCTTCTCTTTTGTGGGAAATTTGTCATTCCTGCTGTTACGTCTGCCTTAATGACATCAAAGGGAGTTTAGAGAATCAGAACTTATAGTCTTTGAGAATCTTAGAGTAATTATTAAAGAACCTCTTTGGCTACAATTTCATGACCATTCATGATCTCCATCTTGGCAAATGTGAGCAATGAAAACAGTTGTCTACGTTGATGGAGCCTTATAACAGAAGCCTCAAATTCTTCATTATTCATATTATTCATGTTAATCCTCTTTTTCAATAGATAATTGCTTAAAACATGATGGTAAAAGGGGTACTACTCACAGACAATATGATTGCCTGAATAAATAGGAGACAGAAAATAATGTACAGACACATTATTAGAATTTAGAACAGTATAGATCTGGATGGAATCAAGTTCTTTCAGAGGAGGCAAGGTAACTTTTTCAGCTTTGCATTGGACCAGGCTACCTGGGAAAGTATGTCAACTGGATCCCTCATACAACAGAAATTCAGCAAGACAACAAAAAGAGAACACTATGTGGTGCTTCCTTTCTGAAGTAGGCTTCAGCTCTGTTCCTAGGTCTTCTGGTCTGTGGTGCTCTGTGTCTGCTTCTAGTTTCCTGCGTGCTTTCCTGGTTTGAATTGCAATTGTTCCATGAATCCTCACGGTCACGAACTTTTTCCCACTGTGTGACTTGAGAGTAGCCCTTCCATTTTCTGCTGTGCTTCCTTCTTGGCCTTTTCTTGAACCTGGCTTCCTTACTTACTGTCTGTTCAATGATGCTATCTGCCACCTCAGAGAGGGGAGGTCCTCCACCAAACAGGAAGTCCCATAGTACAGAGAAGGAAAAGGACCATCAGCGTAACTACACGCCCAAGGGTCGGGTCCATATAGAGACCACTTGGCTAAGTGGAATGCCAAGAAGGCTATCTGTTTGATACTTTAAACCTGTGAGTCTGTTTGACAAGTATGCATAACTGGGAGTTTTAATAACTATACAAAGCCAACTGAATGATGTGAAGTGCACTTGAGAAAAAAATCTCAACTATGGAGAGTTTGTGCCTCAGAATCCCCACTATGCAATATTTATAGATGTCTACATAAACCTAAACAAGGTGTGCTGGAGCGGACAAGGTCAGTGCCAGCAAAGTATGAGAAAGTGGGAAAAGGCAGGACTCTAGGCTCCTGGCCTTTGATAGGAAAATCTTTCCCCTTTGTATTCTCTGGTGGTGACAGAGACAGGAGGGAAATCTGAGACCTATCAGGAGTGAGATGAGATGCCATGCCCTATTTTAGCTCAAAGGCTCCTTAGGAATTTAGTGTCACCCACTCTTCATACACTCTGCTTTGCAGCCATTAACTTCAGGGTCACTGTGACAGAACTCCAGTTTCTCATCACTGGACACTCTTTTTCCATGAGAAAGTCCACTGAGGACATTCACAGGATTTATCTGATAAGGCAGCATTTAGGGGGCTGGGCCAAAGATTACCTTCGGTTCGGGAAACCCTACATTTTCACCATGTAGTCTCATTTCACCTGAAGTAATAATCATTGCCTTATCCATCATTATTCAATTGAGGAATATACACTGGTTATTTCAAGTTTTCCTGCCAAGGAAACAATTATTTCAATGACTTCTATCTCAACATTGTGATTTTATGTTTTCTGCAAGTCTCATCTGAATGTTTTCCCTTAGTTTATAATAGAAATAGGATTCTAGTAAAATATACAAAGGATGTCAGAGCCGAAGAGAGTAGCAGAGATTCTAGTCCTCTTTATTCTATAAAAGAACTGAAGTCTAGAATGATTATGTATTTCAATTTAAGTCACACTTCTATAAAAGCTCAAAAATATTTTTCCCATGAAAAATCCAAGGCTCTGAGGGCTTAGTCATTTCACCTAAACCAACAACTAATAATGATGACGCTAGTATTCAAACTCAGATCTATCTGTTTCCACTGGTTTGGGAGGGAGCTGTGATATGGTCGTGAAAGAGCAATCTGATAGCGCCCATTCTGTTGCGCAGCCTTTCTCATGCAGATAGAGACTTGTTCTGTATACCTAGATTGGTAATGTGAGTGCAGTGACGTGCTCCATTTTGAATCAATGCGAACCAAAGGCAAATAGGATTTGGGGTTGTCTTTCTACTTGTGTTTCTGGAATCTGATCCTATTGACAACAGAATAACAATTTGCACCTGTATTTCCCCTCAGTCTTACTTGAATTCTTCCTAGATTTTCCTCAGCCTTGGAGCCTCCTATATATCCAAAGCAGTATTCTTTAAACCATGTTATGTGGACCATCTAGACAAGGATCACTCGCTTGGAGGTCTTGCCTTTTCTTTTCTGGGGGTGGGTGATGTTAGGGATACCGATACCTTCCTATGCAGTTGAAGATCCGCGTATATTTTTGACTCCCAGAAACTTTACTAACTACTGCTGAGCAGAAGCTTTACTAGTAACAGAAAAAGTCAATTAACAAGTATTTTATATGTTACATGTATTATATACTCTATTCATGCAACAAAGTAACTTGAAAAATATCTAAGTAGACCTGTGCAGTTCAACCCTGAGTTGTTCAAGAGTCAACTGTATACAGATTCCTGTCCCACCCAGAATGACCCAGTCAGAATTTCCTGGGCGGAGGGAGTTTCTTTGTATTTTATGTCTCCCTGAAGATCCTTGTATTCACAGACGTTTGAGAATCACTAGCATTATAGAGAAATATCATGGGCTAAGACTGCAATAGTCTGTGCCTGAGTGATTTGAAAATAATAGAACTGAAATCATGATTAATATAGAGTAGCCTCCAATAGAGTATCCTTTCTCAGTCAGGAAACTGAAATCTTTCAGGAATGAAGTTTAAAAACTACCTTCAATGGCCTTTATATTTCAATATATTATTCCAGATACATTGTAATTTGGGATATAGAAAAAAAATGGAAAGAAACAGCAGTATATATATATATATATATATATATATATATATCCCTAATTTCCATTAGACAGTGAATATGGAAACAGCAGTATATATAGAGAACCAGCAATGTCTATATATATATATTATATATATATATATAATATATATATACATACATACATATCACCCTAATTTCCATTAGACAGTGGCTTTTAACATTTTGAAATATTACCTTTCTGCATTTTCCCTTCCCTTCCTTCCTTCCATTTCTTTCTCTTTCCCTTTCTTCCCTCCTTTCTTCCTTTTCTTTTTTTCTTTTGTTTTCTTTTTTTCTTTCATTTCTTTCATCTTTCTCTCCCTTTCTTCCTTTCCTTTTTTCTTCCCTCCCTTTCTTTCTTCCTTCCTTCTTTCCTTCCTTTCCTTCTTTAAAGAAAGCTGCCTTTTCCTAACATAAGGATGACTCAGAAATGAGCTTCTTGGTCAGAAGCAATACTGTGTCAAACTTCCATTAGTATAAGGAGAGTTATATTGGCAGAAGCACTGTGGTCAGGAAAGGCAAATCCATATCCTTAATAAGTTATTTCCAAGTGAGGATAAATTGATGCTCCATTGTGATCAACCATGAGGTGGTTTTCTGGTCTTTCTTGGGGAAAGGTTCTGTATAGAGGGCTCACTGTAAGTTTCTGCTGTTGGCAAGTTAGGTGCTCAACAGTGAGGGAAGGCCAGCCTTGCTGATGGAAGTCCATGTTGTTGGGCCCACACATACCTTTATCCCTACTACTGTGGCTGCTGAGCAAGGACTAAGGTAACTATGGAAAAAGGCTGACTATCATACACACACAGTTCATTTTGTCCACAAGGTTATTGAAAGTCTCCTCCCTGTGGATGTCCTTTGCTTAGTCTTCACATGGGGCACTTTTTTTTCACACTTTATGCTCATTCTGAAAGTTTCATCACATGCCTCTTCCCCCATCTTCTTCATTACCATCTGCCAAATCTTTTCTCAGTCCCCAACATTTCAGTCAAACTGTCAATCAGTTTATTTACACTTCTGACTATCTCTCAATTCAGACAGAGTGGACAACCAAGTGTACTGCTCAAAGTTCTGCTCACTGGGAGGATGTTCCCTCACTACTGTCTGGCTGGACCACTCTTGAATGGGGTTGTAATGCTGCTTCAAGTTGATGCCAACACATTGTGCAAAACCATCTGTAAACTAGGCCTTAGCTTTTTCTTCCTCAGTAAACTGAGGAAGGCCATAGGTTAGTAAAGAGGCAGAAATGTAGCAGGAGTAGGTGTGCAGGAGACTGAGCCACCTCTTATGCAACATGCTTTTATCTTCAAGAGCTAACCTCATTCTGCATCTAATCTCAGTTATATCATCCCCACTTGATGTTGGGTTGCTGGTGCCTTCAGCCAACCTTAGATCTTGGTGGGTCAGAAAGCATCCAGTTCATCATGGGAAGCTCAGGTCATATGGTCTCCAGATGTCCCAGAACAGAAGTTCAAACTCTATCAGGGCCTAGTAGCAAACCAAAAGCTATTTCTGAAAAAAGAAATAACTCTGTTCTTTTTTTTTTTTTTAAGTAGATTTATTGAGAGAGAGAGAGAGAGAGAGAGAGCACTTACATGTGTGTGCACACGAGCAAGGGGACAGAAAGAGAGAGAGAATCCCAAGCAGGCTCTGCACTGCCAGTGCAGAGCCCAAAACAGGGCTTGAACTCACAAAACTGTGAGATCATGACCTAAGCCGAAATCAAGTCAGATGCTTAACCCACTGACCCATCCAGATACCCCAAGAGTTACCTATTCTAAAACCCTAATGGTCTGTGTTTCTGCTTGTATGGCTCTTGTCAGCAGCCTCTAAAATGGCCTCCAAGGATCCCTACCTCCTGTTATCCATGCCCTTGAGCTGGACTAGTGGCTTGCTTCTAACTAATAGAATATGGAAGAAATAATGGAATACCACTTCTAAGATTGGGTTATAAAGACTTTGGCTTCCATTTTGGGGGCTTTCACTTGCTCTTTCTCTCTCTCTACTCACACCAAGAAAACAAGCAGCCTTGTTGTGAGAAGCCCTGTGGGAAGGCCCATGTGGCACAGCCAGGAACTGAAGCCCTCAGTTTATCTGCCTGGAAGGAAGCAATACTTTGTCATGAGTGAGGTTGGAAGTAGATACTTCAACTCCATTAAAGTCTTGAAATGACTGTAGCTCCACCCAGTGGCTTGGCTTGATTGCAACTCATACGCTATAATGAGCCAGAACCACCCAGCTAAGCGATATTCATGACAAACAAAAATTATGAAAGGTTTGTTGTTTTAAGCTGTTAGGTTTTGAAGCAATCTGTTATGCAGCAACAGTAAATATGGTGACTATCTGTTGACTTAGGGATGTTTTACATATTACTTCTGATCAAGGAACTCATTTCTCAGCTAAAAAAAAGTATACCAATCAGGTCATTCCCACAGAGTATGCTGGTCTTGCCAGGTATGACATTCCTCAGAAGCAGCAGAGCTGAAAACAGCCTACTGAAGATTCAGCTGCAGTTCCAGTTGCGAAACAAACACTGTGAAAGGTCAGAGCACTATTCTATAGGATGTATGCTATTCTTGGGACCAGAGACTAATAAAGAGTACTCTTTCTTCCATAGCCAGAATACATGGACCAAGGGGTAGAAAGGAGAGTGGTTCCTCCACTGTTGCAATTAATTACAATCTCCCACAATTTCTTCCCATCCCTGAAATTCTGTTGTTGGTTTAGAGGTTTTAATTCCCAAAGGAGAAATGCTTCCACGAGGTCATAACAATGGCTCCAGGGATGAGACTTCCATTTGCCAGGTAGAGCTTCACATGCTATTGAAATAACAAAGGAAGGATCATTGTTTTTGCTGGGGCAATTGCTCCCAATTACTCAGGGTAAATTGAGTGGCTGTTCTAACATTTGAGACAGAGAGCACTATGTCTGGAGCCCAAGGCCTTCTCTGAGGTACCTCTGAGTACTCTCAGATCCAGTAGTGAAAGTTAAGGTAAAACTACAGCAACACATTAGACAGACCACAAAGGTTTAGACCCTTTGGGAATGAGGGTATGGATTACCTCCACCAGGAAAAGAACCTTGACTGGCTACGGTGCCCACTGAGGGTAAAGGGAACATACAGCGTATACCAGATATGAATGAACACACAGGACTGTAGCAGTTACAAAAATTTTC
Organism: Panthera tigris; assembly: GCF_018350195.1. Taxonomy (NCBI): domain Eukaryota; kingdom Metazoa; phylum Chordata; class Mammalia; order Carnivora; family Felidae; genus Panthera; species Panthera tigris. The sequence continues at coordinate 84,931,730 of NC_056667.1, read as the reverse complement.
TTCTTTGGTTGTTACATATATATTAATATATATTTACTTACTTTTCCCCTCCCCTTCATCATCCCTCTTTATTTTGAATAAGGACTATTATTAACTTTATAATTTAGTCTTTATGTTATAGAATATTCAGATGGGATTCAGTAATAGAAAATAACATCACAATTTAGGATATAGAACAGATGATGGGGCGCCTGGGTGGCTCAGTCGGTTAGGCATCTGACTTCGGCTCAGGTCATGATCTCACGGTTCTTGGGTTCAAGCCCCGCGTTGGGCTCTGTGCTGACAGCTCAGAGCCTGGAGCCTGTTTCAGATTCTGTGTCTCCCTCTCTCTCTCTGCCCCTCCCCCACTCACGCTCTGTCTCTCTCTGTCTCAAAAATAAATAAACATTAAAAAAAATTAAAAAAAAAAGATATAGAACAGATGAACATTAAGGGAAGGGAAACAAAAATAATATAAAAACAGGGAGGGGGACAAAACAAAAGAGACTCTTAAATACAGAGAAAAAAACTGAGGGTTGCTGGAGTTTTTGGGTAGGAGGATGGGTAAATGGGTAAAGGGCATTAAGAAGGGCACTTGTGGGGATGAGCGCTGGGTGTTATATGTAGGGGATGAATCACTGGATTCTACTCTTGAAATCATTATTGCACTATATGCTAACTAACTTGGATGTAAATTAAAATTAATTAATTTTTTAAAAAAAGAAAAGAACATCACACAGAGATGGCGATGGGACTGTTGAGACTTTGGGCTTCTCTTTTGAGGAAAAAGATGGAAATATCTTTGTAAAAGGGATGGTTGTACCTTGCTAGGCAAAAGCAAAAAGATGTTAATGTTGTAAGAGAGAAAATGTAAATGGATAATGACTGACCAGAAAGATTCTGCTATTTACTATCTCTCAGCTCCAAATACACCTTTCCAAACTCTGTCCAGTTCCATTTTCATGTGTAAATTATAACTTCCAAGTCCGCTGTCTTCTGGTTAGGTTCTGCAAAAGGGAAACCCAGGTGGAGCCTGGAGACAGGATGAGAGAAAGGACTCTTCCTTCCAGTTCCTGTCAAGAGTGTGGCTCCAGCAGCAGCAGCAGCAAACCATGGCCCCAAGCTTCTCTCAGCTGGCCTTGCCCCCTGCTCTGCTGTGCCTCCTTGGCAGTAGGAATATTGGCCCCGCTGTGCTCCCTCACCTGCAGGGCCATGCCACGTGCACCTGTCTGGCTGCATCCCTCCCAACTAAGAGTCTGAGCACCAGCTGCAATGCCCCAGCAGTCTAATCCAGCTAAAATGTACCCCTTCTTGAGAGATCTGATATCCAGTCCCAGAGAACACCTCCTTCAAACTCACAGGTTCTGGTGACAACAGTTCTATTATTCCGGGTTCTCCAGAGAAGGAGAGCTGACAGGTTTTATACACACACATAAAAAGGAGAGAGAGAGAGACAGAGAGAGAGAGAGAGAGAGAGAGAGAGAGAGACTGATTTACAGATATTGAGAAGTCCCACGATCTGCCATCTGCAAACTGGGGACCCAGAAAAGCCAGTGGTATAGTTCAGTGGCCCAAGAGCTGAAGGGCCAATGGTGTAGATTCCAGTCTGGGTAAGAACTAAGAACTAGGAACACTGACGGCAGGAGAAGATTGATGTCCCAGTCCAACAGTTAGGCAGAGGGTGAACTCAACCTTCCTTTGCCTTTTTTCTTCAAAATCTTCAGAGGATTGGATGAGGCCCAACACATTGGGAAGGACCTTCTGCTTTACTCAGTTCACCAATTCAAATGCTAATCTCTTCTGGAAATACCCAGACAGATACATAGAGAAATACTGTTTAACCAGTTACCTGGGCATCAAAATTTTTCATCAGAAGTTTCAACAGTTACAGCAAAGAATCTCATTTTAATATTATAAATATTGACATTTTCAGGGGCACCTGGGTGGCTCAGTCAGTTAAGCATCTAATTCTTGATTTCAGTTCAGGTCATGATCGCACAGTTCATGAGATGGGAGCCCCAAAATGGGTTTTGCACTGAGCAGAACCTGGTTGGGATTCTCTCTCTCCCTCTCCCTCTCTCTCTCTCTCTCTCTCTGCCCTTCCCCTCCTCAAATTTGCTCTCTCTCAAAATAAATAAACATTTAAAAATAAATAAATAAATACTGCCATTTTAAAATAAAACTGTTCCATTACTCTCAAACTTGTCCACTAGAGTCTAAATGCCATAGCTATTTGATATCTCCTATCTCCATGAAAAGAAATACATTCCACTTCCTCCATAATTTTATCATATTTTTATGCTTAAAAGTTCACCTTATCCTGGGGCATGTGGGTAGCTCAATCAATTAAGCGTCTAACTTTTGATTTCAGCTCAGGTCCTGTTCTCACAGTTTCATGACTTCCAGCCCGGCGTCTGGCTCTGTGTTGACAGCATGGAGCCTGCTTGGAATTCTCCCTCTCTCTCTGCCCCTCCCCGCTAGCACACTCTCTCTCTTAAAATAAATAAATAAAAACTTAAGAAAAAAAAGTTCACCTTGTCCTATTTTTCTGCAATAAAAATATGCATATTAATTTGCATTGTTCTAAAACTTTCAGTGAACACAAGACTCTTAAAAATGCTTTAAATTTCTCCTGGTTTGATTAATTACAATTAGTATGACCACAGAACTGAGCATAACAAATACATGTTTTGATAAAAGTAAAATTTTATGGATATATATCTCTTAATGAGATTGATGCTTTTCTTTTTTTTTTAAGTAAGCTATATACTCAACATGGGGCTTGAACTCATGACCCTGAGATCAACCGTCCAATGCTCTACTGAATGAGCCAGTCAGTTGCCCCAGATTGAGGCTCTTTCTTAAAAAAATAGATCATGTATATATGGTACTGGGATGAGGCAGAGCTCACTGGAAATCAATAGCAAAAAAGGCTATCAAGCAAGTGTGGGGCTTAAAATATATGTTAATAATTATATGCGTATTTATAGAACATTAATAATGTCCAGATGCTGAAACACAACTCTGTATGGTAGGAATGAATAGAAAACAAAGAAGTAATTCTTTATTCCTACTAAGCAATAAACTCCCAAAGTGAAAAAAAAAACAACAAAAACGGATTTACGGGGGCACCTGGGTGGCTCAGTCAATTAAGAGTCAGACTTTGGCTCAGGTTGTGATTTCGCAGCTACTCAATGGATAATAAATGATAGCATATAAGCAAAATAAATCTAAAAAGCACAGAAGGCGGGGTCGGGGGGAACTGGCTGGCTCAGTGGGAAGAAGATGCAATTTTTGATATCTGGGTCATGAATTCAAGCCCCATGTTGGGTGTAGAGAGGACTAATGATATAAAGTTTAAATAAAATAACATAAAATAACATAAAATAACATAAAATAAAATAAAGAGAGCAGAAAGGCATTAAGACAAGAGCGGAGTGGCACCTGGGTGGTTCAGTCGGTTGGGTGTCTGACTATTGATTTCAGCTCAGGTCATGATTTGGCAGTTTGTGGGATCGAGCTCCCCTCAGGCTCTGCACTGCCATTGCAGCTTGGGATACTCTCTCCCTCTCTCTCTGCTCCTCCCCCACTCATCTCCCCCCCTCAAAATAAATAAATGAACAATTAAAAAAAGACAAGAACAGAAACCGAACTGGAAAGACAGTGTAAATGGCAACAACAACAACAAAAAAACTCTAAAGTGCTTAAGTAAAGAAAATGCACAGTCACAGCATTATTAAGATTATAAAAGAAAAAACAAAATAAAATCAACAAGAGGGGAAAAAACAGAGAAATATAATTTTATTTGGGAAAAATAAACAGAAATTCAAATCACTTCTAGGACTTAGCAAAAATTTCTTTGCACTTGTCCCACCTTCATTTTACCTGAGCTGAGACTCAACAACAGTGACATACCAAAGCCAAGATTAATCATAAACTCATCGTGTATAGTGGGTTGACCCTAAATCTCGCTCTACAAAATTCCCAATTTCTGTGTTCCAGCCTACCTCTTCAACACTGTTGCACACCCGGCCAGAAGCAGCAAGGATATGATTACCCTAAAGACCTCCAAATTTATCACAACCCCTCCAAAAACTATACTAAAAGTGTAGTTTTACTATAAAATAGAAAGATATTCCATATCTCATGTTATACAAATGAGATTTACCTACTTCATGAAAACATAAATAGTAAGCAATACTTTTATCACATCTTTAGAGCAAACTGAACCCAACGATCCAAGGCCACAAATATCATTGATTATCATCATCATGATTATGTACCTAGGAGTAATTTTTTTTTCATTATGTTGTTCTATACAGACTAATTCAGCACTTTCTGAATGTATTATAATACCACCCCCCGGATCCATACCTTAAACTATGTTTTAATCATCATCAGATAAAGTCCAAGACAGAACCACGTTTAAAAGACTTCCTCATATTGGGGCACCTGTGTGGCTCAGCTGGTTAAGCATCTGATTCTTGGTTTCGGCTCAGGTCACAATCTCATGGTTTGTGGGATTGAGCCCTGCGTCAAGCTCAATGCTGACAAAACAGAGCCTGCTTGGATTCTCTCTCTCCCTCCCTCTCTCTCTCTCAAAGTAAATAAACTTTAAAAAATAAAAATAACCCTCTAAAAAAATATAAAAAATTTAAAAAAAAAACCTTCCTCATTACTTTACAGGACAGCATGTCTAGCTGGTACACAAAACTGGTTTAATTTGAGTCACAATTTCAACTGCCTACAGTGACCAGGAAGTAATCTAAATGAGGAAACAGACTAGGTATAAGATAACAGCGAGTGATGAAAAGCACATTCTGTTGTGAAGGCGCTCAATTATATTTTAATTAGATTTTGAATCTGTTGAATGTTTTGAAAGCCAAACAAAAACATATCTGGGCTGAATTTGGACAAATTTACTAGGGTTCAATTTTGCAATCCTCATTGTTCAGCTTTCAAAACATTCACCAGATTCAAAATCAATATTTACCAAGTGCCCACTAGAAAGAAGAGACATATAATTAGAGTGACAAAATGCTTATTAAATGTTATTGTTGACACAGCAAATACTTGTGCAAAAAGTTGTCTCGTTATGCATGAGGTTTCAGTAACCTAATTAAAACCAGACACAAATTAGAGACCAAATCTACAGCCTTGACTTACTCTATTATATAAGAAAGAAAAACACACTTCAGGTAGAAAAAATACTCTATTTCCATACTTTAATACTGAAATCAGCTATCATACATATCCATCAACTCTTGTATTTCATTGTCTTTATCTCAGGAGATAGTCAAAGTGAGATTAATTAGATGAAGCATTCTCAGCAAATCTATAACACTCTGTACTTCATCTCCAAATTTAAGTCAGGTCCTTTAATAAGTTACTGCTTATCCACTGCTGTGTAATATTTATGAAATGAATTAGTGCAATATATCATTGAGGTATTATTTAAAAGGCAAATACCCTATAGATATGGATTTGTCATCCCAATTCCTTGGCACTCAATAATATAAGTGTCTTTAGAGGCATCGTCTTCATCTTCTGATTTCTTCACAGAGAATTTAGCCTGAAACCAGAGAAGCATTTAGTATATAAGTAATATAAAGAGAGATAGAAAGCCCTTAAGTCCAACATAAATAGGCAAGTAGTTAATATCAAACTCATTTTATTGAGGAAGCAAGAGGCATAAAGATCAAATGACTCATGAGAAATTCAATAACCTAAATATATTTTGCTCCAGAAGCATGACTCTTGTTTAAAAGTAATATATACTTGTGGAGTTCTGTCAGAATGTATAGCCTAGGCCCTGCTCCGTATCCACTGAATCAAAATCCCCAGGATATTTGCAGCTAGGTAAATACCATTTTCAAAATCCCAATTGTTAACTAGAACACCCCTTTACTACCTACTTCCTATATTTTTTCTAAAACATGGCATTGAAGCATTTATACTTCTCTGATCTTGTCAAGATCAAGTTTCTAAATCCCCTGAAATTTTTCTTGTCAATTTAATTCCCTAAATATGCTATTCAAAAAAATTTAGTTCAAAGAAGGAAGGTGGGGGGATGCCCTTCATCTTTATTGGCCTTAACATGGTATTTTTCACTTGTTAACTAATTGAAGTTTGGCTTTGAAATATTTGGTTTCTATCACTGCATTCTGGAAACATGATTTTTTTTTAAAGCTACTGCATTCATTCTGATAAAACAATTAAAATCAAAACAATTGAGTAGGTTGAATTTGTAGCAAATGGATTTCAAATGCGCCTAAGACTTTAGGATTCTATGAAACACAATTTGAAAACCATCATTCTGGGGCCTACTGCATAGTAATATTCACAAATTATTCCAGTTTCAGGATTATGTGACAGTATACTGTATATAGTAGACGCTGAAAATTACTGTTGAATGAATAAGCACTGAATTCTGAGCTACATAGCCAATTGTGTAATTATATATATGTATACATTTCAAATTGTAAGCATTATGTAAATATGAAACACAGGAACACTCAAGGAAATCATTTCTAGCCTATATATAAATATACTGAAACTACAAAAATTTAAAGTTACAAGGAGTCTTAATGGACTATGCACCAGTCTCTGATTTTACAGATGAATTATCTGCACTGAGGCACAGAAAGAAAAAGCAGCTTGCCCCAAGTCACTCAGTAAGATACCACAAAGCGGAACAAGAAACCAGAGCTATAAATTTCAATTCACAGCACTCTCCACTATGTATTCACTTCAAATAACATGTCAGTGTCCACTATATGCAAAGTACTATAAAAAGTGAGGACTATATGAATGCAACTTAATCCCTGCCATCAAGGACATCATAGTTTACAAAGAAAAAATGATAATACAGCATAAATGGAATAATAAAAAGTACAGTTAACTATCTCTTGACATGAAATATAATTTACCTTCAATTCCTATACCTTTTCCTACAACTGAATCAAAATCTATCTGTGCTTTCTAATAACAAGAAAAAAGTTGTATGTTACTAAAAATCATACAAATAAACGGTTAGAAGCAGGGCAACTCCCAACTTTGTGCTTGCTACCCTTCTATAATAGCTATTTTTTTTAATAATGTGCATTATTTTTATAATTTTTAAAACTACTTAAGGTCACCTTCATAAAATTCTGAGTTATAAATTATAGATCACTTTATGAAATTACATTATAAAGACTATAGCAAAACAGGAACATGCAATTATTGAAAAAGGCAAGAAATAAAGCTATATGCAGTAAATGCAAAAAAAAAAAAAAATGAAAAGAGAAACACTTTTAAGAGGAAAATACCTAAATGTCAACAGTGGTTGTTGGCAAAAGGGACTATAGGTAGGTTTTTTTCCCCTTATTTTCCAAATTTGCTATAAGGAAATTACATTAGTTTCAGATAAAACATACAAATTTAGTCATTTTTTTAAAATTAAGAATCCTGCAGAAAAGGTATTAATATGAGCTTATATACTAATAAACCCTGTTTCACTAAAAAATTATAAATCTACTCTTATAAAAGTTTAGGGGACTGGTGTTAAAATTTCAGCAAATATTCTATTCTACCGTAGAATCAAAAGAAAATGAAACATGTAAAATTTCATATAAATATTTAAGTTTCTGGCCAACCATGAATTCCTTATGATTTGATTTCATAGTTCTCATGGAAGTATTTTTACTCTATAAGGCAGCAATACACATGCGCTTTGCCGTGTGCTTTCCCAGGTCTGTTCACAGCCCAGCTCTGCCACTAACAAACTATGTGGGCTTGAGCAGTTAAGTTAATCCCTTTATCGCACTTTACTCACATGCAAAATGGGAATAAAAATAAACAGCAACCTAACATGGTTATGCAGAGCTGGGGCACCTAGGTGGCTCAGTGGGTTGAGCATTCAACTCTTGATTTAGGCTAGGGTTATGATCTCATGGTTAGTGTGTTCAAGCCCTTCATCGGGCTCTGTGCTGGTGGTGCGGAGCCTGCTTGGGATTCTGTCTCCCTCTCTCTCTGCCCCTCTCCCATTTGCACGTACACATGCTCTCGCTCTCTCTCTCCCTCAAAATAAATAAACTTTAAAAAATAAAACGGTTATGCAAAGTAAGATGATTCAGGGCAACTGCTGACTCAGCTCAGTGTCTGCCACACAAGAAGTACTAGGTGAGGAATAGCAAGTATCCTGTTTATTACAATCTGACCCAAAACTGGCTATGATAAAAATCAATTACTCTTTCTAAATCAAATACTCACCTTTGCTAGTTGTTCAGCAAAATGTATAGCCGTTTGTGTATGGAGTGTAACTGGTCCTGTTTTTATTCTGGAAACTCCACAGGCTAATGCCATGAAAATGATCAGCTATTAAAAAAAGAACAAAGAAGAAAATTTTCACATATTTACTAATATTTGGAGTTAAAATTCTACTGCTTACCATATGAAAATACTACTAGAAATCAAAATAGCTCTAAAGCATTTCTTTAGGTTTCCAGAAGTCCTAAGAAGATGACAGAAAACCTCTGTCACCCACAGTCTATGTTGTGGTACAGAAATGCTCAGTAGCAGTTGTCAATACAGACTTTCTAAAATTTGTGTTTAAGAATAAAACAGAGAGTTAAAAGTTAATATATCAGACCAACTGTCTCTACAAGGTGGAATATATAATATGACAAGCTTCTTCCATTGTCTAAAATTACAACTTTTTTTTAAGTTTATTTATTTGAGAGAGAGAGAGAGAGAGCGCGCGAGCATGCACGGGAGGGGGAGGGGAGGAGGCGAGGGAGAGAGAGAATCCCAAGGAGGCCCTGCTGCTGAAATCAAGAGTCGGACACTTAACCGACTGAGCCACCCAGCGGCCCCTAAAATTACATTTTAGTGGGTAAACAAATACACTAATACAGAATTCCTTAGAGTATAGAGTACACTTGGGCAAGAAAGGAGAGACCAGAAATAAGGGAAATAAGAAACTAGTTAAGGAGAGGTACCTAGGTGGTCCAGTCAGTTAAGCATCCATCTTCGGCTCAGGTCATGATTTCATGGTTCATGAGTTTGAGCCCTGCATTGGGCTCTCTGCTGTCAGCACAGTGTCTGCCTCAGATCCTCTCCCCCTTCTCTCTCTGCCCCTGTTCTCTCTCTCTCTCTCTCAAAAAAAAAAAAAAAAAAAAAAAAAGAAACATAAAAATAAAAACAAAAACTAGTTAAGGGGCACCTGGATGGCTCAGTTGGTGAAGCATGAGACTCTTGATCTCGGGTTGTAAGCTTGAGCTGCACACTGAGTGTAGTTACTTAAAAAATAAAATCTTAAAAAAAAAAACAAACCAACAACAAAGGAAAGAAACCAGTTAAGAAATCCTAAAGAATACATTTCTAAATGCAGATTGATGGTTTGAGATTAAGGAGAGAAAAGTATGGTAGAGAAAAAGAAAATCTATCAAGACAGGGGACCATAAAAAGATCTTACTTGGAAATATTCACCAGCATTTCTCCATATGAATAAATGCATTAAGTTTAAGAGGTCTATGACACATCCAAGTGGAGATGCTGACAGGCACAAGGGATAGAGTTAAGGAGCAAGGCCTGAACTAGGTGATATAAATTTGGGAGTTGTCTGTGCACAGGTGGGACATAAGCTATGAGACTGGACAAAACAACTGAGCCAGTGAATACAGATGAAGGAAAGAGGCATGAGCCTGAGCCTAGGGATTCTCTAAAACTTAGAAGTTGAGAAGATGAAAACAGCAGTAACAAACTACCAAAAGACTAGAATACGTGGTCAGGGAGATGAAAAGAAAACAGTTGCTTCAGAAACCAAGTGAGCAAAGAATTTAGAGAAGGAAAGAATGACCAACTGTACCAAATGCCATGGCCAGGTCAAGATGAAAACTGAAATATGAGGAATATAAATTCCAGAAAAATATTTAAAAACTGATTGAACTAGGACATGCCAATCAGTCTCTCAAAGTCAGTGATATTGCAACAAGGATTTCAGGAGTAGATTCCTTAGTGCCCCTTACTCATTTAGCCCATCCCCCCTCCCACAATCCCTCCAAGTAACCCTCTGTTTGTTCCCCATATTTAAGAGTCTCTTATGTTTTTGTCCCCTTCCCTGTTTTTATATTATTTTTGCTTCCCTTCCCTTATGTTCATCTGTTTTGTCTCTTAAAGTCCTCATATGAGTGAAGTCATATGATTTTTGTCTTTCTCTGACTAATTTCACTTAGCATAATACCCTCCAGTTCCATCCACGTAGTTGCAAATGGCAGGATTTCATTCTTTTTGGTTGCTGAGTAATACTCCACTGTATATGTGTGTGTGTGTGTGTGTGTGTGTATTACATCTTCTTTATCCATTCATCCATCGATGGACATTTGGGCTCCTTCCATACTTCAGCTATTGTTGACAGTGTTGCTATAAACATTGGGGTGCGTGTGTCCCTTCGAAACAGCACACCTGTATCCCGTGGATAAATGCCTAGTAGTGCAATTGCTGGGTCGTAGAGTAGTTCTATTTTTATTTTTTTGAGGAACCTCCATACTGTGCAGAGTGGCTGCACCAGCTTGCATTCCCAAGTGATAAAATTTATATTCAGTCTGGGGCACCTGGCTGGCTCAGCTGGAGAAGCATGAGACGCCTGATCTCAGGGTCAAGAGTTCAAGCCCCACATGAGGTGTAGTAATTACTTAAACAAATTTTCAAAACTCAATAAATAAATAAATAAAATAAAATGTATATTCAATCTAATTATCCAATACTCAAATCTAATAGATTCAAAGGTTTTATCCTAAAAGCATTGTTACCTGGTCTTGCAGATACTCATCCACAGCACCACCATGTCTAAGATTTGCTAACAGCATTTCAGCAGCTTCAATTCCAACCTTGTCTGCATTTACACCTACAAAAGACACAATGTAAAAACACACAACAAAGCATATCAATTACTAAGAATCAAAGAGTTGAATTAATATATCTCAGTTAGCACTGGTATAACTTTTTTTAGGCGCCTACTCTGAACTCACCCAACCAACTCACCCAGGATTTTTAAATATATTTAATCTTCTGAGAGCTTAGCACATGCAAATGGTTTATATTTTTAAATGAACCTAGTGGAGGAAAAACCAGGCTGTATTTGGCCCTATTTTAAAAGTATTAATTATGGGGGCACCTGGGTGGCTCTGTCAGTTGAGTCAGTTGAGTTCAGTCAGTTGAAATCGACTTCAGCTCATGGGTTCGAGCCCCACGTTAGGCTCTGTGCTGCCAGCTCAGAGCCTGGAGCCTGCTTTGGATTATGTGTCTCCCTCTTTCTCTGCCCCTCCCCTGTTCATATTCTGTCTCTCTCTTTCTCAAAAATAAATAAAAACATTAAAAACATTTTTTTCATTAAAAAAAAGCTATAATCCTACAACGCTATGCCTGTCAAAATTTGAAATTTGCAATTTATACATGTTATAATTAGTCTGTAAGCAATCCATTAGAATTAAAGGGTATTTTTTAGAAGTCAGAGAATTATGTTTCATGTAAGGAAAAGCTGATAAAAATTCTCATATCAACTATTGTAAAATTTTATTCCTTTAAGATTTAAATAGGCATTACCTTATTTTGAAAATAATACAGAATACTTATCCCCACACCCCACTCCCTGCTTCTCCACACATGCCCCAAATCTTCATACAATGCTGAATACAAAATAAGTGTGTCAGAAGCAGTGGAATGTCAAATGATGTTTTTAAAGTATTTACTTTAAACTAAAAGAAGCCCCGGCTACAAATAAAAATGTCTTTCAAGGACATGTGGTTAATTTTTGTTCCTATTTTATATTTGGAAATTCATTTGATTATATGTATACCTTGGTAAGATTTCCCAGAAAAGTGGAATTTTCAAAATTTTAACTGTTTCTCATTACAGCAGTCATTGTAATATAATAAATTAACTATCTTTACAACATCAATCAGTCAAGTACATGACTGAATGAAGTAGCTTGGAACATGTGGTGTGAATCTCAACTTCTTGGGTAAACTAGGTTGCTTCTTCCAAATGGAAATGGAAATGGAGATGTAATACCTAAGTTGTAAAACTTGTTAAAGAAATTAGAGATAATACTTACAAAGCATATAATACCATGACTGGTTCAAAATAAGCTATTAATAATAACAGTTAATACTGAGTACCTACTATGTGTGTCCCATACTAAGTAACAGGAACTGTTTCCTTTGCTAAGACAACATAAAAATACACTTCTATATTAGAGAACCAGAGGATAAGTAGGTACTAAATTCTACAGTATAAGCTAGGACTTGAGAGACTCTCCAGGCTAATTCTCTCACTCAATAGGTAAGTAAACTAAGATCAAAATAGTTTTAGTGGCTGAAATAGTGACAAACATGACTCATCAGTTACAGGTTACTGCTTCTACCACAGATGACGTCATGGACAACTAGCCAATGTTACTTCTGGTAATAACTCTTAGATGTTAGGATTCAGGGTCTGATAATTTTCTAGTTAATTTAAATACGAAATGAAAGGGGATAACGGAAGCTGACATTCTCTCTGATATCCTTAATATATATACTATCTAGACTAAGAGACAAGACCCCAAGCTGCTTTTACATTTGCTAATCCCATCTCATTTGACATCTGTGCCTGACAGGAAACAAGGGAGAGCACCAGCAGAAGCCAATCAGAGCAAGTATATTGCTCTATCATCTATTCCCTCCTACCATTATAATTCTAAAAATAAATACTGTGCATTCTGAAACTGTGTTGTCCAAAGACAACTTCAAAGTAAAAGTGGTCTCAAATGACAAAGTAAGAAAAGTGTTGTTGGAATATGAGCAATTTTTTCAGGGCTGGTCAGCAAAGTTAATTCTAAGTATTGCTAATAACAAAGTAATGATTGATTTACAATCTCAGTGCGATATACCTAAAACTATCATCTACCCTGGCAAACTAACTCTACCTCCTATGTCGCAAGTTGAAATGTTTCTAGGTACCCAAGGTAGAAATCTAGAAGGTCATTCTTCACATTGCCTTCCTCACTTCCCATATCCAACTGGCCACATCTATTCCCCCTCCTAATATTCTTGCATCAGTACTCACCTCTCTAGCCCCAATCACTGAATCCTCTTGTATAGGCCCTCATCATTTCTGACCTAAACAGCTGCAACAGTCTTGTCTTCCTGCCTCCAATATGGTTTTCCTGTAATCAACCACATAGCTCTCAGAATTACCTTTCCAAAGATCTGATATTACATTCCTCCTTAAAGTCTTTAATGCTTTCAGGGTGCCTGGGTAGCTCAGTCAGTTAAACACCCAATTCTTGCTTTTGGCTCAGGCCATGATCTCACGGTTTGTGGGTTCAAGCCCCATGTCAGGCTCTGTGCTGACAGTGCAAAGACTACTTGGGATTCTCTCTCTCTCTCTCTCTCTCTGCCCCTCCCTTGCTTGCCCCCTCTCTCTCTCTGAATATAAACTTAAAAAAAATTTTTTTTTAATCTTTATGTTTTCATGACGAAACCCAAATTCCTTGATATGACCTGTCAACAAAGTCCTTCAAAATCTGGCCTCTGTCAACCTCTCTAACTTCATCTCCAGTTCCCTGCTCCAGACCCTACACTCATCATACATAGTTGTAGTTGCACAAACACAGAACACTCGTTTTTGTCAGCACTGTCCTTTGTCCTTCCTCCTTAGCTCACTTTTTCATCTGGATAATTTCTACTTATCTACAGAACATACTAGAGGATTGTTGAATGCAAGAAGCCAGATTTGGGGTCAACCAGCCCCCACAGGAGTATTAGCTGTTCTTCCCCTGTGTTCCTATGATGCCCTGGGAATACCATGGTCTGTCTCCTCTACCAGACTAAGCCAGGAAACAGGACAGTGGCTCAGATATCTATGACCCTAGCATACAGTACTTGGCACATCTTGGTGCCCAATGAACTCATATTCCACCCAATGTCTGCCAAGCACTTATTACTTACATGGACTCCCAGTCTCTGCTTTATATTTGGCATTACCTTTGCTTCCTCAAGTCCCCATAGATCCTGTATGCAGTAGCTCACTATCCACACTGATTCTTCACTGTCCCTAACAAGTAATTAGTGTACTCTAAATACGTATTTTTGATCACTACTTCCCAAACTTCATTGTACTTCAGAAATATGCAGTGAGCTTGTTAAAATATATCCTTGGGCCCAACTTCCAGAGATTCTAATTTGATAGGTATGGAATAACTCCCAAAATGTGTTTTTCTAAAAAACTCTCAGATGATGCTGATATGTTACTTGTCCACCAACCATAGTTTAAATAGCACAGTTTTAAATAGAATTCATTTAAGCCAGGTCAACTGGAGATATTAATTTCATTTATTCTATTATGTTGTTAAGATTTTATACCCAACTAGTATCTACATCTACCAAATGAGCAGAATAAGATTATCTGAAATTTTTTGTATTCAGCAATAATAATGTGGTAAAACAGCACAGCGAGGGTAAGCATCTTTTAAAGATCTACAAAGTAGGAATAAAGCAATCAACTACCACACAAACATCAAGAAGTTCAACTAGAAGTTGCCTCCCCTCGATGGCAAAAGTAACTTCAAATATTAACAGTCAGATGTATACACATCTCTCTTCTTCCAAATATGCTCAATCTTAACTACATTTCCCTTTCACAAAAATACTGTTTTTTGAAATCACCAATGTAATAACTGATGCAGGGAAAAATCATCAATGGACACTAAAACCACTGGATGAAAGTTGTATAGGAATAAGATAATCAGATGGTATCAAAGTATTATCCCAGATGACTTACTACTTATAAAAAGAGAAAGAATTTACAGCAGACATACCTGGAGGATACTACTTAACCAAATGATCACAGTCACCTTTACCAATAAAGGACAAACTGACCTTATCACTAACCCTGTTGTGATACAATGGAATGTACATAGCCACCTATGCAATATTCCTACTAAAAATGTTTCATCTGAATATATCTAATCATGAGACAATCAGACAAGTCCAAATTGTGAGAAAATGGCCTGGACTTTTCAAAACGTCAATATCATGAAAGGGGGAAAAAAAGGTGATATTTTCTGTAGTAGAAAAGAAACTAAACAGAAATGATGACCAATTGCTGGGAGTGCTCCAAAAAAAAAAAAATCCCCCATTGCTCTAAAAAGTATTTTGGAGGCAAGTGACTAGGTTGAATATAAAAGACAAATTCTTTGGGCGTAAAAATGGTATCATGATTAGATAGGTATTGTTCTTTGGACATGCATGACGCAGTATTCAGGGGAGAGATATGGTATCTCCTACTTACACTGAAATAGTTCAGAAACATACACAACTTGTAGCTAACAGCTGACTACTGGTAAACAGTTGACTACTAAGAACAGTGTATGGATGCTAATTAGTCATTCAACTTTCTTATCAGTTTGAAATTTTTCAAAGTATAAAGTTAGGAGAAATACTAAAAATTTAACTGACTCTAAAATAGAACCAGTTAATCATATCCTTTTATACTTGTCATCTATCATGCTATAATGTTCTAATCCTGACAGGTAATTAAAAATTTTTACACTAGCACTGGGAACTGTGAACCCACTTCATTTATCTGTACCTCGTTTACCAAGCGATGATCCAGCAAACAAACAGCCAGTAGATGTCTCAGCAATAATGCTAAATAGGGAAAAAAAAAAATGGATTACTATCTATGCAATAAATATTCTAAAATTAC
Organism: Panthera tigris; assembly: GCF_018350195.1. Classification (NCBI taxonomy): domain Eukaryota; kingdom Metazoa; phylum Chordata; class Mammalia; order Carnivora; family Felidae; genus Panthera; species Panthera tigris. The sequence continues at coordinate 84,916,019 of NC_056667.1, read as the reverse complement.
ACACAAATACAACCAGGGGAATAGTGGTTATTAAATATGTAGAATCAGATCTACTTAGTAAACTGCAAAAGTGAAATTCTTCACACAGAGAGCAGGATGATTAGCACTCTCCATCTTCATCAGGGCATTAGTACCCTTCAGCTCATCTGACAAAAGTCACACTAGATTCTAATCCGTTCACAGGTAAGGAATGGCTCTCCTTGAAGTTACATCATTCACACTAAATTATACCATTTCTACTGTACTATAAAGTGTTTTATTATTATCGAAAGTGAAAAGGTCTTCCTACGTGTTTGAATGTAAGTGACCAACTTAACGTAGACTGCTATATCCTTAGGATGTTATATATGAACCACAAAACTAGAACTTTTGATACACAGAAAATAAGGAGGAAGAACACTACCAAAAGTCATCACTCCCAAGAGAAGCAAGAGAAGAAGAAAGGGAGAACTACAAAAACAACCAGAAAACAATGAACAAAATGGCAATAATTACATACCTATCAATAATTACAGTAGCCAATAGCAACTCAAGTGTCCATCAATAGATGAATGGGCAAAGAAGATGTGATATACACAATGGAGTATTACTCAACCATAAAAAGGAATGAGATCTTGCCATTTGCAACAACATGGATGGACCTAGAGGGTATTATGCTAAGTGAAATAAGTCAGATGAAGAAAGACAAATACCACATGATTTCACTTACATGTGGAATCTACAAAACAAACAAAAAGCACAAAAGACCCATAAATACAGAGACCAAATGGATAGTTGCTAGAGGGGAAGGGAAAGGAGGATGGGCAAAATGGGTGAAGAGAAGCAAGAGATACAGGCTTCCAGTTGCAGAATGAATAAGTCACAGGGATAAAAGCCACAGCAAAGGGAATACGGTCAGTGGTATTGTAATGGCACTACAAGGTGACAGATGGAAGCTACCTTTGTTGTGAACAAAACATAACATATTGTCAAATCACTACATTGTATACCTGAAACTAATGTAACATTGTGTGTCAACTATACTTCAATAATAAAAAAAAACTGTATTTCTACAGAAATTTTTGGTTTCATTTTACAGTTTTTAGATAGTAGTATCAAATGCAGAATGTTTAAATCTGCATTTAAAACCTTTAGTAGAAACTCCAAAAAAGAGACTTTCTATCCATAAGAGATACTCTCATACTTCAAAAACTCAATTAAAGCAGTCTTAAATTTGGGGTACAGTCAGTGGAGCATGCGACTCTTGATCGCAGAGTTGTGAGTTCGAACTCCAAGTTCGGTGTAAAGATTACTTAATGAAATCTTTAGGGGCACCTGGGTGACTCAGTCAGTTAAGTGTCCAACTCTTGATTTCAGCTCAGGTCATGATCTCACAGTTTGTGAGATTGAGCCCTGCGTCAGGCTCTGCACTAACAGCACAGAGCCTGCTTGGGATTCTCTCTCCCTTTCTCTTTGTCCCTTCCCCACTTGCACGCGTGCATGCGTGCTTACTCTCTCCCTCAAAATAAATAAATTCATGAAAAAATAACTTTAAAAAAAAGCATTTTTATATTAAACCAACAACTTGTAATTAAATAATATAATGTTTTCTTTTAAAATTTTTTTAACGTTTATTTATTATTGAGAGACAGAGAGACACAGAGCATGAGCAGGGGAGGGGCCGAGAGATAGAGAGACACAGAATCTGAAGCAGGATCCAGGCTCTGAGCTATCAGCACAGAGCCTGACACGGGGCTCGAACCCACAAATCGTGAGATCATGACCCGAGCCGAAGTTGGGACACTTAACCAACTGAGCCACCCAGGCACCCCTATAATTTTTTCTAAATAGACCTTTGCCATATCTAATATTTACATGTACATGGATTTCACGTTTGAAGTACAGAAAAACAACTAGAAATATTTCTCTCAGGATCAGCTTCAAAGGCTAACTTCTGATTAGCTTAAACATTTAAGTTCTCTTAAATGTTAAGAGAAATGTTAAGAGCAAAAGGGCTCTTACAATGTAATAAAAGGCAAACCATCCTTAGGAAAAAAAATCCAGAATAAAATAATCATCTTAATTCATCACACTACTGGTTTGGGTAGGAATATCCTTAAAAATGTGCCTTTTTAAAACTGTAAAACTTAAACAAAAGAACTATAAATATTTAATTTAAACAGGATAATTACTTCAGAGCTCTCAATCAGTATCCAGGAAAAAGTAAATTGTCTTACATTATCCCATTTCCATTGCCAAAGGCTTGGTCTTTAGGTTCCTGAACAGGCTGGATGTTAACATACAGATCCCTAATCTCCTTTCTGATGCATCTTACAGCTGCCGCAGCCATATCTTTTGCCACCTATTTTGGCAAGACAGAAAAAGAGAAAATAATGATTATTTTGATAGTTGTTTTCAAGCCTTCAAAGACACATACAGTAATGAATATCTCTTACAGGGATTAAGAAAAAGCATGATCTTCAAGTGTAACACGTAAGTTCAGGGGAAAGTTTTAATTAAAAGATTTATTAAAAAATTAAGTGCTCTGAGGCACCTGGGTGGCTTAGTCGGTCAAGCATCTGACTTCAGCTCAGGTCATGATCTCGCGGTTCATGAGTTCAAGCCCCACATCGGGCTTGCTGCTATCAGCTGTCAGAAAAGAGCCCACTTCAGAACCTCTGTCCCCCACTCTCTCTCTGCCCCTCCACTGCTCACATGCTCGCTTGCGCTCTCTCTCTAAAAATAAATAAAACATTAAAAAAATTAAGTGCTTTTGGGGTGCCTGGCCTGTTCAGTTCATAGAGCATGTGACTCTTGATCTCAGGGTTCTAAGTTTTAGCCCCGTGCTGGGTGTAGAAATTACTTAAAAATAAAATCGTAAAAAAATATATTAGGTACTTTCAATAATTTCAAAATTTAGATGATATAATACTTACCAAGACCCACATACACTTCTAGACAACTTACTTTAAATGGCAAAACACCAGCAACAAAAGCTCTTCCATATATCTTAGTCACAGAGCCACGGTCCATTAAATTTATTGGGTTCAACTGTTTAACAGGTGACATTCGGACAATCACTTCACCACCCCCTTTTGGGTAGTAGCCCCTACAAAGAGTATGACAAATACTCACATAAACTTATTATATGACAAAAATACAGCTCAACATTTAAAATGAAATAACACATGAATTATATCCAAACATACAACTCGTGTTTGAAATTTCCAAGCAACATTTTAGATCTGTGCTGTCCAATATGGTAGCCACAAACTACATGTGACTATTTAAATTTAAATTAAATTTAAAACTCAGCTTCCCAGTTGCACTAGCCACATTTCAAGTGCTCAATAGTCTTATGTGGCTAGTGGCTACTTTACTGAACGGATAGGGAACATACCCATCAATGAAGAGAAATTCTTTTTGACAGTGCTGTTTTAGAATATAAACTCCTTGATGGCAGGAGTTTGTCTATTTTCTTCCTGCAATATTCCAGTGCCTAAAACAATGTCTGATACATAGGAGGTACTCAATAAAATACGATGAATATTAAGTCAACACAAACAAAATTTTAACTCAAATATTTAGTGTCACTTATTCTATAGAAGAGGATGGGAACGTACAGATGAGAGTAACTGCTCCTATTTGCAAGGAGCTCCCTCATCTGGTAGAGAGATGGCTCTACATACAACTTACTGGAACACAAGTCAGGCTGTAAAAAAGACTACAAGAGGGATGCAAATATGAATTCCAACTGAGACACACTCATGAACAATTCACACAAGAAATTACAGGTTAAATTTTGAAAAAATATAGGATTTCCAGTTTTTACGAGAGCAGGGAATGAAAAACATGAACAAAGACATGAAAGCCCAAGGCACAAAGTAAGTTTAAAGAATAGTAAGCAATCATGTTAGAATACATGGAGGACAGGGGCACCTGGGTGGCTTAGCTGGTTGAGTGTCCAACTCTTGATCTCAGCTCAGGTCATAATCCCAGGGTCATGGGATCAAGCGGTGAGTCAGGCTCATCCTGAGCGTTGGAGCCTACTTAAGATTTTTTCTCTCTTTCTTTCTGCCCCTACTCCCTCCCCCGACTCATGCTCACTCTCTCTCTCTCTTCCAAAAAAAGAAAAAAGAACACATGGAGAAGGTTGAATGAAGTTAGAAAGGTCAACTGCAACAGGACTGCAGCACACTTAAATGCCACACCAAGAAATCTGGCCTTGTTATTATGTGGCAGAAGGGAAGCCTTGAAGGGAAATAACCTGAAAGCCCAATGTGCTTCTTAGGGAAATAATTCTGATTGCACCGTGGGAAGAATCCCTTTTATGACCCTGCAGTGCCTAGTCCAGTTGTCTGCGCATAGAAAGTATTCAATCTGTGCTGAACATGAACAACACTAGGTATGAAGGTCCCTCAGTGTAGCAATTCCCTTGAAAATATTTCTCCGAAGAAACAAGCAAATACCATATATATCTGCTTTCAAGTCCCCATGCGCCTGCTGCTTACTGTTTTTAAGCCATAAAACATAATTATTTTCTACAGGAAGTAGTGGGTTCCAGAATAATTCTCTAAGGTCTAAGCTTCCCACTATTTTTAGCACAAATAGTGGGTCAAAGGGCTAACAAATAAGTAACTTACCTCATTTTAATATCACAATTAAATTGGAAACCAAATTTTTCCACAATTGGTTTGAAAACCTGGAAAATCAGTTTATTGTTACGTTAACCACAAATATTCACTGATTCAACACGTATTAAACAGTATTATTAAACAAAAGTGCTCTGCACTGAGCTGACAAGAAGGTATTACAGATAAACACTGATATAAAAATGTGTAGGGTAGTTCTATTTCTCAAATAAAATAACTGACATGTAAATTAAAATTAAAAGTTTAACATTTAATTAATCAAAGTTGTGCAAGTCTATCTAATGAAAAAAATACCAGAACTCACGATCCTTGATCCCAGTGGTTATTTTACTCCACAGGACAGTATTTCCTAACTAACCCTTTGCAATATAATACATAAGAAATTAGGGGATATTGATAAACAGCATTCCATTCTGCTTTCTCAATTTTTTTATACTTTGAAATTTCACTGCATATTCAAGGTTTTATCCTCATTTTTTCCATTTAACATTATAAACAAAAGCCTTTTCCTGACATCATAAAATTCTTCCTAAACAGTATTTGAATAACTGTATGGAATTCTAGCATAATTTACTGAGCCATTCCCCAAGTGTTCACTTGCATAATTATATATATTATATAATGATGATTATAGTATATAATGCTCTGCTCAAATACCTTTAACATTTATCTTTGGCTGCATTCTGTAACATTTAATTAGGGTCATTTCCTTGAAGTGGAATTATTAGGTGAAGAGAGATTAACTTTCATTATACACCCTATCAAATTGAATTCTAAAAGATTATACCATCTATTAAAATGGCAAAAAAATTAAATTAAATATCAAGTTCTGTGAAGACGCAGAATAGTTGAAACTCTTACACAGTGCTGGTGAAAATGCAGAACAATGCAGCCACTTTGGAAGCCAAAACAATTTGGCAGTCTGTCATAAAATTAGATCTATACTTACTATTACCAGCAACACCTCTCCTTGGTGATTACCCAAAAGAAATTAAAACTTATATTCACCGAAAAAACCTGTATGTAAAAGTTTATACAGACTTTATTCATATTGCCAGAAACTGGAAACACCCCAAATGTCCTTCAACAGATGAATGGATGAAGAAACTGGGACATCCATATAATAGAATACTACTTCTCTTTTATTGCTAAAACAAGTGACATTGATGAATCTCAAACAAATTATGGTAAGTGGGGGAAAAAAACAGGCTCAAAGGGCTACATACAGTATTACTCCTACATACGGTGCTCTTAAAAAAAGACAAAACCAAGACAGAAGATAGATGAGTAGTTGCCAAGAACTGGGGCATAGGGACTGATTACAAAGGGGTCTGAGGTAATTTCTTACAGTAATTCTGTATCTTGATTGTGGTGGCTGGTTCACAACCATATGTCAAAAATCACAGAACTTTACACTAAAAAGATGTATTTTACTATAAATAATTACACCTCGATAAACCTGGAGGAAAAGAAAGATGATACCACTTCTCTCTCCTACTAAGTATGCCAACACTGAGTGTCATCATTTTGAAAATTTATAGTCAAAATATGGTATTTAATTTTTTATAGTTTATCTAATTAACATGGATCTACCTCTTAACAAATTTTTAAATGCAGTATATCCTATTGTTGACTATAGGTACATGTTGTACAGCTCTCTAGAGCTTATTCATCTTGCTTAACTGAAATTTTATGCCTGTTGATTAGTAACTCCCCATTGCCCTCTTCCCTCTACCCTATTCTACTCTTTGATTTTATGAATTTGATTACTTTAGATACCTTATACAAGTGGAATCATGCCAGTATTTGTCTTCATGTGACTGGTTATTTCACTTAGCATAATGTCCTCAAGGTTCATTCATGCTGTCACATATTCTAGAATGTCTTTTTTAAGGATGAATAATATTCCACTGTAGGTATAAGCCACATTTTATCTATTCATCCATCAACAGACATTTAGGTTGTTTTCTCATCTTAGCTATTATGAATAGTGCAGCAATGAACACGGAAATGCTAATATCTCTTCAAGATCCTGAAGATAATCCCACTCAAAGGTGGGATATCTGGATTATATGGTAGTTTTGTTTTTAATTTTTTGAGGAACCTCCACACTGTCTTCCATAATGTCTGCACCATTTTGCATTCCCATTAATAGCGTGCGAGGGTTCCAATTTCTCTGCATCCTCCTCAATTCTTGTCAAATGTATGTTTAATTTTTGTTTTGAAGTTTTTCTTCCAAAACATAATTCCTGTATTTATAAAATGACTGATGTATATAATAAGTAATGTAATTCACGCAACAATTACACTTGAGGTTTTAAAAGAATTCACTATGAGCACTGTTCCAAGATACAACACAAAATCTAAAGTAAACACGGTCCCTTACCTTCTCCCACAACAGAACTACACACCATAAAGAAATAAACAGGCATACACAGAAACCACTCAGGATATATTTCAATAGAGAATGGAAATTCAGAAGAATACATGAGATCATCTTTAGTTCATCAATAACAACACAAGCCCTTACCATGGCTGTGTAATCAATCTGTGGTGCCATTTCAGCATTAGTTCCACCTTTTAAACGGAGTTCTGATGGAGAAGCAGCAAAGAGAACACAGGGCATTGAGACCTGCATCAAGAGGCACACACTCCTAAGGAGAACGCAAAACAGGCTTCAATGAATTTTCTTTTCAAAGTCTTAAGATCATGGTATTACTACACAGCACCATTTGCTGAAGCACAGACAACTGGGAAGGCAGATATACACCCAAGTCTAAAGTTAAAAAATACCCCATTAAAAAAAGAGGGGTGCGGTGCACCTGGCTGGCTCAGTCAGTACAGCATGCAACAACTCTTGATCTTGGGGTTATGAGTTTGAGCCCCACGCTGGGTGTAGAACTTACTTTAAAAAAAAAAAAAAACCACCACCCCAGGAACTGAATGATAAAATCCCAAATCTTTTTTTTTTTTTTTAACGTTTATTTATTTTTGGGACAGAGAGAGACAGAGCATGAACGGGGGAGGGGCAGAGAGAGAGGGAGACACTGAATCGGAAACAGGCTCCAGGCTCTGAGCCATCAGCCCAGAGCCCGACGCGGGGCTCGAACTCACGGACCGTGAGATCGTGACCTGAGCTGAAGTCGGACGCTTAACCGACTGAGCCACCCAGGCGCCCCTAAAATCCCAAATCTTAAAGAAAGACAGTATTTTAGGAACTGGCCTTGAATGATCCGCAAATCTGGGTTTGAATCAAACATTACTTGTATGATCTTTCTTTAATTTACAAAGTAAAAAAATATTTTTTTTAAATGACACCATTTTTATAACATTTTTAAGATTTTTTTTTAATGTTTTTATTTATTTATTTTTTTGAAGGAGAGAGAGAGACAGAGCATGAGCGGGGGAGGAGCAGAGAGAGAAGGAGACACAGAATTCGAAGCAGGCTCCACGCTCTAAGCTGTCAGCACAGAGCCTGATGCAGGGCTCGACTCACAAACTGTGAGATCATGACCTGAGCCAAAGTCAGACGCTCAACCGACTGAGCCACCCAGGTGCCCCAATTTTTATAACATTTTCATAAAAGGATTCTTGAAAGTACAATTTATGAAAATGCATTTAATGCAAAGTCTAAAAAACACACCAGAGGAAATAGGGTCAATTAAACTGTAATAACATTCATACAGTGACAGTCACACACACAAAGTCAAGGTCTAGAAATACTTAAATAATTTTATTTGAATCTCTACCATGCACAAGGCATTGTTCCAAATATCAAGTTAAGATACAGATCCTACCATCATGGAGTTTATGATATGATAGGATAACATTTCACAAAGACTGACAGCTGAATATTTTACATGGAAATAAGTTTAAAGGAAATAATCTTTGCTGTAACTCACCTCTGTTTGCTCATTCTAATAAAATAATGTGAGAAGTCATGAGACATAATTATAGAATATATTTTATAAAATGAAATACTTGGTCAGATTTTCTAAATGGGCTGTCACATTCATATATAGCATAGATAGACATAGATGAAGCATAGATTAGACATAGGCTCTAATACAAAAAGACTTAACTTTCTTATAGTAACTGCATATGTACTGAAATAAACAGTTTCTATAAGTGACAATGCATTTCACTAATTTAGTAAAGATTTACTGACTGCATAATGTGGTAGATATCATAAGAGAAAATGTATACAATATAATCCCTGTTCTTAAGGAGTTAAGCCTAGGAGCAAGTGAAAAAACTAGAAAATGTTTAGTTTACAATAAACTGTAAGGTTAAAACTACTAAACTTCTCAGTGTTTATTCCCTCTGAGGAACCCAACATTTAAATGTTCTCCCTACTCCCCTGATAAAATCAGATTCTAAGAATAGTACAGAAAATCTTAATTTTAGGAATAGGAAATTGCAAAAACAAAGGTAGACACTAGAGAAAACACATGGTACTATAATCACAGTTAAGGATAAAAATGTTAGAAAGTGAAGAAGTAAGATTAAGTTTTCTTGCCAGGAAAAAGCTGGTTTTAGTCTCCTAAACTGAGCTGGATTCACAACTTTAAACTCATCTCTCTTACAGTCTATTAGATTAGAAGTCAAAAGGCCTACATTCTAATTCTAGTTGTGTCTCTGACTCCATCACCTTGGGTAAATCACTTAATACCATTCTCTCATTCACTAAGTGGAGGAAGGATTGGAAATACATGGTTTCTATTTTCCCTCTTGCAGCTTCAAAATTTTACAATTCTATTTTAGTTCATTTTTAGATAGTTGGTTAACTATAATCCCCTTTCCCTTTTTTGTACAAGATAATACCCAAAATAATATGCTGACTATAAAGAAAGATACCTCAAAATTCCTTAATCCCCTTAGAAAGTTCTCATTTGGCAAACCTTGCCTTGGGCCTGGCAGCAGGTCCCTTTTCACAGAGGTCTATTCACAGCATTACTCAAGTATCAATTATCACTAAATATTTTCATAAACTAAAATCATCAAAATCTATTAAAACAGTTTCTGAAACAAACTGGTATCAGGTTTCCATTACTAGTTCCTATTTTATCAAATTTCCTAGTGAATGGATAGGATTTTGGTAAAAAGATATGGTTTACAACAGCAATCAGCCAAATAACTCAGAAAACATAAAAGTGCTCTCTATGTTTTGTCGATAAAAGGAAGAATTCCTGGAAAAGGATAAAGGTTCAATTTAATTGTTAAATATCTATTTTTGCAAAGGGGGAAAAAAACCCAAGATCAAACCTACAAATTTCTAAACAAGGTAGCATAAGTTATCTATTAAAAGACAACAAGGGGTGCCTGGGTGGCTCAGTTGGTTAAGCGTCCAACTTCAGCTCAGGTCATGATCTCACGGTTCATGGGTTGGAGCCCTGCATTGGGCTCTGTGCTGACAGCTCAGAGCCTGGAGCCAGTTTCAGATTCTGTGTCTCCTCTCTCTATACCCCTCCCCCACTCGCACTCTGTCTCCCTCTGCCTCAAAAATAAATAAACATTAAAAAAAAAAGACAACAAAAATACTTAGACTAAAAGTAGAATATGACTCATAATTAGCTGTAAGCCAAGAACTAAATATGTTACATATAATGCAAAAACTACTATTACTACAATGCATAAAAACTTAGTCATTTTCAGATATTCAGTTTCTAAATAATAAAAAGAAACAAATATGCTATACTATGCACATAAGAAAATTCTAGGTATAATAACAGCTATCCAAAACTACATAAAGTGTAACCCTGGAAGGTTACTGTTTTCTCCATTTAAAATGTGGGGAAAACGGACGCCTGGGGGGCTCAGTTGGTTAAGCGTCCAACTTCGGCTCAGGTCATGATCTCGCGGTTAGTGAGTTCAAGCCTCACATCAGGCTCTGTGCTGGAGAGCTCAGAGCCTGGAGCTTGCTTCGGATTCTGTGTCTCCCTCTCTCTCTGCCCCTCCCCTGCTTGTGCTCTCTCTGTCTCAAAAATAAACATTAAAAAAATATTTTTTAAACGTGGGTAAACGAAAGCTCAAAGGTTAAGCAACTTGTCTAGTAAGTGGTAGTACCTGCATGTGAATCCAGGTCTAGCTCCAAAGCCCATATTTAAATGGAATATAAGTGACACATACCCTGCTGTCTTGGTATCTGCTGTGTGGACTCCACCTTTAATCTTCTCCGGTGTAAACATTATTTCTGTTGAGCCGATTTCTGCCCCCTCCAGTTGCCCATCACACAAATCTCGAATCATTTCCAGTCCAGATAAATGTTGAGGCCTTCAGGTCATAATACTGCATCAAAACGTGTGCATTCAGACTGCCTATATCCCCACATTTTATGACCCATTTATAAAACTGCAATGGCAAGAAAAGAGCAAGGTCTAACCACAACAAGTGCCATTATCTTCAGTGTCAGAGCTTCTTTTGGGTTTTTATGTACCTAGCTAGACTGCCTGCTAGTAGGCATCTTTTAGGGGTCCTTCCAGACCACTTATTTTAGCTAAAACACATATGCTGATACATTGTTGCGAATGAGAAGTGTGCAAAGAGGAAAACTGATAAAACTAAAGCCAATCTCACTTGCATGTCATTCAATAATCTATAGTACCTGTTTCAGGCTGAATTATGTTCTTCCAAAATTCTTCTGTTGAAGCCCTAACCCCTACTGCCTCAGAATGTGAGTGTAGTTGGAGTCAGGGCCTTTAAAGAGATGATTATGTTAAAGAGAGACAATTTGGGGGCTCCTGGCTGGTTCAGATAGTACAGTATGTGACTCTTGATCTCAGGGTTGTAAATTTGAGCCCCATGATGGGTATAGGGATTACTTAAAAATAAAATCTTAAAAAAATTAAAAAGAGGCAGTTAGGGTAAGCCCTAATCTATTCTCTGTGGTATGTTTATAAAAAGAGGAGATTACCACATATAAAGACAGCAGAGGTACACATGCCCATAGGATGCCCACGTGAAGAGGCAGCAAGAGAGAGGCCATCTCCAAGCCAAGGAGAGAAACCTGAAAAGAATCTTCCCAGAAACCAGGAAACCACCCCTGCCACCACCTTGATCTTGGACCTGCAGGCTCCAGAACCATGAGAAAAATAAATTTCTGTTGTTTAGGCCACCCAGTCTGGTATTTTGTCATGGCAGCTCTAGCAAACTAATAAATTCACTGCTGCAAACGACTGCTATGACTAAGGGAATGAATGTGCACATATATCAATAATTGCCTTTTAATAATTTCAAAATGAAATGTGGATAAAATAACACTCTAAGAGATTGCTGATCTATTACAATGCCCAAAGGAATCAGTTTGGCGTCAACCTGGGTCCCCTTCTAACAGGAGCACATACCTCAAATTTAGCTAGTGGCACGCCTAGCTTCCCAGAGGGAAGAAACAAGGTCAAATGTTAAGGTGTTTCCCTGTCCACAACTAATAATTCTGACTGTATTCATAGCTTCTTAGAGGTCTTAAGGAAAGCTAGAATAACATCTCAGGGCCCTTTCCTGAGCTATGATTCTAAAATGTGCAGCAGTAGAGAATACACAGGTTAAAAAGCGGGATTTTCTCTGGCCACGCAGGCTGTTCTGCCCTGATCCATCTTGCCGGCTGCTGCAAGTTCTCCCGGTACTCGGAATGCCCGATGACGCGGGAAAACATTTTAAAAGATAACGCATCAGGAAGCGAGAGAACTCTAGCCATATGGAGAAAACGGCCTATTTTCTCAACTTGCCCCTTGAGGCTTTCCAGATTGCACAGCCCTGGTTATGGCTAACCGTCCAGGCCAGAGCATGCTCCCCCCGGGACCCTGAGGCCCGGCTACACATTCCTCAACCTTAGGACGAGGATCTTCCAAGCATCACCACCCGGGCTCCCGATTCCCCAGCCCCAAAGTCCGACCAAACCCCGGACCCCAAGGACTGCAGCCCGCCCCCCAGCCCCTCCGCCCCTTCAGCCCCTCCGCCCCTCCAGCCACACCGCCAGTCCCCTAGCCCTGAGCCCGCCCACCCGCATCTCCCAGTCCCGCGGCTCCGCCCCCCAGCGCCCCCGATTTACCTGAGGCCTGGCGTACTGCGGCCGGCTCGGATCTTCTGCACCCGCAAGGGGAGGCCCAAAAGACAGCTCAGGGCTGTAGACACCCTCAGGATCTGGCCGCCCTGCCAAGGGTGCGGGTGGGAGAGGAGAGCGAGAACATCAGACAAGAACGCTCTCCTTCCCAGCCTGGGTTGCAGCGCCACCGGCCTTGCCTCGGGCCCCGTACTCACCCCTTCCATGATCCCGCCATCCACCTCCACCCGCTGCCCGGCCATTGGGAGCGTCCTGGGGCCCGGCCCGCAGCGACAAAGCCTCCGCCCGAGTGGGAGGAAGAAGAGACGCTCGCTCCGGCACCGCAGCTCCGAAACCCCCCGTCCCCGCCGGGGGCCGCGGGGGTCTAGCGGAAGCGCGAAAGCAGCGCCCGCTCTCGGAAAACCGGAGGCAGCGGAAACGAACCCCGGCACTCAGTGTCCAGAACCCGGGATCTCCCTGCCCAGCCGCAGTGCGCGTGCGCGCCACGCCGTGCTTAAAAGAGGCGGTGCCAAGCCCATTCAGTCAAATCCCACGCTCTCCCGAGAAGGGCTGGTGGCCCCGGAGGCACCCTGGGGCGTGGTAGGAAATGTGCGGGTTGAGGACTGGAGCCCCGAATACAGCAAAACATGGAGATTGAAGAAAGCCTACGTTTCAACTCAAACTGGATTCTCCAGTTGTCTCTCAGCCTTTGCAAACATCTGTGCTTATGTCTGTTTTCTCAAGGATGCTGCTGTATCCAGAGCTGGAGACATTTAGAGCTGAAGATGTAAGAAAGGTCTGCATTGCAGGGTCCTTCTCTCTGGTCGGGTTTGCCTCTCTGCAGCCTGTTCTTCGATACCCAGGAGCCTGTGATTACTCACAAGGGGGCGGGTGTGGGTATGTGGGTGTAGCAGTAGTAGTAGTACTAGTAATAATAGTATTCGTTTTCTCTTGTGAAACACGATTAATTCGGGGATAGGTGGAAAAGGGAAGAATCAGAATCAGTAATATAATGACCTAAAAAGCCAGTTATGGTTACTCTTGGCCAAGAGTAAGGGCAAGTTCATGACTCCCGAGAACAGTGCAACTAACACCATTCACCTTAGGCCATGGCAGAAACAATAGTCAGCTTCTTGATCCTGCCTGTGGCTCAATTACAGCAATAACAGAGTATCATATACTATGCAAGCCTCTAGGTAAGCAAAGAGTAAGGCACTTTCAACCATGAACTTATTGGAGGTGTATTTGAGACACTGAGAAGTAATAATTACAATGTCATCCTCAATAATAATATAAATAATATTTAACATATATCAATCTTACAGCTAAGTGGGGAGGACAGAAATTAGAATATGATAAAGCACAGCATAACAGACAACTTTTTTTTAATGTTTTATTTTGAGAGCGAGAGAGTGAGAGTGGGAGAGGCGGAGAGAGAAAGAATCCCAGGTAGGCTTCATGCTGGAAGAGCAGCGCCTGATGTTGGGGCTGGATCTCACCACCGTGAGGTCATGACCTGAGTCAGAATCCAGAGTCAGAGGCTTAACTGACTGAGCCACCCAGGCGCCCCACAGACAACATTTATTGAGCATTTATTTGGGTGCCACTGCATGCATTCACAACCTGTTGAAGTACTACTATTTTTACCTCTGTTTTCCGGTGCATTTGTTACACAATTTGCTACGAGTCCTCACAATTGTTAACTAGAAGACTGGGTATGAACCTAGTGATCTGATGTAAACACCATTGTCTACTAACCCTAACAAATTGTGTCTACTACTTTTGTGACAGAGACATTCTGGGGACACATATTCCATGTATTTAACCTAATCTGGGACATTGCAATATGAGGGACTTGCCACAAGATATTAATCAAGGAAGTACTAATACCTGCATTTTAGATTGTTGGCTTTGGCAATATATGGAGGGTAAAATAGGGCTAAGAACCTGACGAGAAAAATGACAAGGGTGTAATAATCTAGGCAAGAGATAATAAGAATTTGAAGGAAGGCAGTAGCAGTGGGAATGGGATAGAAAAGCTCTACTCCTATTTGACATCTTAGATCCTATTGCAGAAGCTTAACCTTCTCAGAATCCTTGGCCTTCTTTCTTCATTTCTAACTTTGCTATGAAATCCTGTGATCCATTTCTCTCATTCCAACTACTTCCAGTGGTAGGAGGAAGTGAACAAGATGGTAAAACTAGCCAGGCAAGAGTAAATAATAATAAGCATTTAGGTAATGCTTTCGTATACATTTTCTGTGTTCATGTTCGCCACAATTAGAAATTGAGACCTAGGGAATCAAAGTGACATGCCAAAGTGACAGACGTAACAAATAAGTGGTAGAGTTGGGTTAGATCCTGGGTATTTGCAATTATCTACGGAGAAAAGACATTTAAGCTGAAAACAAATTCCTCAACAGAACAATGGAAATAAAAAAGACAATGGATTGGGGTGCCTGGCTGGCTCAGTTGGGTAGAGCGTGTGACTCTTGATCTCAGGGTTGTGAATTGAAGCCTCATGTTGGGCATAGAGCTTACATAAAAATTAAAAAAATAATAAAAAAAAAAACCAGTTATACCTTCAGAATGCTGACAGAAAATAACCATCAAATAGAATTGAGTCCCCAGCAAAATTGTTCAGAAAGAAAAATTACGTCAGAGAGAAAGTCTGAAAGTCTGACATATAAGAAGGAAAGACAAACAAAAAATTATAAACATGTCAATTTTCTAAAAAAAAAACATTACATGAAATAACACCAGACAGGGGTGCCTGGGTGGCTCAGTCAGTTAAGTGTTCAACTTCAGCCCAGGTCATGATCTCACAGTTTATGGGTTCAAGCCTCACGATGGGCTCTATACTGACCGCTCAGAGCCTGGAGCCTGCTTCGGATTCTGTGTCTCCCTCTCTGTGCTCCTCCCCTGCTCATGCTCTGACCCTCTCTCTCTCTCTCCCTCTCTCTCTCTCTCTCTCTCTCTCTATCACTCTCTCTCAAAAATAAATAAAACATTTAAAAATTTTTTTTAAAAAATCACACCAGACAACAAAAGGGTATAAGTCAAGAGGTGGATGGAGGCACAGAATTCTAAGGTCTCCTTTGGGCATAGAGCTAAAACATAAATTGATTTAAGACTTCAAGATAAGTATGCAAGCTAAAATTTCAAGAGTAATCAATAAAGTAACATTGTGTATAACTTCTAAATCAGCTGAAAGGAAGAATGAACTAAGGAAAGATACACTTCAATTTTTAAAAAAGAAAAAAAAACGCTTAGATCAGCATAAGAAAGCAGGAAATAAAGAAAGCACTAAGGCAAGAAAGTAGAAATAATTTCATATATACAATTAATAGAAGTGAAACTATAAAGTAATTTTCTGGTTGAAAGCCAGAGATTGTAATTTTAATAAAAAATATTCCCATTTACAAGAGATACACTTAAAATATTAAGGATCATTAAAAGTTGAAAATAAAAAAGATGGAAAAGATGCACCAGATAAATACCAACTAAAAAGTGCTGATATAGCTATATTGATGATAAATTAGACTTTAAGCATTATCATTGACAAAAAAAATCACTACAAAATAAAAGGTTGAATTCACTAGGAAAATATAAATATTCAAAACTTTGTGTGCCCTAGATCAAGCAGATGAAAATTTAGAAAAGATAAGGATGATTTGAACAAAACAACTAATAAGCTTGATTTAATGGCAGTTATGTATTATATACATATATATTTCAGTATATATTCTTCAATCAATTATTATAGATTACATATTTTCTTACAGAACTCCTGAAACATAAAAAATGACTAAGTTGCAAAGCAAATCTAAACAACGTCCAAAGATTTTCTACCATACAGGTGACATTCCCAAACCAAAATGGAATTTCATTAGAAAGTCATTCCAAAAAAGACAAGCAAAACAAGCAAAAAACACATGTTTATAAATTTACAAACACTTGTAATTAAATCATGGATAAAAGAAGAAATGTTAATAGAAAAATGTTAAAGTAGTTAAGAGTGACCCAAAATGAAAGATCTACATATTAAAATCTAAGGAATGCAATGAAACCAGTACTTCAAAAGAATTTTTTTCATTAAATATTACTATTAGAATACAAGAGAGGCTGAAAGTTGACTTAAGTCCAAAAACCCAATAACCCAGTTAAGAATGGGCAGAAGACATGAATAGACAGTTTTCCAAAGAAGACATCCAGATATATGGCTAACAGATATATGAAGAGATGCTTAACATCCCTCATTATGAGGGAAATACAAATCAAAATGATGATCAGGTACCACCTCACACCTGTCAAAATGGCTACAGTTAACAACACATGAAACAACAGGCATTGGCAAGGATGTGGAGAAAAGGGAACCCTCTTACACTGCTGGTAGGAATGCAAACTGGTGCAGCCACTTTGGAAAACAGTATGGAGTTTCCTCAAAAATTAAAAATAGAACTACCCTGGGGCGCCTGGGTGGCTCAGTCGGTTAAGCGTCCAACTTCAGCTCAGGTCTTGATCTTGCAGTTTGTGAGTTCGAGCCCCGCGTCAGGCTTTGTGCTGACAGCTCAGAGCCTGAAGCCTGTTTTGGATTCTGTGTTTCCCTCTGTCTCTGCCCCTCCCACTCTGTCTCTGACCCTCCCACTCTGTCTCTGCCCACTCGCACTCTGTGTCTCTCTCAAAAATAAATATTAAAAAATAAAAATTAAAAAAAAAGAACTACCCTGCAGTCCAGTAATCACACTAGTAGGTATTTACCCAAAGGATACCAAAATATAGATTCAAAGGGGTACATGCACCCCAATGTTTACAGCACCATTATAAACAATAGCCAAACTATGGAAAAAGCCCCAATGTTCATCAACTGATGAATGGACAAAGAAGATGTGGTATATATATATGTATATATATATATGTACATATATATGTTTATATGTATACAACAGGATATTACTCAACCATAAAAAAGAATGAAATCTTGCCATTTGCAACAACGTGGATGGAGCTAGAGTATATTATGCTAAGCAAAATAAGTCAGTCAGAGAAAGACACATACCATATGGTTTCCCTCATATGTGTAAATTTAAGAACGAAAACAGATGAACATATGGAAAGGGAGGAAAAAAGACTCTTAAAGATAGAGAACAAACTGAAGGTTGATGGAGGGACATTGTTGGGGGATTAAGGAAGCTAGATGGGTGATTAAGGAGGTCACTTGTTATAATGAGCACTGGGTGTTCTATGTAAGTGATGAATCACTGAATTCTACTCCTGAAACCAATATTGCACTGTATGTTAACTAACTAGAATTTAAGTAAAAATTTGAAAAGAAAAAAAATAAAAGAATAAAGAAAAAGAAAATAAGTACTAAGAAAGTAGAAAGGAATTAATAAAGATAAAAGCACAGAGCAAAACATTACAAAATAAACGTCATTCTTTAAAAGAACTTAGGGGTGCCTGGGTGGCTCAGTCGGTTAAGCATCGATTTCAGCTCAGGTCATGATCTCACAGTTTGTGAGTTCAAGTCCCGTGTGGGGCTCTATGCAGACAGCTCAGAGCCTGGAGCCTGCTTCAGATTCTGTGTGTGTCTCTCTCTCTGCTCCTCCCTTGCTCATGCTCTGTCTCTCAAAAATAAATAAATGTTAAAAAATAAAATAAAATAAATAAAAGAACTGATAAAATTGACAAACTTCTAATAAGACTGCTCAAAAAAGAAAGTACAAATACACAATATTTTAAAAGAAAAGGGGGCACCTGTGTGGTTCAGTTGGTAGAGCATCTGACTCTTGATCTCAGGGTTGTGAGTTCAAGCCCCACATTGGGTGTGGAGCTTACTCCAAAAACAAAACTAAACTAAACTAAACTAAACTAAACTAAACTAAACTAAAAAGAGAGCACCTAATTATAGATACAACAGACCTTTTTTTAAGAAAAAAATTTTTTAATGTTTATTTTTGAGAGACAGAGTGTGAGTGGGGGAGGGGCAGAGAGAGAGGGATACACAGAATCTGAAGCAGGTTCCAGGCTCTGAGCTGTCAGCACAGAGCCGGATGCAGGGCTCAAACTCATGAACCTTGAGATCATGACCCATGCTGAAGTTGGACGCTTAACTGACTGAGCCACCCAGGTGCCCCAACAGACCTTTTTTTAAAGCAGGAGAATACCCTGAACAACTTTTTGCCAATTAATTTGAAACTTAAATGATATAGACAAATTCTCTGAAAATTAGAACTTACTAAAACTGGCTCAAGAAATAAACCCATTTTCTTCAACAAGCAAATTGCATGAAAAAATTTTTGATGGTAATATCTGGAACTTGATTCAAACAAACTGTAAAAAAATAAATAATTTATGATATAAATGAGACAATTGAGAATATGTATAATTTCTAAAAAGTAAAAACATTAGGCATCTTCCTTTTAAAATCAGTAACAAGATAAGAATGCCCACGATTATGGCTTCTTTTCAACAGATGGTGAAAGTCTGGCCAGATTCTACAAGGAAAAGGTAAAAGACAGAAAATTGGACAGGCAAACACACCATCATTATTCATAGGTGATATGACTACCTACATGGAAAACCTCCAAGAATCTTTAGATACAGTATTGAAAATACAGGGTTTTTTTTTTTTAGTTTATTTATTTATTTATTTATTTTGAGAGAGACAGAGACAATGTGAGCAGGGGAAAAGCAGAGAAAGAGGGAGAGAGAGAGAATCCCAAGCAGGCTCCGAGCTGCCAGCACAGAGACAGATGCGGGGTTCGAACTGACAAAACTGTGAGATCATGACCTGAGCCACCCAGGCGCCCTGAAAATATAGTTTCAATGCAATTTCAACCAAATGCCCACAGGACTTTTTTTTTTTTTTTTTAACGTTTATTTATTTTTGAGACAGAGAATGAACGGGGGAGGGTCAGAGAGAGGGAGACACAGAATCTGAAACAGGCTCCAGGCTCTGAGCTGTCAGCACAGAGCCCGACGCAGGGCTCGAACTCACGGACCGCGAGATCATGACCTGAGCTGAAGTCGGCCGCTTAAGCAACTGAGCCACCCAGGCGCCCCCCACAGGACTTTTTTAAGGAGATTGAATTGCAGATTCTCAAATTTATATGAAAGAACAAAAGGGCAAGAACAAAAAGAATGAGGTTGAAGACACTTGTCCTCTCAAAATCCAGAATTCCTATAAAGTAATTAAGATAATGTGAGATTAGCGCAGTGACAGACAAATAGACTATCTGGCACTATTTAGTGCCCAGAACTAGATTTCTAAACAGATGAGATGGCAGACCTGTGGAAAAGGAGGAATTCTGCAGTTTATGGTGCTGGAACAATGGATTAACCATAAGCAAAAAATGAAATTGGATTTCTATCTCACACCATACACGAAAACTATTTCAAGCTGGTTTAAAGACTATCTCACACCATATATGAAAATTAACTTAAAATGGATCAAAGGCTTAACTGTAAGAACTAAAAGTATAAAACTCTTTTTTTTTTAAGTTTCATTCCCCCCCCCCCCCCCCCATTTCTCATCATCACTTTATTTCTCTTCTGCTGTTCCAGGCTCTGAGAACATCAGGCATAGTGCTGAATTGGGATGGCATACGAAAGCATCAGTTTCACCTCCCAACTCTGTTAATTGTTCCAATAAAGACACACAAGGATAATGGTCTTTTAACATATCTGGCAATTTAGAAGTCTTCTCTTGAATACGACAAAAACGTCTCACTGGTGTTAGAAACTTTAGCTCTTTAAATGTAGAATCTGTATTGTCAAACTGTATCTTCTTTTTTACACTTTGTAGGTATGGTGTAGTAGACACATTATATTTAATTAAGCAACTCCCCCTGGTTTCTGTACTGGGGGTTTTAACATCATTGGTTGAATCTTTTGTTTTGTCATCTTGCTTTTTTTCATCATCTTGAAATACCACATTTCTAGTTTTCTTTTCCATTTCTGGTTTTCCTGACTCTAGATTAACCCCTCTATCTTCAGTGCTGACTTCATGGATGTATTCCTTGGTTGCACAAGCCTCCTTAATATTTTCTTCGTATTTAACTTTTTCTTGACTCCTCATTGTCAGAATATCTGCAATGGTATGTCGCATCTCTTCAATAGGCTGAGCGCCTGCCAGAATGGCTTTCTCATAGATTGTGATAATGTTTTCAATAGGACTTGTGAGTGGTTCACAAGTCAAATATGTGCAAGGCATATCCAATATTTAACAAGCTTTTTGGCATCTGGAATATTTTTAATCAGGTCATTCAGTATGACCAATATTTCTTCTTTTGGGCATCCCTCACTAATCAGGTTTAGGCATTCAGAAAATGTCTTGTTCACTTTTTCGGTAAATAATCTTTGTTCATCTTCTTCTACCATGGTAGTCCAAAAGGACCCAACTGGGTTTTCATGTTGCCCTTCAGGCTCAGGCTGGGTAACTCCTGAGCTAGGAGGCCTTTTCAGGACTTTCCTTTTGCCAGCTTTCCACTTACTCAGACGAGCTGTTCTCTCTTCTGCTGTTTCTTTGGGCTGAGCTGCTCTAACAATAGTTGTTTTTGCTATTGTATGCCTGCGAGGGTCAACGTTTTTCGACTTTTCTATCAGTTTGGTGTTAGGAATTGAAACAGGCCTGGCTACGATTTCAGACTTCACACTTCTTGTGAGTGTCTTCTTTCTTTCTATATCCTGAGAACCGGTTTTGGCACTAGATGAAACTGTGTTTAATTGTACTAACTCTTTCTCGAGAGGCCCTTTCTGAATCGTAACGTTGGCCGAGCTTCTACTGATGCCTGGTCTCACAGCGTCCTGAGCATTGTCGCGGTGACTTCTAATAGGAGGTCGCAGAAGCTGTCTGTTCTGAATTGTAGTGCTCACAAGTTTAGTGGTAGTCGTCACTTTAGAGGCTCTATCGCTTTTCACTGTCACACTGCTGCTGTTTGTGCGCAGAGGCTCTGTAGCTTTAGGGACTGTAGTCGAAAGTTTCTTTATTGCTGCAGAACTCTCATCTCTGACTTGTAGAGTCTTTCTAAATGAATTAATCTTAGACTGAACAATTTGGCCATGGTAAGATCCAAGCACAAGCTTCTTGGACATGTTAGCATCTTGCTTTGGTTTTTCTGTCATTATTTGTTTCTTTTTATTGTTGTTTTTAAGATGAAACACTTGGCTTAATGTCATGTGATGACCTGGAGGGTCATCTTTAATTGGTACCAACTGCCCAGTTTGATTATTATCCCCAGAATTAGGTGTATCAATTGCTATAGTTGAATTGGTTACTTCATTAGAAGGCCTTAAAGGAATACAGTTTTTTTCCATTGTTATATTATTTTTGTTCCTGGGAGGTCCACTGACATTTTCTTTACCAGCCATTTTTGTTTTAAATTTCAGAACTTTTGTCTCTTCATGGACCTGGCCCTCAGAGGTCATCACTTTCTGGTCTCTACTGGATATGTGATTTTCCTCCTTGTATGCAAAAAACGTTTTTCTTTTTAACATATGTTCCTTGAGTTTCTGTCTTCTTTGTTCTCTGAACTCGGGCTGGGCCCTCTGGCTCGGGGGCAGTTGTAGCTCCCGGGGCACTGCTGGGGTGCTCACGGCTGCTGCGGGTGGAGGACAAGTCTCGGCCCTGACAGTCCCGCACTCAAGTTTCATTTTTATTTAAATAATCTCTACACCCAACATGGGGCTCAAACTCATCACCCCAGATCAAAAGTCACATGCTCTTCTGACTGAGCCAATCAAGTGTCCCTAAAACTATAAAACTCTTAAAAGAAAACATAGATGTAAATCTTCATTGACTTTGGATTAAAGGTTTCCAAGATAGGACACCAAAAATACCAACAGTTAAAGAAAAAAATAGATAAATTGGACTTCAATTTAATTAAAATTAAAAACTTTTGTGCTTCAAAGGATACCATCAAGAAAGTAAAAAGACAGAGGGGCGCCTGGGTGGCTCAGTCGGGTTAAGTGTCTGACTCCGCTCAGGTCATGATTTCACAGATCATGGGTTTGTACCCTCATTGGGCTCTGTGCTGACATCTCAGAACCTGGAGCCTGCCTTGGATTCTGTCGCCTTCTCTCTCTGCCCCTTCTCCGCTCCCACTTTGTGTGTGTGTGTGTGTGTGTCTCAAAAATAAACATTAAAAAAAAAAGAAAGTGAAAAGACAAACTGCAGAATGGGAGAATATATTTATAAATCATATATCTGATAAAAGTCTAGTATCTAGAATTTATAAAGAACCCTTACAACTCAAAAATAAAAAGACAATCAATTTAAAATGGACAAAGAATTTGAATAGACATTCCTCCAAAGAAGATATACAAATGGCCAATAAGTGCATGAAAAGATGCTTAACATCATTTTTCATTGGGAAATGCAAATCAAAACCAAAATGAAGTATAAGTTCACACCCACTAGTATGGCTATAACAAAAAAGACCAATAATAATAAGTGTCGGTGAGGGCATGAAAACAGAACCTTCATACACTGCTAGTGGGTATATGAAATGGTGCAACCATTTTGGAAAACAGTCTGGCATTTCCTCATAAAGTTAAACATAGGGTTATCATGCTACCTAGCAATTCCACTCTTAGGTGGAATTTGAAATAAAATAAAATGATAAGTGAAAGAAAATGAAAACATGTCCATGCAAAAACTTGTACAAGAAGAAAAAGAAATTTGTACAAGAATGTTCATTATGATTATTATGAATAATAATGAATCTTAATGAATAATAGCTCTAAAATGGAAACAACCCAAATGTCTATCAACTGATGAGTGGATAAACAAAAATGTGTTATATCCATACAATGAAATGTCATTGAGCCATTAAAAGGAATAATAGATGAACCTTGAGAACTTTATGCTAAGTGAAAGAATCCAGTCACAAAATAATACATATTGTATGATTCCATTTATATGAAATGAAATGTCAGAATAGGCAAATTTATGGACCTGTTATTAGTTGTCAGGGGTTTAGAGGGGGTGGAGGGATGGGATTTCCAGAATGGAAAGATATTATTAATTCTTTTGGTGGTGGTGAAAATGTTCTGGAATTAGATACTGGTAATGGTTGCACAACTTTGTGAATATACTAAAAATCACTTAAAAGAGGTGAATTTCATGGTATGTGAATAACATTTCAATTTTAAAATTACAAAACAAAACAAAAGATTTAAATGTGAAGGAAATAGAGCAGACTACCTTAGGACGTTTGGATTGAGAAGTATTTCTTAAGACAGAAAAAGCACTAACCATACAGAAAAAGACTAATGCAATCAATGATGAAAAGGAAGAACTCCAGAGATGCCTGGGTGACTCAGTTGGTTAAGTGTCCAACTCTTGGCTTTGGCTCTGGTCATGATTTCACAGTTTGTGGGTTCGAGCCCCACATTAGTGTGACAGCACAGAGCCTGCTTGGGATTCTCTCTCTCTCTCTCTCTCTCTCTCTCTCTCTCTCTCTCATTCTCTCTCTCTCTCTCTCTCTCTCTCCCTTCCCCACTTGTGTGTGTGTGCATGTGCCTGCCTGCGTGCACATTCTCTCTGTCTCTCAAAATAAATAAATAAACTTAAGAAAAAAAAAAGGGAAACACTCTGTACACCAAACACACTTTCAAAAGAGCAAAGACAAGGAAGAAGACACCAAAAACACATATAAATGAAAGAGCATTACAATTTAAAATATATAAATAAATCCTACACAAATCAATAAGAAAAATATATGTACACAATAGTGAAAAAATAAGCTAAAAACATGAGCAGGCACTTCAAGGATGATTGATAAACATATGAAAATGTGTCCAACCTTATTAACAATTAGGGAATTTCAAACTAAGACCATGATACCTGTTTACAACTACTAAGTTGGGAAAAATATTGATTCTGTTTTAAGTGTGACAATATCAAATCAGAAATTATGGGTATTCCCTGAAACAGCTACTGTGTATTTTGCACCATCATTTTGGAAAACAATATTTCATTATCTTGAGTAAGTGTAATCAAAGATAAGTGTAATCAAAGTCTCCACAATTCTATTTTTTTATGTTTATTTTTTGAGAGAGAGAGAGAGAGAGAGAGAAGTGAGCGTGAGTGGGGGAGGGGCAGAGAGAGAGGGAGACACAGAATCTGAAGCAAGCTCTAGGCTCTGAGCTGTCAGCACAGAGCCCAATGCAGGGCTCCAACCCACGAAATGTGAGATCATGACCTGAGCTGAAATCAGATGATTAACCCACTGAGCCACCTAGGCGCCCCCACACAATTCTGTTTAAGTATATATCTTTGTCTTACTAATCAAAGTGTAGTTGGCTAACCAGTAGCAATTGTACCATCTAGAGCTTGCTAGAAATGCAGAATTTCAGGCCCCATCCAGATTTATTGAATTGGAATTTGCATTTTAACAAGATTCCCAGTTGATATGAATGTTAATTACAATCTGAGAAACACTGCCCTAAAAAAACTCTTGCACGTGTCCAAGAGAAAAGAATTCACGTAGCAGCACTGGTGGTGATAGCAGTGGCAAAGAACTAGAAACAGCACAAATGTTCATCATATAGAGAATGGATAAATATGGTCATAAAAAGCTGGTTGCAGAAGGATACAATTTCATATCATTTCTATAAGACTCAAGAATAGGCAGAGGTGAACAAGATATTGTTAGAGATCTGTATAAAACATATGGAAACAAAGGAATGCTGAACACACAATGCAGGATGATGTTTACCTTGGGTGAAAGAAGGGTTTAGAGGAGGAGCAGACAGTGTGACCTTCACCAGCATAGGAAATGTTCTATTTCTTAAATTGTATAATGGGTCCAATGTTTTTGTTATTATGTATGACTTATCTATATGTTACATTATTCTTTTATAAGTATACAATAGGACACAAAATTTAACAGCTTCATTGAAGTATACCATAAAATTCACTTGTTTTAACTATACAATTCAGTGATTTTCAGTACACTTTACAGTTATGTGACCATCGCCACAGTCTGATAATAGGAAATTTCTATCACTACAAAAATTTTTTCTTGCTCCTGTGCAGTCATTTCCCATTCCCATTCCTAGCCCCAGGCAACCACTAATTTGCTATCTCTGTAGATTGGGGTGGTTTTTTTTGGGGGGGGGGACATTTCATACAAACAGAATCATGCAATATATGAACTTTTGGGTTTCGCTTTTTTTTTTTACTTCCCATAGTATTTTTGAGGTCCATCTATGTTATAGCATGTACCAGTGTTTCAGTAATTTTTAAGGATAAATAATATTTTATGAGGTGGATATACCACGTTTTGTTCATCTATTCCCTTGTTGAAAGATATTTAGGCTGTTTCTAGTTTTTGGCTATTAAAAAGAATGCTACTTCCATTATTCTTATACTAGTCTTTGTGTGGATATGTTTTCATTTCTCTTGGGTAGATACCTAGCAATGGAATTAATGGGTCATAATCAGTCATTTTATTTATTTACAAAACAAAGGGAAAATGGTTCTTTGGTTCTTTTGAGATCAAGTGAAAGGATTAACTAGTGAGTAGGTGGCATAACTGTTAATGCTAAAAGATAAGGACACACACAATTACTGAATGTGGAAATAGTAATCCACTGAGGGAAAAAGAGGGTAAAAGAAAAGAATAACCAAATATTTTCTTAGGAGAAGGCAGAATTCAAGGGAAAATTTAGACGAAGAAGGTAGTATAGGGGCTCTGGGAAGAAAAATAATTCACTTCAAAGGCACAGCTACTTCATCTTTATAAAATGCACACGCATGTGTGGGGTGCCTGGGTGGCTCAATTGGTTGAGCATCTGACTACTTGGGCTCAGGACAGGATCCCAGGGTCATGGGGTCAAGGCCCACGTGGGGTTCAGCACTGAGTATGGCCTGCTTGAGATTCTCTGCCCCCCTTTCCCTCTCTCCCTCAGCCCCACTCCCCCTCTTCCACTCACATGTGCTGTCTAAAATAAAAAAGTTAAAAAACACACATGCATGTGGGATTATCAAATATATTAATAATACTTATAAAATGTTTTGTTGATAGGGCAGTTAAAAAATTGAATTTTTTTTAACCATCCCAGATTTGTTATAAAAGTAATGATTTGGATTATTGCTTGCAATAGTGTGTATGTGAAATATACTGAAAAGCAAATAAAGCAAAAAAAAAAAGTGTGAGTTTGGGTAATATTAGACAGTAAATTTGTGAAATAACTGTGAACTAACCTTCAATGTTGAGGACTTACAATGTTGTCTTTGTTCCCATTTTTTTCTCTTTAGTTCTTTAGACATCTGTACAGATTTTAATTCCCATGTAAAAAGCAAGAACCAGACAAATGTCATCCTGAACATTTCTAGAAATTGGAGTCTTAATTGCTCTGAGAAAGATTGACTGTCAATAATACTCTGATCTACCCCCTATCAACTTGACCTCAACTTAACATTTCTCCAAGAGGCAAGTAGATAAAGGTTGTAGGTCTGTGATATATTGCGTACGCCGGGCAGCTGCATCTGACAACATTCTCTAAGAAGAAAAGATAGTGTTGGTATCTTTATTTTAGACAGTAGGGTAAACTTTATCTTCGGGGGGGGGGAACATTGAAAAAGCAATTTCATTAATCAAGAACACTCAGTGGGAGTAAGATGTATCAATCACTAGATAGTATTCCAGCATAGATTTGTGACTCAATTAGTGGCACAGAGCCTTGCCACCGAGTATAGAAATGTCCCATTTTCTGTAATCAAGGCGGTTATAATACAAGCTGAAAGCAGATATTTTCTAATTCATCCCTCCACCATAACTCTCTCCAACAAGTGCCCTTCCTTTGTGTTCCCTTAACATTCTATTTCCACTTTATGGACTCAAAAGATGATCGTTGGTAAGCACAGCAATGCCTTGCCCAACTTTGTCCCTGAAATTAACTTTGAGTTGACTCCTCCCCACTTCTTTCCCCTCCAGCATGCTCTTTTACCTCCACGCGGGACTCTCCACCCCCTAGTGTTTATCTCAGGCCCCGCCCCGCCCCCTGGTTGGCTGTCCGGTGGGAGGCTCGTTCCTTCCCTCGCCATTGGCCGCTCAGGGGGAGGTGCGTTTCCCGGCTCCGGATAGGTCGACATGTCTAACAACCTCCGAGACAAGTCTAACAACCGCGGTGCACTTGTCATTTCCGGGTAAGATGGCCGCAGTGCGAGTGCTGGGAACCTGGAGCCGGAATGCTGGGCGGCTGGTAAGCGGTTTGGTTTGAGTTGAGTTCAGGAAGGGATAATGTGTCGGGAGTATTCCCGGGGAGGTGTGTTACTTTGTCCTCCGAGTGCCACGCGGAAAGGACACGCGTGACGGAGAGGTAAAAGGATGTATGCTAAATGAAGGGCAGAGAAGGTGGTGAGCAGACCGGTCTGGAGACCCACTCCCAGCCTTACCTGGCCATGCTTCTTTCGCCACTCGGTCGCGTTCCAGCTTTGTCTACACCCAGGCTCATCTAGCCTTTCGCCCGTTAGCCTTTTATTGAGCACTGTTTAGGTGCTGGGCATTGTGATAGGCGCTGGGGATATGCAGATATATATCATTAAGCATTTATTGGACACCCACTCTGCCAAACACTGACAATACGACCCCTGCCTCAGAGAATTTATAGTTTAGAGGAAGAGACCCATGAAGCAAAGCATAACACCATGGGCCCTTGCCTCCGAGGAGCAGAGGCTTAAGCTTTATTTTGTGGACCTGTATTTCTCTGTTGTGTCTGCGCCACGTATCTTTCCAACCTTTTTATCACCAGAGCTACGACCCACCACCATCTTCCCTGAAGTTCCTCCCTTTCAACAACCCTTTAGCACCAAACACCTAACATCCTAGTAATCATAGTGTTTTATCCTATCTGCGTAGGGTTTTTCTTTCTGGGACTCCTCTTCCCTAAGGTCTTACAGTGATCAAACCCCGATTTTACAAAATTTGTCAAGAGCCTGCTCTGTACCAGGTACTGTGCAGCCACTAGGGATGCAAATATGAATAGGACCCCTGTGGTCCCAGATTAATTACAGCCTTGTAGTGGAAGACAGAGGAAAGAGAGAGAGACACACAAACAAGCAATTATAACAGCTTGAGAAGTGCTATGATGGGACATTATAGAGTTACAGGAACACATAGGAGGGGGGATGGGGGTCTGAAAGGAGTTCTCAGAGGATACCGTGTAACTTGAAATTTGTACCTTGCTAGGTATTGGCCTCTCTTTTGAGAGTTCTCCTTGTTTGGCTTCTGTAACACCAGCTTCCCAATATTTTTCTTCTATATGTTTTCCACTTCATCCCAATCTCCTGTTTTCCTGCCCAACTTTTTTTTGTTTTAATTTTTTTTTTCAACGTTTATTTATTTTTGAGACAGAGAGAGACAGAGCATGAACGGGGGAGGGGCAGAGAGAGAGGGAGACACAGAATCGGAAGCAGGCTCCAGGCTCCGAGCCGTCAGCCCAGAGCCCGACGCGGGGCTCGAACCCACGGACCGCGAGATCGTGACCTGAGCTGAAGTCGGACGCTTAACCGACTGCGCCACCCAGGCGCCCCTCCTGCCCAACTTTTAAATATGTATTGGTGTTTCTAAAGGCTCTGACTTTGGCCCTCAGCACTTTTGGCACTTCCTGGACTATTTCAGCCACTTATTTGAATTTAGTTGCCATGTATGTGCTGATGATTCCTAAAGTTCCCCAGTCTTCAAGCCAGCTCTACTCCAGACCCATATATATTCTACTGTCCTGGAAATCTCCAATTGCCTACATATTAAGTATTTTTCAGCTGCAAGTAATAAAAACCCAGCCAATCAGTGGGAAATTAAGTATCTATGCATCCCGAAGTTAGATGGAAGCTGGTATTGGTTAAGTGGCTCATATTTATCAAGGTTGTCATTTCAGCAAGTTTGCCCTTTTTCATGGTTACAAGAGAGCTTCTACAACTTCGTACTCAGGGCAGGAAGGAGGAAGGGGTGGTACCATTCAGACTCATTGATCAGGACTATGTTACATGGCCACTGCTAACACCCGGAGTCTTGAAGGAGCTAGCATTTAGCCGCATCATAGTTCTGCCGTAATGCCTCAGTGGCACATCGGATTCTAGGTTCCAGAACTAAACTCTCAGACCTGTTTCTCTTTTGATTCTAGCCTGTAAATCTCCCAAATTTAGTTGTAATTCTCCGCCTTGCCCCCAACTGCTGCTATCCTGGTCCGTCCAGGATAAGGACTAATTGGACTTTCTGCTTCCAATCTGGTGGCTCTCCAACCCATTCTCCATAGTGTAGCCAGGATGATCTTAAAAAGTAAGACACAAATTTGAGAATGTCATTTCCTCACTTAAAACTGCCCTAAGCAAAATGTCCAAAATTTAAAAGACTGTGAGGCAATTTATGATCTGGACCTTTCCAAATCTCTCTGGCTTCATTTTTGCTGAAACTTACCCATCCCAACCCCCACTCTGACACTTCCTTCACCCTTACCCCATACTAAACTACACTGGAACTATATTGAACTTAAGTTAATTGAGCACACTGCTCTCTCTTGACTCCAGACTCCAGATCTTTGCATGTGTATTTCCTCTGCTTTAAAGACTCTTGCCTTCCTTCCCTATGGCCTCATCTGCTAACACACCTCATCACCTGGATTACTCCTA
This sequence comes from Panthera tigris, assembly GCF_018350195.1. Taxonomy (NCBI): domain Eukaryota; kingdom Metazoa; phylum Chordata; class Mammalia; order Carnivora; family Felidae; genus Panthera; species Panthera tigris. Next base: position 84,885,712 of record NC_056667.1, on the reverse strand, counting down.
CTCATCCCTTAGATCTTTACTTTCTCCCTCCTTTGTGTTCCTTTAATACTCTATTTTTCCTATTATAACACTATGTCATAATCACCTATGTCCTTGTCTTTATCTTTGAAGGTGTGGACTGTACTTTCCATAAGAGAAGGAATTAACATCTATTTTGTTCTCTAATCTACCTTTGCATCATGCATTTGACTCTTGATTAACCTATACTGAATTAACCCTGAATTTTTCTATTTTATCTGTCTTCCTGTAATGAAGCAACTTGAATTCAGGGACTATATTCTGTAGCCTACTTAGCTTTGAATTCCCAAGCCCAGCACAATCCCTGTTTTTGGCAGTGCTCAACAACTGCTCAATAAACAACTATTATTTCCTTACTTGAATCTGCTAAACCTTTGTTTCATCTCCTATTTTTTTTTATATTTTGTTTCCAGGAAAAATGTCTTTTTCAGCTTGAAAAACTATTTTTTCTCTTTCTCCCTCCTATTGCTTTTTTATCTTTCCATTCAGCAGCTTCACTAATGTTTTTTAGCCTTCTCTTAATCCATTTAGTTGCTACTTATCGCATAATGCCTGTTGCACTTACGTTGCTTTCTCTTTTTCCACTGTAAATCACTTCAGGAGCCTGTTCTTTCATGCCTCAAATACTATTCTACTTTCTTTTTCCTCTCTTACTTGGCTTTACCTGTTATAATCTAATCAATAAGCTGCAACTAGATTAATTTCTTAGTTCTTTTTCTTCAATAACCTATAGTGTATGAGTTCAAACTCCTTATCCTGACATTTACAGTCATCAGTAATTTGGTCCTTGAGCCACTTACGCTGCTCCCTTTTATAAATTTGGTCAAGCCACTCTGCCCCGGGAGACAAGTTCTTGCGGCAGTTCCTTTCTTCATGCTGTTTCCTCTGCCTTAAAGTGCATTTCTGCTCTTTATTTATTAATACTTATGATGCAAGGTCCACTTCAACTCTTCCTCCAAGAAGCCTTCCTAGGTCAAACCAACTTGAAAAATCAAAACAAAACACAAAAGACTCTATTCTTAAACTCTTCTAACACCTGCTGCCAATACTTACTACAAAAAACAAGAGCATACATGCCCATGCAAGTGTGTGTGTGTGTGTGTGTGTGTGTGTGTGTTGTTTCAGCTAAGTTATAAGTTCAAAGCAGAGATTATTTCTCCTACGTATAACAGTGTGTTACAGTGTGTGATAGAAAGAGCCTCAGCTTTGGAGTCAAATTTACTTGGTTTCAGAGCTGAATTTTGCCATTTGTTTGCTATAGGACCTTGGACAAATCACTTTACCTCTCTGATCATTCGTTTCTCCTGTGTTAAAGAGGGCTAATGTGCCTATTCCAGAAGATAACTATGAGATAAAAGGAAGGTGATGCATTTAAAGACCTGTAAAGTACCCAGCACATAGTAGGCATTCAGTAAACATTTGGTAGTTTGTCCCTCCTTTGCCTGATTAGTAGTTCTTCAATAAAACTTGTGTTGTTGAAGGTAGGACCTTCTAATAGTCTAATTTTCTTTCAAAGGTTATTTTTAAAAGAACTATTTTTTTAAAATCAAGGCGAACCTGTATAATTCAAAACATCCATTTACTCGCCCAAAATTAAATTTATTTAATTTTGATTTTGTTGTTGACCAAGAGCCACGGTTATGGGAGTTGAAGTAGAAAGTATGGACATAGAAAATGGGGGTTTGGAAAAGAGCATTCTTCCACTATCTGCTATGTTTTAAGCTATCAATTTCAGTTAGGTTTGAATGTTAATTCAATGTTAATTTTAATAAGAATAAAATATAGATATTATAAAGATTAGTTGCTTTTGGATTAGCTCTTAAAGTAAAACTAAGATGCATGATTTAAGATTGTGTTTTAGGAAGGGGATCTTTAGTTTTTCTTTGCCTTCAGAAATGAGTAACATCTTGGAAATTAAGGTGAAATATCACATAATAATTTAAATATATTATTCCTATTAGTAAACCGAATATTTGTTTTTATATTATTTGCTGTCAGAAAAAGAACAAAATTCTTATTTATAAATACATATTATAATATGGCTACAATACATAACGTATATGTATTACAAATTTAAAAATTTTAAGGGCTAATCACTAAAATATAAAGTACATGACAATAAAGTAATTTTTTTAAGTAAAAGTAACTCTCTCCTACATTAATAAAAAAATTTAAAATACATGACAATATTCTCAAATACATTAAGGAGGTTAAAAATTTCTATACATTACATTTAAAAGTGTGATATAGTTAACCAGGTATTAATAACATTGAAATATTAACTTTCAAAATAAAATAGTCTACATTTCAAACACCTAGGTTTTAAGATATCAAGTCAAATAGATTCAGGCACACTTATTTCTATTATATATTGTCATGCATTATTCTAGGATATTCTATAAAATAGTTGCATCTAAAGAGTCATCCATAAATTCCAGTAAGAAAACCTTTCCATACAGCACTACATATGTTTTTCAGTGTCTTTAGATACTAAAAGTCAGTTTTGAATTCTTTAAGTTTTATTTTAGGAAGTCTTTACTGACTCAACTGTACTTACAATGTGTTTGTACAGAATATGTTAAAATTTCTTTACTTTTATAAGAAATTTTAGGCAAGGATCATAAGCACATAAATAAATCTGACTCCAGGGATATAATTTTACTAAATAAAAGAACAACAAAATTTTCTTTGGGTTCTGGGGTTTAAATTCCTTTGATTTCTCAAACAGACATACAGTACTTAAAAAATAACCTATCTTAATAAACTTGACTGTCCCTGACACCAGGTTTTGGCCAGTTCAGATTTTGGCCTAGATACTTTCATATTGTTTGTATTTTGATAATGACTGTTCTACCTTTAGAATAAACTTGAAACTGAATATATACTTACAGAGAAAAGCCGTCGAGAACATTCATAAAAGCTTTTACTTTTTTGTTTTCTCATCTTTAGATTTGTGTTCGCTACTTTCAAACCTGTAGTAATGTTCATGTTTTGAAGCCAAAATATGTGTGTTTCTTTGGTTATCCTTCATTCAAGTATAGTCATCCACATCAGTTGCTGAAAACAACTGCTGGTAAGTATGATCTCAAAATAGCCCATATGAAATAAGGTTTTGTATCTTACCCAGAACTTTTTAAAAAGTAATTGAAGACTTATCAAAGTAAAAAAAAAGTTAACCTTTTCTGTCTAGCCTGAGCCTCCTTGCTCTCCCCGAATCTGTCCTTTTCTTCTTTTCTTTTTTTTTTTTTTTTTTCCCCCTCACCCCTTTCACATCTTTTCCTTAATGCTTGTGTATTCAAATGTGGGGAATGGATTGTCTTGGGCCACCTGTTCTTTGTCATCTGACTCAGCTAAGTGCAATAGCCAGGTAAATTGTTGACTTAACAGATTGTATCCTTGTATTGTCACTATATTGTTGGTTGGATGGAACACTTACCTCAGTCTGTTGTGTTAAGATTGTGTGATAAAACCAGCCCAAGGTGCTTCTGAGTAGAAAGATCCCTGACTTTTACCATTTAATTACCTTTGTCCTGTTTTTCTACCCTCTGTAAAGAATTTGAGGCTTTAGGTATTAGATTTGGGAAGCACATTAAAACTTTTTTTTCCTGATATTCTGTTTAGAACTTTGATAACCCTAGACTTTTGTTATATCGTTAAGCTTTTGACAGATACTTGGTGCCTTAGTCTGTGCTAGCAATGAAAACTCGGGAAATTCCAGGCAGATCCAGCCCTTGAGATCAGTCAGTCTTTCCATGCCTTTTACAGGTCATCTTTCACAACATCCAAAGATATATAAACCCTATCTTCACCGCTTTTTAAAAATATTTATTTATTTATTTTATTTTTATTTTTATTATTTTGAGAGAGAGAGCATGTGCATGCCCACACATGTGTGTGGGAGAGGCATAGGCAGGGGGGAGGGGGAGAGAGAGAGAGAGAAAGAGAGAGAGACAGAGACAGAGAGAGAATCTTAAGCAGACTTCACACCCAGTATGGAGCCCAACAAGGGGCTTGATCTCACAACCCTGAGGTCATGACCTAAGCCGAAATCAAGAGTCAGACGCCCAACCAACTGAGCCATCCAGGCTCAGATTTTTATTTTAAAAGTTGATCTTTTGTCTTCTCACAGAAGATAGAAGCCATTCAAGTGGAAACTCCTACTAGCTGTGTAACTTTAAGCAAGTTACTTAATTTCTTTCTATTTCATCATTTGTAATATGGGATTAATCATAGTATCTAAGTCATTGTAGTGAGAATAAATCCATTTAACACAGATATTTATTGATCACCTACTATCTGCCAAGGCACTGTTTTGATGCTCTGGATATATATTCTTTTCCTATATCCCCTCACTAAATGGATATTCAAGCTAGAAACCTGAAGTCTTCCTGATTCCTGTTTCATATCAAATTGGTTACCTAAATCTATTAATTTTACATCTTACATGATTTTTAAATTTGTCTTCTCTTTTTTAGACAGCTTTGAAAATATATAAATATATTAAGTTCCATACTTCAGTTTCTTACCTGTAGTAGCCTCCTAACTGCTTTGTCTGTCACTCCTTCCCCAACCCCATCCACCACATTCCTGCCAGAGACATTTGTTTCCAAAATTACAGATCTCAGGTTACAGATCTGAAATTGCAGATGGTATGCCCTGTTGATTTATTATGCCTGAATAATAACCCTGTCTACAACTTCATGGCTTAAAGCAACAATGAGTTATTATTTCTCAGTATTCTCAGGGTTACCTGGGTGCTTCCTCTGCTGGTTTCACTGAACTCATAATATGGCTGTCTTCAGCTGGAGGATCATCTGGGCTGGAAGGTCTAAGATGGTCTCACATACATGTCTGACAGTGGTGCTGGTTTTCAGGTGGGGCCTGTCATTTCTTCTCCATATAGCCTTTCATCCTCCAGTAGACTTCCTTACTCAGGGATCTCAAGGCAGTATTCCAAGAGGGAGAAGGTAGAAGATGCTGCGAGGTCCTTTGAGGTCTAGGCTCCAGAATTTGTACAACTTCATTTCTGCTATATTCTATTGTCCAAGCAAGTGACAGGCCAGCATAGATTTAAGTTGTGGTGAATCAGACTCTATGTCTTATGGGAGCAGCTGCAAAAAATTTATGACCATATTTTACTTACAACTGGCTCCTGATTACCTTTAGGATAAATTCCAGACACCTCACCTTGGCATGGCAAAGAAAGTCTTTTTTTTTTTTTTTTTTAAGTTTATTTATTTATTTTGAGAGAGACAGTGCATGTGTGAGCAGGGGAGGGGCAAAGGAGAAAGAGAGATTTCACAAACCGTGAGATCATGACCTGAGCTGAAATAACGAGTCAGATGCTTAACTAAATGAGCCATCCAGGCACCACGAAGAAAGTCTTTTTAAATCTGGACTGACTTCTTGCCACATATACTATCTTCAGCCATATGGAGCTGTGTGTTGTTCCCTAACCATACTGTGCACTATATTTCCATGTTCTTCTTGCACATGTTGTTCCTTGCATAATATTGTTTTGTATAGAAGTACCGTAGTATATTTACTTGTCATTTTTTGGTGACTTAGATTGATATTCCAAGTCTTCATTTTAACTCTATGAAAGCTATTATTGAGCATAAATCTTTTTGTACCTATCTTAATTGTTTCCTCATGGGGGAAAAAGTCTTAAAAGCAGAATTGCTTATTGAGTCAAAGAGAAGGACTTTCCTTTTTTTGATGTTTATTTATTTTTGAGAGATGGGGGGTGGGTGGGGGAGGAGGGGCAGAGAGGGAGGGAGACACAGAATCTGAAGCAGGCTCCAAGCTCTGAGCTGTCAGCACAGAGACCAATGCAGGGCTTGAACTTGTGAACCGTGAGATCATGACCTGAGCCCAAGTTGGACACTTAACCAACTGAGCCATCCAGGCGCCCTCTTTTTTTTTTTTTTCTTTAAGCTTTTGATACTTAACACCAAACTATTTTTTCAGAGAGGTTCCAGTTTATACTACGAGCAACAGGCTGTGAGAGGACCCAACTTACTAGATAGAGAGGAAACAAGAGGTACCTAATACCTCTATATCAGAAATGTATTTGTATTTCTTAACCATTAACTGACTCCTCATATTTATTGAAGAAAGTTTTACTACCTTAATCAGCTTGTTGTGTGTTTTATAAGCAATTTTAATTAACAGCAGTCTGATGATAGAGGAGCACTTTTTAAAAAAGATTTTTTAATGCTTACTTATATTTGAGAGAGAGAGAGACAGAGTGCGAGTGGGGAGGGGCAAAGAGCGACAGAGACAGAATCTGAAGCAGGCTCCAGGCTCTGAGCTGTCAGCACAGAGCTTGACACAGGGCTCCAACTCATGACCTATGAGATCATGACCTGAGCCAGAGCCAGAGGCTTAACTGACTGAGCCCCCCAGGTGTCCCCTAGAGGAGCACTCTGGAATCCATTCAGAGTCACATGTTACCGTGGAAAAGTGAGAGGAACATAGGTTGTTGACCAGAAATACTTTCTCTTGAGAATAATTACCATAAAGTATCATTTGTATCTAATTGTTACACAAGTGGGGGGTAGAAATTCAAAAAGGGGTGAAAAATGGAAAGAGGACTGAAATTTAATGATAAGTTGGCAGAACATGGTGGACAGAGAAATTTTTCATCAGGTTTTCTAGATGTGTACGCCTGATCGTTAGCCACTAAAAATGAGAATAGTTATATGAAGTCAGAAGAGATCTAAGAGTGGGACACTAGTGATCATTACAGTTTAATAATAGAAAACAAGGCTATCCAGCTAGTTGGGCCTTCTATACCCTTGTAAAGGAACATTATTTTGGAAGTTGGAAAATGTAAGTGCTGTGACAATATCAGTAGGTCTGTGATACTGAATAATTTATTTAAATCTTTGATGGTTATGAATGACAATTATGCTTTTAAAAATTATGAAACACTTTTTTATCTGTGAAATGCAATGGTTTCTGCTTCTGCTTGAGAATATTTTCTAATTTTAGCTATAAAAGCATCTATTAGAAGTATATTACATATTTAATGAGATCATTTTTCATTTTTCTTTGAAGCTCTGCAGGGACAAGTTGTTCAATTCAAACTCTCAGACATTGGAGAAGGGATTAGAGAAGTAACTATTAAAGAATGGTAAGTTATTCTGAAAAAAATTTTCAGTCAATGTAAAAATAATGTGTGCCAAAATAAGTGGGAGTTGTTTAAGTTGAGAAACTTCTTTCTTAATGATTTTTTTTTTCTTTTTTAAAGCAGTAAGGTAGTTTGTATTGCTAATATGTTGTTAACACAATTCATCATACATCAGGATATTTTATTTGATGTAATTTATTAAGAATTATTTTTTCTTTTTTTTCTTTATTTTTTCTTTCTTTTTTTTTTTTTTTTTAAGTTTATTTATTTTTGACAGAGACAGAGTGCAAGCATGAGCTGAGGAGGGGCAGAGAGAGAGGGAGACACAGAATCCGAAGCAGGCTCCAGGCTCCAAGCTTTCAGCACAGAGCCTGATGTGGGGCTCGAACTCACGAACTGTGAGATCATGACCTGGGCCAAAGTTGGACGCTTAACTGACTGAGCCACCCAGATGCCCCCATATTTTCTTCTTTTAAAAAACTTTTTCACTGCCCACTCATCACTTCAGCTAAAAAAGAGAATTAAAAAAAAAAATTTTTTTTAATGTTTATTTATTTTGAGAGAGAGACAGAGTGTGAGCAGGGGAGGGACAGAGAGAGAGGGAGACACAGAATCCAGAGCAAGCTCCAGGCTCTGAGATGTCATCACAGAGCCTGATGCGGGGCTTGAACCTAGGGACAGTGAGATCATAACCTGAGCCAAAGTCAGACGCTTAACTGAGCAACCCAGGTGCCCCATCAGCTAAAAAAGAGAAAGTAACCTATAACAGATGTTAACTTGATATGACCAGGTGTTTTGAATGGCGTTTGTGTATGAACTTATTATTAATTTGCAGACTATTTTAAAATCATAATATAAGCTAAGCTCTCCTTACTGTATTGGAAATGACCTCAGTAAGAATGCAAGTACATTTGACTCACCATTCTCTGACAGTTTGCCTATATTTTTAGAATAGGTTCAAATTTAATACCAAAAAGTATTAATCAAAAAGTAGTTTTGGGGGGCACCTGGGTGGCTTAATCCGTTAAGCATTCACCTTCAGATCAGGTCATGATCTCGCGGTTTGTGAGTTCAAGCCCCACATTGGGCTCTGTGCTGACAGCTTGGAGCCTGGAGCCTACTTTAGATACTGTGTCTCCCTCTCTTTCTGCCCCTCTGCACTCTCACTCTTTCTCAAAAAATAAACATTAAAAAAATTTTTTTTTAAATAATTTTTGAAAAGGCTAAAGATTTTTCAGAAAAAGGCTTGAAACAGAAGTAAAAATCCTCTACTGCCTTAGTCCTCCTTCTACCTCTTTACCTTCTTTCACTTTTTAGAAAAAAAGAAACACTTCTTGGTAGGGAACGGATTTTTAAAGGTATCTAGAAGTAGCAGTTAAGATGAATAGATAGTCTCTCACCATAGTCTTATACTATTGAAGATCCCTTTAAGAATCTGATTCAGCCACCTGAACATTCTTTCTCTGTAGCTCTCCCTATTATTGCTTTGTAAATTACAAAAGGAGAAGAGCATAATTGTGCCTTACAGTTATGTCTCTAGTGGCACTGTGAGATTTAGGAAATGCCAATGGACCTCGAATCAGAAGAGCCCAACTCTGAAACTTATTAGTCATCTTGCCTGGGGACTCACTTTGTCTTTGATGAGCCATTGATTCTTAATGTGTAAAATGGGAGTAACGGTACTTACTCTGCCATCTGGCAAGGGTTCTTGAAAGAATCAAATAATGCAATGTATAGAAAATGCCTTTAAAATCTGAGAAGTGTTATGTACATTTAAGTTACTGATATGTTCTAAGACCAAGACTAGTCTTTGTAGATTGTAGATATTTTTTCATATTTCTTAATTTCTACCTCTTATTAAATCTCTAGAGTTATTTACTTGAAATGAGGTTTTAGGGTTTTGGAAACGGAGATAATTTCACTCCTAATGAAAATTAATAGTTCATTAAATTAAAAACACATATTTGACTAAAGTTTTTCAGACTATTCCTTTTTTTTTTTAAGTTTATTCCTTTATTTTGAGAGAGAGAGAGAGAGCACGTGCACAAGTGGGGAAGGGGCAGAGAGAGAGATGGGGAGAGAGAGAATCCTAGGCTGGCTTTGCACTATGAGCTCAGAGCCCAATGTAGGGCTCTAACTCCTGAACCGTGAGATCATGACCTGAGCCGAAGTTGGATGCTTAACCAACTGAGCCACCCAGGCACCTCTACAAGTTCTTTAAGAAATATTAACAGCTGTCTTGAATTCTGTGTGTTTTTTCTCTAGCTTAATATCTATAAACCTCGGGGCACCTGGGTGGCTCAGTCAGTTAAGCATCCAACTTCGGCTCAGGTCATGATCTCATGGTTCATGGCTCTATGCCCCGTGTCAGGCTCTATGCTGACACCTCAGAGCCTGGAGCCTGCTCCGGATTCTGTGTCTCCCTCTCTCTCTGCTGCTTCCCTGCTTGCACTCTGTCTCTCTCTTCCTCAAAATAAACATTAAAAAAAATTTTTTTTTAAATCTATAAATCTCAACTCAAGGGAAAAAATCTATATTTTAATGCAGTTTGTAAAATGCTAAAAAGCAGAATTCTGTGCCACACACAGAGAATAGAAATTTGAATATATAGGAAGCATGATTTAATAGAAGGATGTGTTTATATAAGTGGCACTAAAACCTTATGTTTTCTTAGAACTTGTAGGAGCAAATATATGGATAAAGAAGAAAAAACACTTCAATTTCAAAAAGCTTTTGACAAACTTCCACAACAAAAGTTTGGATTATATATGTGCTATCATGCTAAAGTCAATTTAGTCTGATATTAATACAACTAATTTAGTCTGATATTAATACAGCCATTCCCAGCTCTCTTTTGGTTAATGTTTCCATGATTTTTTTTTAGCGTGTGTGTTTGTGTGGTATGTGTGTTTTGTGTATGTTGTGAATGTGTGGTGTTATTGTGTGATGTGTGTGTGTTAAATGTGTGATCTTTATGTGACAATAATGTGGTATATGTCTTGAGTTGGTATGTGGTTTATGCATTTTGTGAGTGTTGTGTGTGTGGAGTGTGTTAGTATGTATAATGTGTATGGTGTGTGTGTTGGGTATGTATGAAGTGTTTTTTTGTATGTGGTGGTGTATGCAGGGTATGAGTGTTGTATGTGCAGTATTTGTGTTTGTGTCTACTCTATGTGTGGTATATGTGTGGTGTGTGTGTTGGGTATGTTTTATGTGTGACTGTGTGGTGTGTATGCCTGGTATGTAGGTAATATATTTATGTGTGAAATGTGTGTCTGTGGTATTACATGTGTGGTGTGTGTGTTGTATGAGTGTTGTGTGTTTCTTGTGTCTTGGTTATATGTATGCTGTACGTTAGTGAGATACATGTGTTTGTGTCTTTTGTGTGTGTTGTGTGGTTGTTTGTGTAGTATGAGTGGTATATGGGTAGGGCATGTGTAATGTGAGTTTGGTGTCTGGTGGTGTGTGTGTAATATATGTGTGGTAAGTGTATATGGTGTAAGTATGGTGATATGTGTTGGGTATATGCTGTGTCTTTTTTCTTTTTTTTTTAATTTTTATTCTAATTCCAGTTAACATGCAGTGTCATGTTAGTTTTAGTTTCAGGTGTGCAAAATAGTGATTCAAAATTACATCTCTCACCTGGTGCTCATCAGGACAAATGCACTCCTTAATCCCTGTCACCTGTTTAACTGATCCCTCCACCCACCCCGCCTCTGGTAACTATCGTATTGTTCTCTGTAATTAAGCGTCTCTTGGCTTGTGCCTCTGTCTTTTTCCCCCCCCTTTGCTTATTTGTTTTGTTTCTTAAATTCCACATATGGGTGAAATCATATGGAATTTGTCTTTCTCTGACTGAGTTATTTCACTTAGCATTATACTTTCTAGCTACATCCATGTAGTTGTAAAAGGCAAGATTTCATTCTTTTTTATGGCTGAATAATATTCCATTATATGTATATACCACAGCATCTTTATTCAATAATCGATGGACACTTGGGCTGCTTCCATATCTTGACTGTTATAAATAGTGCTGCTATAAACATAGGGGTGTATGTATCCCTTTGAATTAGTGTTTTTGTATCCTTTGGGTACATACCCAGTAGTGTGATTGCTGGATAGTAGGGATTCCTATTTTTAACTTTTTGAGGAGACTCCATACTGTTTTCCACATTGGCTGCACCAGTTTGCATTCCCACCAACAGTGCACAAAGGTTCTTTTTTCTCCAATCCTCACCAGCACCTGTTTTTTCTTGTGTTGTTGATTTTAACCATCCTGATAGGTGTGAGGTGATATTGCATTGTAGTTTTGATTTGCGTATCCCTGATGGTAGGTGTTGACGAGCATCTTATCATGTGTCTGTTGGCCATCTGGATGTCTTTGAGAAATATCTGTTCATGTCTTCTGCCCATTTTTTAATTGAATTATTTGTTTTTTAGGTTTTGAGTTTTATAAGTTCTTTATACATTTTGGATACTAACCCTTTATTGCATATGTCATTTACAAATATCCTCTCCCACTCAGTATGTTGTCTTTTAGTTTTGTTGGTTTTTTCCTTCACTATGCAGAAAGCTTTTTACTGGGATGTAGTACCGATAGTTTACTTTTGTTTCCCTTGCCTCAGGAGACATATCTAGAAAGAAGTTGCTATGGCCTATGTTAAAGAAATAACTGCCTGTGTTCTCTTCTAGGATTTTTATGGTTTCAGGCCTCACATTTTGGTCTTTAATCCATTTTGAGTTTGTTTTTCTGTATAGTGTAAGAAAGTGGTCCAGTTTCCTTCTTTTGCATATACCTGTCCAGTGTTCCTAATACCATTTGTTGAAGCAACTGTCTTTTTCCCATTGGATATTCTTTCCTGCTTTGTGAAAGATAAATTGACCACATAATTGTGAATTACTTTCTGGATTATCTGATCTGTTCTATTGATCTATGTGTCTATTTTTGTGCCAGTTGCCATATTGTTTTGGTTACTGCAGCTTTGTAATATAACTTGAAGTCTGGAATTTTGATCCCTACAGCTTTGCTTTTCTTTTTCAAGATTGTTTTGGCTATTAAGGGTCTTTTGTCGTTCCGTACAAATTTTAGGATTATTTGTTCTACTCCTGTGAAAAATGATGTTGGTATTTTGATAGGGATTGCATTAAATATATAGATTGCTTTGAGTTGTGTAGACATTTTAATAATATTCTTCTAATCCATGAGCATGGAATGTCTTCCCATTTCTTTGTACCATCTTCAGTTTCTTTCATCAGTGTTTTATAGTTTTCAGAGTACAGGTCTTTCACCTCTTTGGTTAGGTTTATTCCTAAATACCTTATTATTTTTGGTGCAATTATAAATGAGATTGTTTTCCTAATTTCTCTTTTTGCTGCTTCATTAGTGATGTATAGCAATGGAACAGATTTCTGTACATTGATTCTGTATCCTGTAACTTTACTTAATTCATTCTTTAATTCTGGCAGTTTTTTGGTAGAGTCTTGGATTTTCTATATATACTATCATGTCATCTGCAAATAGTGTAAGGTTTACTTCTTCCTTACCAACTGGGAGACCCTTTATTTCTCTCTCTCTTTTTTTTTTTTTTTTTTTGTCTGATTGCTCTGGCTAGGACTTCCAGTACTATGTTAAATAAAAGTGGTGAGAGTGAACATCCTTATCTTATTCCTGTCCTTAGGGAAAAGCTCTCAGTGTTTCCTCATTAAGGATTATGTTAGCTGTGGGTTTTTCCATATATGGCTTTTATTATATTGAGGTATGTTCCCTCTAGATCTGCTTTGTTGAGGATTTTTATCATGAATGGATATTGTACTTTGTCAGATGCTTTTTCTATGTCTATTGAGATGATCATATGGTTCTTATCTTTTCTCTTATTGATGTGATGTATCATGTTGATTGATTTGTAAATATTGAACCACGCTGGCAACCCAAGAATAAATCCCTCTTGATTGTGTGAGTGATTTTTTAAAAAAAGTATTGTTAGATTTGGTTTGCTAGTATTTTGTTGAGCATTTTTGCATATATGTTCATCTGGGATATTGGCCTGTACTTCTCTTTTTTAGTGGAGTCTTTATCTGGTTTTGGTATCAGGGTAATGCTGGCCTCATAGAAGGAGTTTAGAAGTTTTCCTTCCTTTTCTATTTTTTGGAATAGTTTGAGAAGAATAGGTATTGACTCTTCTTTAAGTGTTTGGCAGAATTTGCCTGTGAAGCCATGTGGTCCTGGACTTTTGTTTTTTCACTACTGATCCAATTTCTTTGCTGGTTGTCCAAGTTTTCTATTTCTTCCTATTTCAGTTTTGGTAGTTTATATGTTTCTAGGAATTTATCCATTTCTTCCAGGTTGCCTCAATTTGTTGGCAGATGTTTTTTTTATAATGTTCTCTTATAATTGTTTGTATTTTTGTGGTGTTGGTTGTTATCTCTCCTCTCTCATTTATTTGAGTCCTTTCTCTTTTTTTTTCTTGAAAAGTCTGACTGGAGGTTTATCAATTTTATTGGTTTTTCTAAAGAATCAGGTCCTGGTTTCATTGATCTGTTCTAGTGGATTTTTTTTTCTTTTTTTTTTTTCTTTTTTTTTTTTTTAGTTTCTATACCATTTTTTTTTCTCTAATATATATCATTTCCTTCCCTCTGCTGGTTTTAGGTTTTGTTTGTTGTTCTTTTTCTAGCTCCTATCAGTCTAAGATTAGATCATTTATTTGAGATTTTTCTTGCTTCTTGATGTAGCTCTATATTGCTATAAACTTCCCTCTTGGAACTGCTTTTGCTGCATCCCAAAGGCTTGGACCTTGTGTTTTCCTTTTCATTTATTTCCATGTACTTTGTAAATTTCTTCCTTTATTTCCTGTTTGACCCATTCATGCTATTTAATCTCCATGTATTTGTGGTCATTCCATACTTTTTCTTGTGGTTGACTTCTAGTTTCATAGCATTGTGATCAGAAATGATGCATGGTATGACTTCAGTCTTGAATTTGTCAAGGCTTGTTTTGTGGACTAATATGTTATCTATTCTGGAGAATGTTCTCTGTGCACTTGAAAAGAATGTGTATTCTGCTGTTTTAGGATGGAATGTTCTGAATATATCTGTTAAATACAGCAGTCCAAAGTGTCAATGAAAGCCATTGTTTCCCTGTTGATTTTCTGTATAGATGATCTGTCCATTGATATAAGCGGGATGTTAAAGTCCCCTACTATTATTTTATCATTATTGATTAGTTTATGTTTGTTATTAACTGTTTTATGTATTTGGGTGCTTTAATGTTGGGTGCATAAATATTTACAGTTGTTCTATCTTCTTGTTAAATTGTTCCCTTTCTTATTATGTGATTTCCTTCTTTGTCTCTTGTTACAGCCTTTGTTTTAAAGTCTATTTTGTCTGATATAAGTATTGCTACTCCAGTCTTCTCTTGACATGCATTTGCATGATAGATGTTTCCACCATCCCCACTTTCAACCTGCAGGTGTCTTTAGGTCTAAAATAAATCTCTTGTAGGCAGGATATAGATGAGTCTTGTTTTTTTTATCCATTCTTTCACCCTGTGTCTTTTGATTAGCATATTTAGCCCACTTAACATTCAAAGTAATTATTGATAGATACGTGTTCTTCATCATTTTGTTATGTTTTGTGGTTGTTTCTGAAAATTTTCCCTGAAACTTTCTTGTCTTTCTTTCATTGTTTGCTGGTTTTCTTTAGTGATATATTTGGATTTCTTTCTCTTTATCATTTGCATATTTATTAGTGGTTTTTGATTTGTTATTACCGTTAGATTTGTATATAACATTTTCTGTGTATAGCAGTCTATATTAAATTAATGGTCATTCGAGCACATCCTTCTCTCCTCTGCATGTTTTAAATATATGACGTCATATTTTACAGCCTTTTATTTTGTGAATTCCTTGACTGATTTTTTTTATAGAAATATTCATTTTTACTGCTTTTGTGTTTCCTGCCTTTATACTGTCACTCTCAGTCTCTCCTTTCCATTCAAAGAGACCTTTAATTTTTCTTGCAGGGCTGCTTTAGTGGTCATGAACTTGTTTAGTTTTTTGTTTGTTTGAAAAACTCCTTATCTCTCCTTGTATTCTGAATGATAGGCTTGTTGGATAGAGTTTTCTTGGCTGCAGATTTTTCCCATTCTGTACTTTGAATATACCATGCCACTCTCTTCTGGCTTGGAACTTTCTGCTGGAAAATCCCTTAATAGCCTTATGTATTTTCCCTTATATGTTACTATCTTTTGTCTTGCTTCTTTTAAATTTTCTTTATCACTATATTGTTGCCAGTTTGATTACAATATGTCTTGGTATGGATCTGCTTTTGTCTATTTTGATGGGGGTTTTCTGTGCCTTCTGGATCTGGATATCTGTTTCCATCCCCAGATTAGAGAATTTTTCAGGTATTATTTCTCCAAATAAATTTTTTGCCCCCTTTTCTCTCTTCTTCTGGCACTCCTATAATATGAATGTTATTATGTTTGATGGAGTCACTGATTTCCCTAAGTCTGTTGTCATTTTGTATAATTCTTTTTTCACTCTTTGTTCAGCTTGATTACTTTCCATTACTGTGTCTTCTAGATCATTAATTCATTTTTCTGCTTCTTCCAGCCTGCTCTACATTGCACTAAATGTATATCTAATCTTGCTCTTTATCTCTGACTGGTTCTTTTTATTTCTTTTCTCAAATCCAATGAATATTTTTATGATTATTGCTTGAAACACTCCATCAGGCATGTTAACTTGTATCTCTTTTGCTTAGATCTCCAGCCATGGCTTTTTTCCGGCTCTTTCCTTTGGGTCAGATTTCTCTGTCTTCACATGTTGTTTAAGTCTCTGTGCCTGTTTCTTTGTGTTAGGAAAGTCAGCTACATCTCCTGTTCTTGAGGGTAATGGCCTTATGAAGAAGAGGTCCTGTAGTGACCTGCCATGTAGTGTCCCCTATTCCACAGGGCCTAGTGCTTCTGGGGTTTATTCAATGTGTATGGAATGTTCTCTGCTGTTCTTTTCTGGCCACTTTATCCTTCAGGCTAATTGTCTGCCGAGACTCTGTTTGACTGTTGTGGGCAGACTTTGGTCCCTGGCCTGACTGTGGTATGTTTTAATTAGGTGTGCTCTGGTCTGCTTGTGAAATGACACCTGTTGCCACCACTGCTGGAACTGAGGCTTTGCAAAACTCCCAAATTGGGACACACAGTGGTGGTAGGGGTTTGGGCCAGTTTTCTGGGGGATGGGTCCCACTGTGCTAGGACTGAGGCAAGCATGACAAAGAAGGGTGGTTCCATTGGAGCGTGGAGTAGGAGATGTGGGACTTGCTGTAAGTAAGCTATGAGTGTCAGCACTGCTCTGCCTCCTGCAGGTGGTCTTGTGCTTTTGCTGGGTGGAGGTGGGGATGGCACCGTCAATTCCTTTGTTTCTGGAGGGTTCTATATGTGAATGCTGCCTCTCTGGGATATACTCTGAGATGACCAAATAACCTCCCCACCTTGTGACCCAGGTGCTCTTGAGATCACTGTTTGCATGCTGTATTTCTGCAGGCTGCTTGCCCTGCCTTCTCTCTAACAGCAGCCCCAATGCCTTCAGACTCTATCTGAGCCAAGCCTGCTGACCTTTAAAGCTCTAGGCTTTACGCCCCTCTGGTTGCAGGAACTACCAAAATTCAGCCCATCTCGCTTTCCAAACCAATTGCTGTGGGAATCAGTTTTATCCATGCACTCCCCTGTGTGCTAATCTGTCTCTCACCCTTCTCTGCCACTGTGGCTCCCTCCTTCCTGCAATGGCTGATCTATTTCTCTCCGAACCCATGACTCTACACATCCTACCTTCATCGATGTGGCCTCTTCTCTACCTGTAAGTTATGGAGTTTGTTCTGTCAGTCTTCAGATTGATTTCTGGGGTATTTAGGATGATTTAATAGTTATCTAATTGTATTTGTGGGACAAGGTGAGCCTAGGGTGTTCCTGCTTCACCACCATCTTCCCCTCCTGCATGATATTTTTTTTGTGTGTCCTTTTAGTTTCAACCTATTTGTGTCTCTTGTAGATGGCACATGGTGAAATCATCTTTTGAAATCCATTTTTCCAATTTATGCCTTTTATTGGCATGTTTAAGCCACTTACACATAATGTAATTATGGATAAGGTAAGATTCACATCTGCCATTTGCTGTTTGTTTTCTATATGTTTTATGTGCTTTTTCTTTATGTATTTCTCCATTACTGCCTTCATTTGTGATAAATCGATATTTCTACTGTACCATTTTAATTTCCTTGTTTCTTTTACTATATATAATTTTTAGTTACTTTCCTAGTGGTTGCCCTGTGGCTTAATAAAAAACAATGTAGGGGTGCCTGGGTGGTGCAGTTGGTTAAGTGTCTGACTTCGGCTCAGGTCATGATCTTACCATTTATGGGTTCGAGTCCCGTGTCGGGCTCTGTGCTGACAGCTCAGAGCCTGGAGCCTGCTTCAGATTCTGTGTCTTCCTCTCTCTCTGCTCCTCCTCTGTCTCTGTCTCTCAAAAATGAATAAACATTAAAAAAAATTTTTAAACAATGTAATTTGGGTTAATACCAACTTAGTTTAAATAGTGCATTAAAAACATTGCTCCAATATAGATTTTTCCTTCTCCCCTCCCTTTTGCTATTATTGTCATATGTATTATGTATTTAAACATTATAAGCCCATCAATAATTTTTTTAATTTATATTTTAGTTAACATACAGTGCAATATTGATTTCAGGAGTAGAATTCAGTGATTCATCACTTATATACAACACCCAGTGCTCATTACAAGTGCCCTTCTTGGTACACATCACCCATCTAGCACATCTCCCACCCACCTCCCTCCATCAACCCTTAGTTTGTTCTCTATCAGTAAGAGTCTCCCTTTCTTTTCTCCCTCCACCCCCTGCCTTCCCAAATGTTCTTCTGTTCTGTTTCTTAAATTACAAGTATGAGTGAAATCATAGGATATTTGTCTTTCTCTGATTGACTTATTTCTCTTAGCATAATACATTCTAGCTCCATCCATGACATTGCAAATGGCAAGATTTCACTTTTTTGATGACTAATCAGTTGTATATATTTGGGCTCTCTCCATAGTTTGGCTATTGCTGATAATACTACTATAAATATTAGGGTGCATGTACCCCTTCAAATCTGTATCTTTGTATCCTTTGGGTAAATACCTAATAGTGCAATTGCTGGATCATAGGATAGGTCTATTTTTAGTTTCTTGAGGAATATCCATAGTGTTCTCCAGAGTGGCGGCACCAGTTTGCATTCCCACTAACAGTGCAAGAGGCTTCCCCTTTCTCTGCATCTTCAACACCTGTTGTATCTTGTATTGTTAATTTTAGCCATCTGACAGATGTGAGGTGGTATCTTATCGTGGTTTTGATTTCTATTTCCCTAATGATGAGTGATGTTGAAAATCTTTTCATGTGTCTGTTAGCCCTCTGGATGTCTTCTTTGGAAAAGTGTCTATTCATGTATTCTGCTGGTTTCTTAACTGGTTTGTTTGTTTTTTGCGTGTTGAGTTTGATAAATCCTTTATAGATTTTAGTTACTAACCCTTTATCAAATATGTCATTTCCAATATCTTCCCCATTGTGTAGGCTGCCTTTTAGTTTTGTTGTTTGTTTCTTTCACTGTGCAACTTTTTATCTTGATGAAGTCCCAGTAGTTCACGTTTGCTTTTGTTTCTCTGGCCTTTGGTGACATGTCTAGTAAGAACATGGAACAGCCGAGCTCAAAGAGGTTGCTATCTGTGTTCTCCTCTAGGAGTTTGATGGTTTTTTGTTTCATATTTAGGTCTTTCATCCATTTTGAATTTATTTTTATGTATGGTGTAAGAAAGTGGTCCAGTTTCATTCTTCTGCATGTTGCTGTCCAGTTTTCCCAATACCATTTGTTGAAGAGATTGTCTCTTTTCCATTGGATATTCTTTCCTGCTTTGTCGAAGATGAGTTGACCATATAGTTGTAGGTCCATTTTTGGGTTTTCTGTTCTGTTCCATTGATCTATGTGTCTGTTTTTTGTGCCAGTACCATTCTGTCTTAATGACTACAGCTTTGTAATATAGCTTGAAATCTGGAATCGTGATGCCTCCAAGTTTTGTTTTTCTTTTTCAGGGTTGCTTTGGCTATCTGGGATCTTTTGTGGTTCTCTACACATTTTAGGATTGTTTGATCTAGCTCTGCAAAGAGTATGGTGGTATTTTGATAAGAATTAAATGTGTAGATTGCTTTGGGTAGTATAGACATGTTAACAGTGTTCTTCCAATCCATGAGCGTGGAATGCTTTTCCATTTCTTTGTGTCCTCTTCAGTATCTTTTATAAATCTTCTATAGTTTTCAGAGTATAGATCTTTTACCTCTTTAGTTAGGTTTATTTCTAGGTATCTTAATATTTTTGACGCAATTATAAATGGGATTGATTCCTTGATTTCTTTTCCTGTTGCTTTATTATTGGTGTATAGAAATGCAACAGATTTCTACACATTGATTTTATATCCTGCAACTTTGCTGAATTCATGTATTAGTTCTAGCAATTTTTTTGATCGACTCTTTGGGGTTTTCTACATAGAACACCAATAGTTTGTGGTTTTTTGTTTTTTTTTTTTAAGTTTTAAAACTTTAATGAGTTTAATGTTGGAACTGTATGTTTCCATACCAATTGGCACAATTTACATCAAATTCATTCATTCATTTTTGTACTTATTCATTTACACTTATTCATTTTTGCAAAGACATCATATACACAAAGATACATATTCAGTAACTGGGAAGTCATAAAACTTCTAATCTAGACTTTCAGGTTTGTCCGATCATGATACTTCTGATAAGGATCGTCAGCATACCAGTTTCGCCTCTTCCAAAAAGATGTTGTCATTTTATCTAAGAGCTTACTCTGGGTTTTATTGCAGAACACGAATTCCCTCAAGCACCTTTTTCTTGCAGTTGTCTTTTTCCATAATTTTTTCTTATAACCAGCCTTCCTCCTTAGCCACAGGCCAGAATGAAGTCGAAGAAACCTGTAGATGACAGCTTTCACAGTCTTTCTCTTCCCTTTCCGTGAACTGAAGTATGTTACGGTTCTGACTGGTAGCTTCAGGACATTTGGAAGCAAGGGGGCCGCTCTATTGAGGATTGCTGCAGTATGTCCACATGTCAGGTTTCTGACAGATGTGGCAAGTCTGGGAGCAGAGGAAACAACTGGTGCCTGCAGAGAACTAAAATGCCGGGTGGACAGTGCAGAACTAAGACAGGCATTCTTGACACCGTTTTGACAGGCTGAAGACACCAAAATATTCAGGAGCCGTAAGACTCCTGCTGCAGCTCTGAGGGCACGGGCAAAGGCAGAGGCCGCCATCTTGCCATCCCCGGACACCTTTAAAGTATTGCTTTATGCACTTGTCTTGTAAATCAGATAGAATAAAAACGGGGCACAAACAAAATATCACAGCTTGCATATTTACCTATGTAATTACCTTTGTTTATATTCTTTATTTCTTTATGTGAATTTGAGTTGCTATTGTCCTTTTATTTCAGCCTGGAGGACTGCTTTTAGCATTTCTTGTAGGACAAGTGTACTAGGAACAAATTTTGTTTTCATTTATTTGGGAGTGTATTCATTTCTCCTTCATTTTTGAAAGATAGTTTCGTAGGTATAAGATGCTTGACTGTCTTTTTTTTCTTTTAGCACATTGAATGTATCATTCAACTACCTTTTGGTCTCCATGGTTCTGACTAGAAGCCATCTGTTAATCTTATAAGGGTTCCTGTACTTGATGAATGTGGTTTTCTCTTGCTGATTTTAAGATTCTCTCTTTGTCTTTCAGCAGTTTGATTATGATGTGTCTAGGTGTGGCTCTTTTAAATTTGTCCTGTTTGGAGTTTGTTGAGATTCTTGCATGTGTACGTTAGTGTTTTCATCAAGTTTAGGAAGTTTTTAGTCATTATATCTTCAAAGATTCTATCTCTTTATTGATATTCTTTATTTGGTGAGAGACACCATTTTCTCCTGTGTCCTTCTAATTGTTTAGATATGGTTTCCTTTAGTTCTTTGAATATTTAATTGTCGATTTAATTTAACTTTTATTAAAGTTAATTATAACATTGTTATTATTTTTTAAAGTTTATCTATTTTGAGAGAGAGAGGGAGGGAGAGAATGTGCATGAATGGGGGAGGCTCCATGCTGTCAGTGCACAGCCCTGTGCGGGGCTTGATCCTACAAACTGTGAGATCATGACCTGAGCCAAAATCAAGAGTTGGACAGTTAACTGATTGAACCACCCAGGTGCCCCATAATATTAATTATCGTTAATTAACATCTTGGCATCTTCAGGGATGGTTTCTGTTGACCACTTTTTCCCTCCTGTGCACGTGCCATACTTTCCCATTCCTTTACATGTCTTGTAATTTTATGTTGAAAACTGGATATTTTACATAAAATAATGTGGCAAATCTGTGGTAAGATGTATGGACATCTCATTACCCAGATCTTCCTTTTAGAACCTCTTGTTTGCCTCAACTTTTTCACTGCCTCAGCCAGTCAAGATTTTAAACAATTGCTGTGGACCGTTTCTCAGCAAACACCCTGAGAAAGCTGAGTCAGATCAAACAAGAACAAGCTCTGTGAGTGGCATTTTTTCAGAAAGCTGCCCAATGAGTCAAATAGTAAGTGTTCTCTGGGAGTATCGCTTTTTGTGGAACTCCAGACTTGGGTCTGCCCTTGCTATGGCTGTAAGACTGCTGATTTTTTTTTTCTTTTTTTTAATGTTTATTTATTTTTTAGAGAGAGCATGAGAAGGCAAGGGGCAGAGAGAGAGGGAGACACAGAATCTGAGGCAGCTCCAGGCTCTGAGCTGTCAGCACAGATCCTGTCGTGGGGCTCAAACTCACAAACCGCGAGATCATGACCTAAGCCGAAGTCAGATGCTCAACTGAGCCACCCAGGCATCCCTGGCTGTAAGGCTGTTGATTTTCACAACTAATGCTGAGCTGGGGAAAGGAGAATGAGAATAGAACAAGTTAAAATAATAAAACTAGTTGTTTTTAATGAGGTTCAGCCAGTTTTCCTGAATAAGTCTTTCTTGGTTGTCACAGGCCTTATTGTAATTTCTAGAATTCTGAAAAAGTCAATTTTTAACAACTTCTCCAAGTATACTTGTTGCATTTATAGAATGGCAGAATCCTGGAGGTCCTTAGCCCACCATTCTAGAAGTGTAAGTTTTCTATATGTGCTTTTAAACCTAGTTTCTATGTCAAGGGTGATGTTTTATTATGGACTAAGAACTGGTTAAGACAGGAAGACAAGGAATTAGAATGACTGAGCAATTATCTTAATGAAGAATTGATGGTACTGAGTCAGAAATGTGCTAGACACATCAAGAACGGTATTAGAATCAAAGTTATATGTTGAATTTCAGATTTGGTGCCATTCCTCCTATTCTGTTTGCTGAATAAGAATATCTAGAAGAGCCTTATAAAGCATACCTAAGATGATTGAGGAGGAAGAGACTCATATACAAGGACATATTAAAATAATTGTAGAAACAAAGATTGAGAGAACTCAATCCAAAATTCATGAAATTACAAAGAATATGCATTAGGGATATCAATTTTTGGACTTAATTATAGAAATAATAGGCACCTCTTAAAGTTTGGTAAAGGCTAATATAAAATAATGAAAGGAAATAACATTTTTAAAACATTTTTAGAACTGCTTCCAAGAATTGGGTGAGGCATAACCCCTGAAAAGTAATTAAATTTTTGGATTGTAGATCTATAGACGGTTTTTAAAGTTTTAGTATTTCTTGAGGATACATTAAAGAGACTCTGGAAGCCTTTATAGTCTTTTCTGAAACATTCTTTGGTGCACATCTGGGACTAATTGCTGTGCTAGATGGATACCAATCTAATTCAGTGTAGCATGTAACATTGTTAGGATGATTAGTATTATATACTTACAATTGGTCATGTAAAAGTGTTTTGTGTCTTTTTCTTTTAGGTATGTAAAAGAAGGAGATACAGTGTCTCAGTTTGATAGCATCTGTGAAGTTCAAAGTGATAAAGCTTCTGTTACTATCACTAGTCGTTATGATGGAGTCATTAAAAAACTGTATTATAATCTAGACGATATTGCCTATGTGGGAAAGCCATTAGTAGACATAGAAACGGAAGCTTTAAAAGGTATTGTAAATGTGTTCATCTGTTTTGCCAAATTGATTACTGTTGTCCTTTTGTCATTGGTACCAATTAAAAGAGATGTTTACTTTTAATAACTTACAGGGTTTAATTTGGTGGTTTGAAGCTGTAATCAGGAAGATAGAAAAGATCTTCTGTGATGAATGATTATCTTTTGACCAGTTACCATGTTAGAAATGTACACATTAACACTGAATTTATCTGGGGGCCTGCCTTCTGGAAACCTTAGTATTCAAAGAACTGATGGGCTTTCTCAGGAATTAAAGATTCAGGCCCTGAACACTAGTCACTAATAACAAAAACTGGAATATGCAAAAGATTAAATCTAACATAATAGGATTGTTGTATTTTCCACTGATTCAAAAACAAAAACACTTTCTTGGGGCACCTGGCTGGCTCTGTCAATGGAGCATGCAACTCTTGATCTTGGGGTTGTGAGTTCGAGCCCCTCTTTGGGGATAGAGATTACTCAAAACAAAACAAAACAAAAAAGAAATATTAAAAAAAAATACTTTCATTAGTAATGGTTATGAAGGCCAAACTTCTGGAAGGGAAGTGGAAGAGAAAGGAAGGAAAATCATAATGAAAAGTGAAGAAACTAGCATTTAGAAGAAGCAACAACCATGGAACTTACAAGCAGTAGATGTCCTGACAAAAGCGAACTCCTTGTGAAAATATTGCAGAGGAAAGCTAAAACAGTGGGTTCTCCTGGTATTGGCAGACAGCTAGATGGCTGTCTACCTCGGAAGTTCCTTATGGCATTGTTGTGATACGTTAAAGTTATGTCATCTAGGAAACAGCTCTGCTATGGGGGATGCGGGGATGGGGCTGGAGGTGGCTTAAGTTTTGTGATGTAGTCCTAAGCCAGCAATCTGTCTGAGAAGTGCTGAAATAGAATAGAATACTAATAGAATTTTAGTAGTATCATTCGAAAGCCCAGAAGAATTCTGAATTACAGTGGCTGGTTGACTTGTAGTTCTGCAGACTATATAGTTAATACTAACAGTAACAACAATCACTAATTCCACAGTCATACTTGACAGTTTATGAAAAGTTTCCCTGTTATTTTATTTATCCTTACTTGTGAAGTATTCCAGTTTAATGGGTGAAGAAACTAAACACAACCTGTAGAGGTTCGGCAATTTGCCCAATGGCCAGTGACTGAGCCAAATTTTGAACTCCATGACCTGTCTTTGTCCAGATTATTTTCCACTATGACATGTTGCCTCCAGAAGGTGGAAGATGACTTATTGAAGTCTTCCTATTATTTATTTAATTTCTACTATAAAAGGATATATGTGCATGTAGCAAGCTATAAAGTGCAGAAAATCGAAAATAAGAAAATAAAAACATATTCCTGCTACTCAGAAATCATCACCCTTAACACATGAATGTATATCACTCCAGACATTTTTCTAAGCTCACACATACGCACTGAAGTCATTTTTTACCAGAGTAATATGTTGTGTTTGCTGTATTCGAATCTGTTTGCTTAATTACGTATGTGTTTTCATGACAATGATTTCATTTTATCTGATGATCAGACTGTATTTAAATCTCCCCAGTCGCCCCAGAATGTCCTGGAAATTTCAGTTGGTTTGTTCAAAGTAGGGTCCAATATGGGACTCTACATTGCCCACGGTCTCTCTTCACATGACTTACACTGTCCCACATTTTGCTTCACGACACTGACTCGTGGAAGGGACTGTGCCATTTGTTTTGCAGAATGTCACACTTTGTGTCTTGTTGCTTTTCCATGACGGTGTTTGACTTGTTCTTACCATGGTAAGTTCCTGTAAACTGAAAGCAAGTTTCAAAGGCTAGGTTCAAGTTAAATATTTGGCTAGAATATATCATGGGTGATATTGTGTACTTCACATTGCTTCACATCAGGGCACCATAACATCTAGATGACCTGCCGTAGTGGCGCTCAGTGTAAACAGTGAATTGGGATAATGAGTCCCTTGCCCCGTCATTGTACAGTTACGTTTTATCCTTTGCAGCCTGAAAGTTACCCAGGTGGTGTCACTTTGGCACTATCATCATTTGAGAATCCTGGCCTAAATCAACAACTGCTTTAGTGGTTGTAGAATGATGATTTTTTTTTTGATTCTGTCAGTATCTTTACATTATTAGCTGGCATTATTCTGTAAAGAGGCACTTCACCCTCATCAGCTGGGCCTATTAGTTACCCTGAAATACAGTTCCTGCTGGAAAAACAGAATAAATGGTTCATCCTTTTCCCTTGCCAAGGAGTTGCTTTGATAGCCCCTTCAAATAGTGATATTAAATTTCCAACTTTCTCTTTGTGTCTATTCAGTTGATTTGCTGTGTTTAATCTATTATAATCATTCTTTTTAATGCTCAAGTTGTTAGTAGGAGTGACCCTTGCAAGGTCGCTCCTGGGTGTTCTTTTAACATGACCCCATTAATTTTCAAAAGCTTCCTTGCTTTTGACACAGGAAGATGATCTGAAAGTCACTTTGTACATTCCCTGCCCCAGATCTGGAATTAATCTATTTCTTCGGGGCTCTTGTTCCTTTTAATGTGGCATGGACAAGAGACCATAAAGTAGGTAGTAGGGGTGTTTCCTTTTATCTTGATTGCTAAACTTCTATTGAAAGGCATGATTTAAGAATATTAAAACCAAAAAAGAATTCACCTTTCAAAATTACCTGAAACCCAAAATTATTATGGTGGATCAATGACTTTTTTTTTTTTTTTTTTAATTTAGTTAGGACCTAGAAAGGAAAGAGGCACAAACTGAGAGCACTGAATCCTAACCACTTGACCACTAGGGAGCAGCAGTCTTGGCACAAACTGAGGCAAGCAAAATGCTCAACACTATTATGGATGTCATTAAATTAGAACACCCTGACAGGCGCTTTAAACCAGATTTAGACACCAATCTAGACCATCCAAAAAAAAAAAAGAATTATTTATATGAACAAGTAAACAATTGAGATTTGTGGATTTTTTAAATTAAAAAAAATGTTTTTTTTAATTTTTAGAGCGAGTGCACACATGAGCTGGGGAGAGGGGCAGAGGGAAAGAGAGAGAGAATCTTAAGCAGGATCCACACTGAGCACAGAGCCTGACACGAGGCTCAATCCCACGAGCACGACCTGAGCCGAAATCAAGAGTCACACACTCAACTGACTGAGCCATGTCAGCACCCTGAGATTTATGGTTTTTTTTATTGTTCGGTTTTATTTTTAGAGTTTATTTTGGCGTTTCAAATGACATTCAACTTAATAAATCTTGATATATAGCAAATTACAAAATTATAGAACTTTTTCAGAATACGGGTATTTTTTTCTAGAGAATTGTTTCACAAAAATTAATCTGTACAGCATGAATGATTCTCAAAGAAATTATGCTGAGCAAAAGAAGCCAAACCAAAAAGAAAACATGCTGTATGATCTATGTGTGTAAAATTTTAGAAAATGCAAACTAATCTACAATGACAGAAAACTGATTAGTGTTTTCCTTGGTATAAGGAATCTTTTGGAGCTGGTGGACATGTTCCTTATCTTGATTGTGGTGATGGCTTATGTGTATATACATACTTCACAGTTTATCAAATTTTATATTTTATGTTTGTGCAGTTTATTGTATGTCTGTAAAAAAATGAGACTGTGTTGGTTATGTTCAGAGTGAAAAGTGTCTGATAGTATTTCTCATAGAGAACTGATCATTTGCTAGCTATTCTGTTTTGTTTGCCAGAGTGTATTCTGAACAGTTATCTCGCACTGTAGTTTCATTTTGCTTTTACATTTATGTTTTATTGAATTTTTTTACTATAAGAAACTGTAAAGCATAACCTATATATAAGCAAACCTATGGAACAGTAGATTCAATTTATGAAACATTTATATATCCCTCTCTTTAATTTTAGAAATGGGACAGTTTCTAAATATTCTGTGAACATTTTCTTAAGAATTTGTAATAATATTGAATTTATATTGTTTTTTTGTTTTAGTGCTAGTAAAACCAATTATACTATAAATAGAAAATTATCAAACAAAAAGTCTTTTAGAAGTATAAAATGTATTATTTCCATTTTACAGGTGGAAAATAATTATAGCATAGAACCATTAAGAGTATATGATCAAAACTAGACATCTTTTTTTAAATTTTTTTTTAATGTTTATTTTTGAGAGAAAGAGACAGAGCATGATCAGGGGAGGGGCAGAGAGAGAGGGAGACACAGAATCCGAAGCAGGCTCCAGGCTCTGAGCTGTCAGCACAGAGCCCAATGCGGGGCTCGAACTCAGGAATGGCGAGATCATGACCTAGGCCGAAGTCAACGTTTAACCAACTGAGCCACCCAGGCGCCCCAAAACTAGACATCTTAATAGTAGTATTGGAGATTAATCCTGTCTTCTAATGCTTGTTTAAATAATATTCTCTGGCACCACCTTTTGTAACATGGTGGTGTTGTCTCCTTTCCAAGGCTGGAGCATCAAGGTAATTTTGATGAGGGAAACTCTACTTGTGATGTCCAAGTCCCATCTATGAGTGCTTTGACCATAGACAGACCTCTACTTGAAAAGAGCTTACTGGGGGCGCCTGGGTGTCTCAGTCCTTTAAGCATCCCACTTCAGCTGAGGTCATGATCTCGCAGTTCGTGGGTTCAAGCTATGCGTTGGGCTGTCTGCTGTCAGCATGGAGCCCACCACGTGGCTCAGTCTCACAAACCATGAGATCATGACCCTGAGCTGAAATCAAGAGTCAGGTGGTGGGGCACATGGGTGGCTCAGTGGGTTAAGCATCCGACTTTGGCTCAGGTCATGATCTCGCAGCTTGTGAGTTCGAGCCCTGCGTCAGACTCTGTGCTGACAGCTTGGAGCCTGCTTCTGATTCTGTCTCCCTATCTCTCTGCTCCTCTCCTATTCATGCTCTGTCTCTCTCTCTCTCTATCTCAAAAATAAATAAACATTAAAAAACAATTTTAAAAAGAGGTGCTTAACTGACTGAGCTACCCAGGCACCCTGATTTTCTTTTAAACTTTATATATTTGACTCCTTCTTAAAGTGAGGGTATTGAGTATAGCCTAAAATCTTTTTTCATTATGCAAAAACATGTTAATGAACATTTATTATTCTGGAAACAACATAATTCTGCTTCTGGTTTTTTATTTTTCAACCTACTTCTTAGCATTATCATTGTGCCGGGCCAACACTCTCCTTCCTAAATTTCCAGGAACAAGGATAACTAAGTTTGTTAAGAAGTGTTTACTACGAAGAGAAAGTAGGATCTGGTTGAGAGTCTAAATTCCTATTTTCTGGGGCAAGGGCATGGTTTTAATGCTGAGGCCACATGGCAGCTGTTTTAGGTATTCTGATCCTGAAGCTATGTGTAGGATTAAATTGCCAGAATGTTTGACCACCAGATAACTGAGAGGTCACTATACCTAAGTAATCCTAATTGTGGAGTCTTGCCACCATGGGGAAATATTAAGGAAAGAGAGGAAGGAACATAAACTGTAGCAGAATTCTTTATAAAACTAATATTATTCTTGATTATATTGCATTTATCCTTTAACATCACCACCTATCATTGATTGAATGCTTTCTCTTTGCTAATGCTATATACACATTATTTCATATAATCATATAGATTAATTATGTAGATTTTTATCTGCATTTGACATGTGCAACACTGAGACCCACAGAGATTTAATATCTTGCCTCTGGTGACATAGCCAGTAACTGATAGAACTACAATTTGACCCCAGCTTTGTTTAATTCTAAAGCCCATGTTGCTAACCACTTTGTTCCACTGAAAATTCTATTCAGAGCCTCTGGGTATCAGCTCCATTCTGCATCTCGAACATTGGGAATGAATTCCTAACACTGTTGATACTCATGTTTGTGAAGTTCTGCTATAACAATATCAGTTAAGGTGTCCCACAGAGTTTATAATATTAAAATGTTTGCCGGGATTAATACAATGTTCTCAGTTAAAGATGTCATTTAATTAAATTACATGTCATTTAATTAAATTACACCCAGTGGCATAAGTTGCATGGTATAATGCCCGAGCATAGTAAGTGCACAACGAATGGTAGGTAGGACTTAGTTTTATTCAGCCAGTTATAGACGGAGTTGATTGTATTAGCTATTTCAGTAATTTGAAGTGAGAAAGAAAATGCAGTGAGATCTCATTGATTGGAGTGTCATCAATTCTCAATTCATGATGATTTATATAGGAACTAAACTAAAGTTGACAGTTGTTCTACAAAAAAAGGTCTTCCTAAGCAGTTTTGCAGAGACCAAAGCTTAAAACATTTTACGAAAACACATTGTTTCAAACACCCTGAGTGCTCAAGTGCTTCAAAACGTTTTCTCCAGAAAAATTTCCCCAATTATGTGAATTAATTGACTCCTTACTGTCATTTTTAGAAATATTTCTTAAAATACCTAAGAATGTGGCAATTTCAGTTTTAATATTTTCTTAAATTAAAAAAAAATGTTTATTTATTTTTGAGAGCGAGAGCATGAGTGGGAGACGGGCAGAGAGAGAGGGAGACACAGAATCCGAAGCAGGCTCCAGGCTCTGAGCTGTCAGCACAGAACCCGATGCGGGGCTCGAACTCACAATCGTGAGATCATGACCTGAGCCAAAGTTAGACACTTAACCAACTGAGCCACCCAGGCACCCTTCAGTTTTAATATTTTTACTAATTCAAATGTTTTATTTAGTTAATCTGAAATAATAGTTCTATTATAAATTTGCTTCACATGAGGAATATCAGCAACACTAAATTGACAGTTTTCATGACAAAAAGTGCTTATTTACCAGAGTTCTTTTGTTGCTCTTTAAAAAATTTAATGAAGTCTTTTAAAACTCTGTATTCCTAAATCCACTACTAAAAGAATAAAATCCCACATATCAGAGTATAGTGTTAGAACCATGAAAATCACATCCCTTGGGGAGAGTTATGACATTTTAGATTAGCCTTAACTCCATCCTCCTTAGAATCTGTTTGTACATTGATAAAAGTAAGAAATCTGCCCTGCATTCCTGTAACAGTGTTGTGATCATCACAGGAGAAAATGTTTGTATACACACTTAGAAAATGATCTAAAGTACTACATAGGTGATAATTTAGTGCTGAAGAGAGCTTTCTTCCAACCATTATATGACTGCTTCAAATAATATATAATATGAATGACTTCTCACCAATGTTTTATTACTCATATTTGTACTCAAATTATTCTAAAAGGCAGTCCTACTTTGTCATATATCAGAATGTTTTCCAGAAAGGTGAGTGGCAATAAATTCAGTGATCTTTTGGAAACCTGTAACTTTTGTATATATTTGGGCTTTTATATATTTCTCATATTTTCAGCAAAAATACACATTAAATCAGGTTAGATTTGGAATTTCTACATTTGAATTCCCTTGGTTTCCCTTTGCACCTTAGTTCCTAATGCTCCTTCTTTCTTACTAGTTTCTCCAGTAACTTTAACAGATGTGGACAATACTACAGGTTTCTCAAATTACAACAAAATTATGCCTTGAACAATAGGAGTTGTATTCTAGCTTCTTTGACTACAAAGAAAATTCACTAGTGCCATGAACTAATGGAAACAGCACAGGGTGAGTCAACCCTAGGAATGAATCCCAGCTCTTCACAGTTTTATTAGCTGTGTGAACTTGGGCCAATCCTTCATCTTTGAAGTATCAACTTTTTAAAATCTATAAAATGGGATACTAACACCTATCTTATACAGTTGGAGTAAAGATTAAGTTATGATATTGTATATGTAGTGCAGTATTTTACCTATAATAGGTGCTTGTGGGAGAGGAAAAATAATTCACCCACTAACCGTCTGAGTTCTTAGCTGAGACTCTTGTAATGAAAGACAGATTAACAAGAGAGAAAGAGAAGTTTATTAACATGTGTACATACTCATCTATTCATGGGAGACACCCAGGGAAAGGTGAGTAACTCAAAGAGGTAGCTTTAGAGTTCAGGCTTAAATAGCATTTCTATAGGGAAAGGGGAAATGGGAAAAGTCCTCCTAGGGGAGAGTAAGTAGTTTTCATGGAAGTTGAATGGGTCCTTAGAGAATACATGGGAGGTATGACAGTTTGGGACAAAGTTTGCTGACTTCTACTCTCCTCTTTTATAAGAATCAATCTTTCCTGGTGGATGAAACTCCTAGGGAGGGGATTTATGACAGTGGAGTTGCTTCTGGAAGATCCATCTTTAGGTGTATGAGAGTTCAGAGAATGTCTCTGCCTGCATTTGCTGTTTTTCAAGTGCTTGCAGCTCAAAATAATCACTATACCAAAGTGGCATATTTGGGGTGGCATATTCTGCTACCCTTCATGCGCAACACAAGTTGTTTTGTTTTGTTTTCCCTTTGTCTCCTTCTGGGGAAATGTGAGAGCTCCACTGGGCCAATTCATAGACCAGTGAGGAAGAATGGAGAGACTGTTTCCATAGGTGGAGCAGTGGAGAATTGTTACTGGCTTTGAATCGAATGTCAAAGCAAATTCAGTTGCCTGCTTTCAGAGGCTTAGTCTCTAATGCACTCCTTCCCACAGAGACTTCTGCTATGCAGCATTGATTTCCAAGCATCAGACTCTGACAATGAAATGCTCTCAAACACTTTTTTATTTTGGGTTGCAAAAATACATGCTAATAGCCTGGAAAATACATGCTAATAGTCTGGGGTACTTTTTCTTCTATAGATATTCTAGATTTAGAGAATGGTCCAACCAAATTAGCATTAGCCATGAAAATAAAATCTTCCACAGCATTCCTTAAGCTGTATTCAAAGCAGAGAAAAATTATAAATATTTATTATTTGGGGAAAGCATTTTAAGATTGTCACAGATTTTACATGATTCTTTCATGTAATTTGTCTTACATTTGACTCTTATTTTATGCTATTTGTAAATATGAGAAATTTATTAGAAAAGTGTTTAAAATACAAAATGTTTAAAACTTATTGAAGAAGCTTTCATTTTTTAACTTGTAGCTGCTGCATGATTTTTACAGAAATGAAGTAAACACCAGGTAATAATCATTAAACTACCAGGTGCCAGTATGCCCCTCTGCTCTCCCCCAATTGTTTCCCAACATGTAGTTGTGTTTTCCCATTTTGAAGTAGCCTGACTAGTATGCTTCTGACTATAAATTTTAAGTTGAATTTATTTGTGTATTATAAGCCACTAAGCTTATTTTTATTTTTTTAACATTTTCAACAAAAGAGTACCATTTTACCTCGTTACCAGATTCAGAAGAAGATGTTGTTGAAACTCCTGCTGTGTCCCATGATGAACACACACACCAAGAGATAAAGGGCCAGAAAACACTGGCCACCCCTGCAGTTCGCCGCCTAGCAATGGAAAACAATGTAAGTTTCCTTCGTATTTAAGTGCGAGATTACACAGAAAATACACATTTGTGTCTATGAAAAAGTAGCCAGCTCTCCCATGAGGAGATGACTCAAGTTGAGATTAAAGGAAAATGAAAATGTGTGTTACTGAGAAGTGATTGTTGCATAAAAGCACCAATAAGAAATGAGAAGAAATTGCAAACTTCTTACTTATATTAATTGGGCAATGGGATTTTATTATCCTTCCTTAGAGCCTAATAGTCAGGGCTACCATTTTTTGAACACTTATAAATACTAGCGTTTTAGATCAGGCACCCTAGAAGCCAGCTTGAGACAGGGGTTTGGGTGCATGTAATGGAGTGACTGAGGGAGAGAATACCTTTTCTGGGAATGAGGGAAGCAAGATAGAGAAGGGAAGAAAAGGGAAATAGGCCAGGCAACGATGTGGTCTCAAGGATCTGATTTAAAGGAGTTGGAGAACACCAAAGAATTGTACTGAGTTGAGGCTAGCAGACCAGCCTTTTGTATTCCTTCTTATCATCCAGTCATTGGTGCTTTCCCTTTAGGGCTAGGTGGCCCCCAGGTACTGCAATAAGTGTGTACGTGTTATCTCATTGATCTTTACAACAATGCTGTAAATTATGGGGGCTATTTAGAGACTTGGAGAGAGTCAAGTAACAGGTCCAAGATCACACAACTAACACCGTGGTGGGGCCAGGATCCTGAAGTGAGATTCTGTGACTGCAGAACCAGTGCCCTTGATCATTACATACTGCCTCAACAATTATTGCCTTTGTTATTTGAGCGTTTATGAGTCAGACACCATGTACATGTTCTCTCTAATCCTCACAGCCATCCTGCAGGGTGGTTTGGATTATCCCCATTTTGCAGATGACAAAAGGCAGAGAAGTTGATTAAACTGCCTAAAATCAAGTAAGTAGCTGAACTGGGAATTTGTCTTTTTTCAAACTTGGGTTCTTTCCACTGTACCCCACAATGCAGGATTTTTGTCTGTTTTTGAGAGAAGTAGTTAAGTCACAGTGGGAAAAAAAAAGAAGCTTACATTTTAGAAATATGTAATGAGTCATTAAAATGTTCATATCCCTTTAGACAATTATCCTAACATTGGGAAACTGTCCCAAGGAAACAATCTAGGATATATTCTTCCAAGTGTTTTATATAGCCCAAAGTGAGAAGGCACATATGGTTCAAAATGAGGAATATGCTTGGGTAAATTATGTTATAAACACTTAATGAAAATTTATGCAGTGATTCAATGTGTTCAAATATGAAGACTATTTAGCATAATAGAAAATAGAAATAATAGTATGAAACACTACATTGTTATGGGCATCAGATGAAATAATCTTGTGTATTGCTTTGAAAGTTATAAACTCTTTTACTAATGTTTTTTCTTAATTATATAGAAAAACTGCCTATAACAATGCATGATTTTGTTTTCCTATGCCATTTCTTAAAGATGTATATAATAACTAGAGATTTGTATAATTACTGGAAATCACTGGATTTTGTTATTATAAATCACCTTTTCTTTTTTCACAGTTTATGTATTTATTAATTGAATTTAAATTATGAATTATAATTTAAATTATTAAATTATAAATTGTGAATCAAATTAAAAACCAATGGCATTTACAGTTGTTTGAAATTACCTAAAATTATTTGCTTAAATTCTCAAAATTCTTTGTTATAAACTAAATGTTTGACACTATAAAGTCTTATTCTTCTGAAGTCATCCTTAGAGAAGCACTAATACAAATGAAGCAGGACTTAACCCTGAGAAATTAATTAATACACACTAAGTATGAGGCCATCATCTAAGCTTATGTGTCTATTTAAATAGAATTAAATTTAACAAGAATATTTTATCTCTGTAACCAAACACAAAGGGGATTAAATAAAGCCAGATCACAGTGTTTTCAGAAAGAATCATGGGGGCGCCTGGGTGGCTCAGTCGGTTAAGCGTCTGACGTCGGCTCAGTTCATGATCTCACACTCCATGAGTTTGAGCCCCCCATTGGGCTCTGTGCTGACAGCTCAGAGCCTGGAGCCTGCTTTGGATTTAGTGTCCCTCTCTCTCTCTGCCCCTCCCCTGCTCATGCTGTGTCTCTCTCTGTCTCAAAAATAATAAATAAAAGGGGCGCCTGAGTGGCTCAGTCGGTTAAGCAGCCGACTTCGGTTCAGGTCATGATCTCGCGGTCCGTGAATCGAGCCCCGCGTCAGGCTCTGTGCTGACAGCTTGGAGCCTGGAGCCTGCTTCGGATTCTGTGTCTCCCTCTCTCTCTGACCCTCCCCCGTTCATGCTCTGTCTCTCTCTGTCCCAAAAATAAATACATGTTTAAAAAAAAAAAATAATAATAATAAATAAAAACATTAAAAAAAATTTTTTTAATAAAAAAAAATCATGAACCTTTTTGGTTCCTGGATCCAGTTCCAATGTGTATATCGGGAGTGGGCGTGGTCCCCACAACAACAACAAGCAATTCTCTGGACAAAACTGGGTATCCTACAGTTCAGCTCAGTTCTGACACTGTCTGCCCACAGACAGTGCCAGAATTGACAGATTAATGATTCCATCCTACAAGACTGCCCACCCTTCCCCCACAATACTTCCTATGCTCTCTAGCCAGGTTATCACCAATGCTTCTGACCCACTACCTACAGAGACAAGGTTCCATTGACCTACCCTCCAATTTAGCATGCCAATCGCAAGCCCAGGTTATTGGCTATACTTTTGGCCTACTGGCTACAGATGAGAGGTCCACACAATCCCCTCTTTGGGTTTGATTAATTTCCTAGAGCAGCTCATACAACGTAGGAAACTCATTTACTCACCAGATTACTGATTTATTATAAAAGAATACAACTCAGGAACAGCCAGATGGAGGGACACAGAGGTATATGTGGAAAGAGGTGGACAGGTTCCATGCCCTCTCCAGGTGTGCCCATCTCCCCAAATCTCCAGTGTTCAACTTGGAGGCTCTCTAAATGCCTCCAAGCATTGTGGGGTGTTTTAGAAGCTTCATTACATAACCCCTACTGATTAAATCATTGCCTGTTAGCAACTGATTCAACCTCCTGCCCTGGGGTAGGGGTACTGAAAGTTACAAACGTCTAATCACACAGTTGGTTCCCCTGGCAACCAGCCTCCATCTTTAGGTTCCCTAAGGGCTTTACAAAGGTTCATTAACATAATAAAAGACACTTTTTTATCACTGGTCATTTCAAGGATTTTAGGAGCTCGGTGCCAGATCTGGGGAGGAAGACCAAAAATATACTTGTCATAAATCACCATCTCACAATGAGTGTCTAGTGGAAAGTGGAATTATGTCATTTACTATTCTGTAGGAAGCAATAATAAAACATATGTGCCATTTAACTTGGGCTGAGAAACTCAACATTCCAAATATGCCTCAATAAAATTAATTTCAATTTTTTCAATGTTTATTTTTGGGAGAGAGAGAGACAGACAGACAGACAGAGACAGAACATGAGTGAGGGAGGGGCAGAAAGAGAGGAAGACCCAGAATCTGAAGCCAACTCCAGGCTCTGAACTATCAGTACAGAGCCCTAGGCAGGGCTCAAACTCACAAACCTGGAGATCATGACTGAGCGGAAGTCGGATGCTTAACCAACTGAGCCACCCAGGCACCCCTAATTTCAATGTTTTGTACTTATCTTTCTTAAACAACTATCAGAAAAAACTAAGAGCTTTTGTATGATGATTATTTTAACTATTAGTAGTACTGATAGCCAGGTTGCTTTAAACATGCCATAAAGGCATGTACATAAGTGTCATTCCACAATATCAGCTTTATTCAGTCATAAAGCATTTAACTGGGCTTCATACATGTCACAATACAACACAACAAACAAGATACAATAAGGGGTAAGAGGTTAACAAACCAAACTCGAAGTCAGTGGTATGCATTTGAGAGTTGAGGTGAGGACTCGCTGTGGCCTGGGTCACCTCTTGGCACATGCTGCTTATTATGTTCAGGCAGTAGAGGATCAGATGTCTTCTGTTCAGAGATCAGTCAGGTGAACTTTTGGTGGTAACTGCCTTTTTAATGCAGTCACATGTGGAAGGCTCAGCATCTGGAGAGTCTGTTTGCTACAGAAGTCTTCCCTTTTTAAAGGAGTTTAGTCTTAGGCTTTGACAGGCCTCTGGTGATTCGAATAGTTCCTGGTTCTTCCAGATTCTCACGACCTTACTATTATCAGTCCTTAGTACTATGCTGGTTTGGGTGATGCGGCCTGCTGTTAGCTGCAATACCTTTGGCTGCTTAAGTCACTGCTTGACATGAGTGAGTCCATCTTGCTTTCTAAGGTCAAAACATGGGTTGACATTTGTTACAGTGTTTAACTCTTTAAACTTTGAGTTCTTCTTATATAGTCTCCAAAAAAGAAAAAAATCTAGTAAGAACTGCAAGAAGTTTAAAAATAGTTGACTTTAAAAATGTAAGTTCTCATAGCTATGGATTATATGCAGTGCAGTGCAGATTATCTGCAATGCAGATACTGCATTGTTACAACATTGGCAAATGGACAGTGTAGATACTGCATTGTTAACACATTGGCAAATGAACAGCATATACAAAAGTAACAAATGTGGGGCGCCTGGTTGGCTCAGTCAGTTAAGTGTCCAACTTCGGCTCAGGTCATGATCTCGCAGTTCCTGAGTTCAAGCCCCAAATCAGGCTCTCTGCTGCGGTGAGGAGCCTGCTTTGGTTCCTTTGTCTCCCTCTCTCGCTGCCTCACCCCTGCTCATGTGAGACAGCATGTTCTCTTTCTCTCTTTTAAAAAATAAACTTAAAAAAAAAGTAACAAATGAATTTTAAAAAGTAACAAATGATTACATATGAAGGGCAGCTATTGTTTGCTAGCATTCTATGAAGATAATAAAAATGTTCTTTCCTTATACTAATTTATTGGGCAGAGAGCCTTTTTTTTTTTTCAATTGGTTAAATTCCATTTAGAGATTTAAATGTTGGACATTTTATTTTTAGCATTAAAATGTGTCATTTTTTTAGATTAAGCTGAGTGAAGTTGTTGGCTCAGGAAAAGATGGCAGAATACTTAAAGAAGATATTCTCAACTATTTGGAAAAGCAGACTGGAGCTATATTACCTCCTTCACCAAAAGCTGAAATCGTGCCACCTCCACCCAAACCAAAAGACAGAACTATTCCCGTACCAATATCAAAACCTCCAGTATTCACAGGCAAAGACAAAACAGAACCCATAAAAGGTAATAACAGTAATGTAAGGCACTAGGACAAGTTATCTGGGGATATTTACTTCACTAGATCGTTCTGTATAGTATGGTGTTTTCAATTCTTACTGAGGGGAAAGTTCAAATTCCCCCTTTTTTAGCGGTGAAATAACATAGTTTTTCCAGAAAAGTTTCAGTGTATTTCTGTTAATTTCTGAAGAGTAATAGGTTGGCAGGTTTCTTGGACTATACACATACTGATAATTGCTCTTTTTGAAGACTTAAGATGTTATAATTTTTTTTTAAGATGTTACAATTTTTAGTTACCTTCCAAATAACTAGCTCTGATTTGTTATTTATAAACTCTTAGGATAATTAGGTAAATACATGGCTTGCATCTTTTTATATGTTTCTGTATACCACAGCATCGAAGGCAGTTACTTCCTAATGTTATTACACTTGACCTTGGGTGCTCTGCTATAATCAGTGCTTCAGCATTGGAATTAGTGTCTTTCAAATCACGTAATAAAGATGGTAGCCTCAAGAGGAAAAGTTTAGTTGGAAAAGT
The DNA here is from genome assembly GCF_018350195.1 of Panthera tigris. Classification (NCBI taxonomy): domain Eukaryota; kingdom Metazoa; phylum Chordata; class Mammalia; order Carnivora; family Felidae; genus Panthera; species Panthera tigris. The sequence continues at coordinate 84,847,190 of NC_056667.1, read as the reverse complement.
AAATGACATTAGAGAATCTTCAGTTTTAGTAAAAAGGTTTAAAGGATTTAAGAATTCAAAAAAAAATACATGTATTTAATGTTTTCCAGGCTTTCATAAAGCAATGGTCAAGACCATGTCTGTAGCCCTGAAGATACCTCACTTTGGGTATTGTGATGAGGTTGACCTTACTGAACTGGTTAAGTTACGAGAAGAATTAAAACCCATTGCTTTTGCCCGTGGAATTAAACTCTCCTTTTTGCCCTTTTTCTTAAAGGTGAGATTCATTCATTTCAGACAGGGCTTGAATAGGCCATTAAAATTTTGTTTTGCAAATATACAATGTGTTAACCATGGATTTAGATAAAAATATTACTTTTCACCATATCACATGGTTAGAAAAATGTACAAGTGCACTATTTCTTTGTTTCATAGGAATTTATAAAATTGAAATTTGTGTCATAATTTATCAACTCATCTCTTTGAGCTAGCTAAAGGATTGTCTTGCCAGTTAAGTAAAGCCTTTAATTCTGAAAAGATCACTCCAGCAAAATCCTGATTTGGACAAAAATGAGACTTGGTATCGTTCTTGCATATCACTGACATGTGTTCGTTTTCATTTACTCAACAAACTTGTATTGAACGTCCTGGGAATTGTTTCTAGGCCTTAGGACCATTATAAAACAAGACAGTCAAAAACAAAGCAAAACAAAACAACAAAAAAACAAAAACAAAACAAACAGCAACAACAAAACAAAACCAAGACAGTCAGCTGACCTTAAGCAGCTCAACGTCTAGCTCACATTCACAACCATTTATGAAGCAGGTACCAAGTGGCAGACTATGTACTAAGCATGCTATATACATTATCTCTCTTAATTCTCAGAATACCCCTGACGTGTGAATATGGCTATATTCACTTTCTCTTTAAGGAAATTAGGGTTCAGAGAAATTGAGAAGCCTGTCAAGGATATATGGAACTTACAAGTGGAGAAGCCAAGTTTTGGGTTCTGGTCTGTTTTACTCAAAAATGCATACTGGTATCTCTAATTCTAGTGTGGCTGGCTTCCCTCTAGCCCTTTCTCCGTACTGTACCAAGACTGACCTTCCATAAATGAAATTACTGTAGTATTCCCCAGTTCTTTTCAGTGGTCTCCTTCATTGTTTTCAGGTTAGTTTCTAAACTCCTTAGTTTGGCATACAAATATTATTGCAGTCTCTACTGCCTACCTCTCCAGCCTTATCTCTCAGTCACTCCTGTTCTAATCAGATTAAGCCTGCATGGCTGCTGGACTTCACGTGAAGTGCCCCCTCCTCCTTGATCAAATGCCTGCACATCCTAAATGCCAAATTTTGTTCAGGAATACCCTCCTCCAGAAGCCTTCTGTAGCTGTCACAGTTTGAGTTAAATACTCTTGTTTCTCATTGCAGTGTATCTCAGTGTATTGCACATGTTTGCTCTGTTTTCTCTTCACTGGATGCTGAGCTTCTTGGGGCAGAAACTGTTAATCTCCATTGTTTTAGCAACTACCCTAAACAACTAAGCGGATGCTCTATAAACATGCAATGTAATAGATATCTATAAATGAGACATCTGGGTTATATTTTAGCTATAGAGTCATTTTTAGAGACACAGTAATTGAATCAGATGGATGAAATCACCCAAATTGTGTGCAACTGAGAAGAAAAGAAGGCTACAGATTTTACATCAGCATTTAAGGGGTAGATGCAAATTGAGTTGGCAGAGACGGTGGAAGAAAGTGAGTGGAGTCAGTGGTATGACAACCAGGAAAGAGTCTCCTAGAAGTCAGTGTATCAACAGATCACCCCCAAATTTAGTACTTTGAAATAACATCCATTTATTACTTCTCATGAGTCCACAGAACCAGTCTGCTGATCTTGGCAGATTTATTTCTTTGTCTACAGACAGCTAGTAGGTTGGCTAGGGGTGGGCTGGTGTAGGATGGCCTTGGCAGAAATAACTCATTTCTCCCCTCACATGTTTCTTTTCCCCCCAGCATGCTAGCCTGCACGTGGTCTCCTAGTACTGTCAGGGATGAAGAGAGGAAGCAGAAACGTCAAGCACGTTTCTAAGCTTTGCTGCATCAAGTTTGTTCTTATTTCATTGGCCAAAGCAAGTCACATGACTGAGCTCAGAGCAGTACCAGAGGGCATGGATACAAGAGGGGCTTGAACCATCGGGGCCATTTCTTCAGCTTCTCATACCAAGAGACAAGAAGGAAGTTGGGATGGGTGACACCTGGCTGCCTCAGTCAGTAGAGCATGTGACTCTTAATATTGGGGTCATGAGTTCAAGCCCCATGTTGATTGTGGAAATTACTTAAAAAATAAATAAATATAAAGCCCTTAAAAAAAAAAAAAGTTAGGATGGGAACAGGCTATTGGAGTAGTAATGAAGAGGTCATGAGTAGCCTTACCCAGAACTGATTGAATAAAGTATTGTTGAGGTAGAAGCTTGATTCCAGTTAGTTGGTGAATGAATAGAAATTGAGGAAGACACTAAAAATATCTGGTAAAAAGCAGATAGAGCATAGGCACAGAGGGCAATTATAGTGCTTGTTTGGAGTAAAGAAAGATTCCATCTGCCCTCTCCCCTCCTAGAAAAACTGGAACAGATTTGTAGGCTGAGGGAAAGAGCTGGAAAATGGAGAGTTAAAAATAATGTGAGTGACACTGGTGATGTCTGTTTTGAAGCAAGCAGAGACCAACTTTTTAATATATTGAACTTCTTTTATTATTTTTCTTCATTGTTCCAATCTGAATGAAATATCTTTATTTTGAAAATAAAATTTAGTGTGCTTTATTTGTTTTCAAACAACATTTTTTTCTGCCTATGTAAACTTCAGAACATTTGGAAAATACTACAATCTATTGTAGAAGGAAAAAATGACCTCGTATCTGTGAACACACACTTTGGTTTTTCTTTTATAAAATTTGGATTACATTCAAAATAGTGTTTTTATGTGTAATGCTTTAACCTTAGTTATGGATTTTTATATAGAGAAGATTAAAGTTACAGTTGTCAAATCAAATGCTTAGTAAAACCTGCTTTAACTCTCTAGTTCAAGGAAATGATTTTTTAAAAATTTTTTTTGAATGTTTACTTATTTTTGACAGAGACAGAGCATGAGCGGGGGAGGGGCAGAGAGAGAGGGAGACACAGAATCTGAAGCAGGCTCCAGGCTCTGAGCTGTCAGCACAGAGCCCAATGCGGGGCTTGAACTCACCAGCCGTGAGATCATGATTTGAGCCGAAGTCGGACACTCAACCAACTGAGCCACCCAGGCGCCCCAAGGAAATGATTTTTTTTTTTTCCTGACATGACTACTGACCTACAGACAAAAATAACACTTAACACAGTACATATAAAGGACTCTTAATTGGACTAGATAAAGAGGGCTGGATTTTAAGGACAGTTTTAAGCATTTTTTATTTTCCTATTTTTAAAATTGAATACAAGGCATGACAACCAAATGCAATGTGTGAACTTTGATTAGATCCTGGATGGGCAGAGAAACAGATACAGAAAACATTTAGCAGACAGTTAGGAAAACTTGAATATGGACAGAAGAGGAACGTTACAAAGTAAGAAGAGGGAAAAAAAAGGAAAAAAGATTAAGGGAGAAGAAGGCAGAGGAGGGAGAGTTTGGGAAGGTGAACTCTAAAGTAAATGTTCACACCAGCTCTGCCCTTCACTAGGCCAAAGACACCTATTGGAACACGAGCATGGTCGGTGCCCTTGGAAACACTTATCACTTGTTCTTTCTCCACAGGGAAACAGCTTACTACCTTTTTGTGTTTTAATTCAGTGTTTTGAACTACAAGTTTACTTCTCATGTAAGATTCTATGTGCAAGTGAGGAAATCACATAGAATTTAGATATTTTCTATGGTACTTTGGTTGATCTGTATAGTCATTTTGAAAATCTTGATGTTTACAGCTGCCTGACAATGTTATCTTTTATTCTTAAGTGATTAGGTGACCTAGTTGCACGCCTGCTTGGAGGTAACATTGGGAGTAATATACCTAGGTACATATAGACTTGAAATTAAGCTCAGCGTAATTAAGCATCATTAAATAAAGCTCCCTCCCTCCCTCACACCTCTTACTGCTTCCAGTTTCCTGAGTTAAAAGTACTAATGTTGCATTCTCTTTCTGTTAAACAGGCTGCTTCCTTGGGACTACTACAGTTTCCTATCCTTAATGCTTCTGTGGATGAAAACTGCCAGAACATAACATATAAGGTTGGCTATGTGTTCTGGCAAGTTCTTGCAAATACAGAAAATAGTGCAGATGTACTTGTAGGTTAGAAAATCTTTTGTACCTCAAACAGCGGGGTTTTTTTAGACTAGAATTAAAGGTATGAGATAAAATATTAAACCGAAGTATAATTTGCTACTATTGTTAATGATTTTATTTGTTAATAATGATACTGTTCAGATATATGGAGTACCATTTTTAAGCCCCTTTGGTTTATCGCTTAAAATAATAGAAATAAATGGCTGTCAAGCAATGGATTATGTTAACCATTGTGCATATCCTCCCCTCAAAGGAATAACCTCTCTCAAAATGGAGTTCCTGCAGTTTTTAAAACCAGAATAATTTAACCAGAAATAGGAAAAGTAATGAAAGTATGGATTCCACTTGAGTGAACTCTTCTGTTTGGACTGAAGATTTATTGAAACTGAGAACACTTTTTGGGATGCTGATCCTTATTTATATTTCTTATTAGAAAGTGAGCTTAGATATTTTAGCTGGTCGGATTTAAAATCTTCCCATACAATATGACTCATACATATGATTAATACAATTTCCTGATTAAGTATATACTTGTTGCAAAAAATATTCAGACAAGAAGGTAACCATCTTTACCTTCAATCCTATGAGCCTAAAATAACTTACTGTTTGTGTGGAGATGTGCATCCTTCCAGGATTTTATTTTCACATACTTAAAAAAAATCATATGTATTTATACATATTGTGTTTTTAACTTAAAGGTTTTAAACTTATTCCTTTCTCATTTAATATATAATGGACATCATTACATGTCAATAAACATAATTTTGTTATTTGTTTAACCAGTGGCTTATTATTGATAAATACTTTGATTGTTTGCAGTTTCTCAGACTTAGTCTGAACTCAATATCCCTGTGTATCTCTATATACTTCTATATTTATCTCCTAAACACAAAGTTTTATAAATGTTGGTACATATTGATAAATATTCCCAAGAAAATCTTATATACCCCCCAGCTTATATATCCACTAGTAATGTATAGAAATAGCCTGTTGCCCTATATTCTTACCAATAAAAATTTATCTTTTAGAAAAAAATCCTTTTAAAATCCTTTAAAAATTATTTAAATCATCACCAATCTGGTAGAAACAGTTTTTGGCAGTTGTTTTTATACGATAGTGAAGGTTGTTCCTTTCTTTTCTGTTAACTTATGAAAAGGCTTACTCTATAATTTTTTTTTAGGCTTCTCACAACATTGGGATAGCAATGGATACTGAGCAGGGGTTGATTGTCCCTAATGTGAAAAACGTTCAGATCTGCTCTATATTTGAGATCGCCACTGAGTTGAACCGCCTTCAGAAATTGGGCTCTGCAGGTCAGCTCAGTACCACTGACCTTACAGGAGGAACATTTACCCTTTCCAACATCGGATCAGTGAGTAATAGGAATGTTCAAATTCATAAACCATAACTTAAGGTTTCTGATCATATATTCAATGAAAAATACGATATTGCATTTCCCATTTGTTCCCCAAAAGCTTACTTTTTCTACTTTTCCTTTTTACTTTTCTTTTTTTTTTTTTTTTTCAGATTGGTGGGACCTATGCCAAACCAGTGATACTGCCACCCGAAGTAGCAATTGGGGCTCTCGGATCCATCAAGGTATGTTTATCAACTAACTGGCAAAAGAGTCTTAGCAAATTGGGAGAGTAAACACAACAGAGTGACATTTCAGTGGTTTTTCCCTTGCTTTGTAGGTTTGAGTATAACATTTGGCTCAGTAGGCCAGTTATTTCTTCCTAAGAGGTAGGCCTGCAATTCTAGTGTCTGCCTCTGTGTATAACATGGTGGTGATCTGCATTGTTCTGTATGGATCAACCATCGTGGTTTATGCCAGGCACTGATGTCAGTCATCATGGATAACCACAAATATAGCCAATCTACTTCTATCAAAAATTTTCATTTCCGAATACCAAAGATAATAGTAGGCCAGTATAAATTTATTGTTTATAGCACAGTGAGACACCATTTAGAGAATTTTTCTCAAACTTCGCTCTGTTCAAGAATTGTTGAGAGTACTAGTTAAAAATGCAGTATTCTTGGGGCACCTGGGTGACTCAGTTGGTTAAGCGTCTTGGCTCTTGGTTTTGGCTCAGGTCGTGATCTCACGGTTTATGGGTTCGAGCCCCATATCAGGCTCTGCACTGGCAGTGTGGAGCCCACTTGGGATTCTCTCTCCTTCCCTGTCTCTCTCTCTCTCTCTCTCTTACTCTCCCAAAATAAATAAACTTCAAAAAAAAAAAAAAAAATTGCAGTATTCTTAGCCTTGGGGACCGAGCTTCCAGAACTTAACATTTTAAATAAGAACCCAGGTGGTTCCAACATGAGTGACCTGTGGCCATGTTTTAGGAGACACTGACCTAGAATAAGGGTTGCAATGATTCTTAACCTTGGCTATGTGGGGACCTTGGGAAAAAAATGCCTAAGCTCACCCTATACCAACTGAATCACAATTGGGGGGTGTAGCAGATAGGGCTTGGGCATCCCTATTAACTCAGTGTTGAGAACCACTAGAGTTAAAAGAAGTAAGCCCCTGGATTCCATCTCAGTACCACCATTATTAAATGTCATCACCACATTGACTATGATTTTGGTCTTCATGCTTTCGGAAGAATCTTTTTTCTTTATGTTTATGATGCTTCCACACTGAGTATCCCTGGGACTTGTCTTTCATGAGTATTACTTTTGTGTTGGCATCCAAGCCTCCACAGATACTTTCATTCAGCCTTTTTTTTTTTTTTTTAATGTTTGTTTATTTTGAGAGAGAGAAAGAGAGACAGAGAGACAGAGAGAGAGAGACAGACGGGTAAGGGTAGAGAGAGAATCCCAAGCAGATTCTGCACTGTCAGTGCAGAGCCCAATGTGGGGCTCGATCTCAGGAACTGTGAGATGATGAACCTGAGCTGAAACCAAGATTTGGACATGTAACCAACTGAGCCACCCAAGCACCCCTCCTTAGAGTCTTTTAATACAACAAAATGTTACTTATCTGAATGGAAGGCTTTGAAGCAGAGACAACATGTAACTAGAGTTCCAAGCAACATAAGTATGAACCTTGCCCTCATCAGATCAATAATTTTTCAGTGTTAAGCATTCTCTTCCAAAAACAGAATATAAAGCCTCTGTAATTGCACTTCCAATATTTTCAAACTTTTTTTTAACATTCACTTATTTATTTTGAGAGAGAGAAAGAACAAGAGCGCACATGAGCAGAGGAGGGGCAGAGAGAGAGAGAGAGAGAGAGAGAGGGAGAGAGAGAGGGAGAGAGGGAGAGAGAGAGAGAATCCGAAGCAGGCTCCATCCTGCCAGCACAGAGCCCGACATGGGGCTGGATCCTACAAACTGTGAGATCCTGACCTGAGCCAAAATCAAGAGTCGAACGCTTAACCTACTGAGCCTCCCAGGTGTCCCTCATTCAGCCTTTGATTTGCTTTCTTACAGATAAGATACCTTTTTCCTAGCATCTACTCTCCCTTCTAGCATAGAGAGGAGATAGGGAGAGAGATCCAGAAACACATAGTGAGACTCTGTTCTTTACAAATCAGGAGTGTCTCTGAATATAATTTCCCTGTCACCCATTCTCCACCCAGCATTTGAATCTCACAGAATTCTGACTTCCTACAGTTTCCAAGCCATCATACCTATCTGAGAAAGTTTTGTTTTTCTTTTTCCTTAAAGATAAGATGTATTTTCTTCTGGATTGTGTGTGTGTGTGTGTGTGTGTAATTATGGTAAAATCTACAAAACATAAGTTTACCATTTTAATGTGTACAGTTCAGTGGCATTAGGTACATTCATGTGTTTACAACCACACCACCATCCATCTCCTGAAGTGTTTCCTTGGCCCAACAAACTCTGCTTGTGTACATCACTTTTTGTTTATCTGTTCATCTCTAATGAGTATTTGAGTTGTTTTCTTTTTTTGGCTATTGTGAATAGTGCGGCTATGAACATTGGTGTGCAGATATCTGTTCAATAGGTGTGTTTTTACCAAATCATTGTTACCCATGATTTCATCAAGCTATGAAGAATAGTTCTTGGAGTATAAGTCTTCTAATATTTGTCGGGTGGGAACAAATAGTGTGTCTCCAATCCCTTTCTTTCATAGTGTCATCTGTCCTTTGTCATTTTCTGTTTTCACTATAAATTTTGAACGTCTTGTTGCCAAAAAGTCTAAGTTATGAAAACCCCCACATAACTCAGTTCTCTGTCCTTGTCTTCCCTGACCTATTGGCTGCACCTGAGTCAATTGAGCCATCCCACTTCCTTGGAAAACCTCTTTCACTGTGACTTTGCAGAATACCTTGCTATTGTGACTTTCCTTCTGTCTACTGCTGATTCCCTTTGAGGCTCCTTTGCTGAAACTTCCTTATCTCCCAAGGAAGATTTTGATTCTCTCTTTAAGCTGTGGGGTATTCCTGGGCCCCCTTCTGGCCGTTTTCTTTATCTGATCCCATCTTATGGCTTTAAGCGCCATTTATATACTGATGACACTCAAGTTTATATCTCTCCTTTGATCTGGAAATTCATATATCCTGATTGGATATCTAATTAGGCATCTTGAGTTTCCTGTTCCTTTCCTCACCACCCCCCACTCTCAAACTTACTTCTCCTGAAGTTTTCCCCTTTCAGTAAATGACCATTCTGCCCAGAAACCTCCAATAACTTCTCACCTCACTTAGATCAGAGCCAAAGTAGCTGCAGTGGCCTATATGGCCTTCCACTGGTGCTACGCAGTGTGATCAGGTACCCATGTGAGGCCATGAATGTTGTATCCAGACTGTGAGGACACCAGTACAGAAAGGGAGAGTAGGGCTTAGATGCTTTCACAGCAGTTTGACAGGTGATTTTTGGTGTATTGAATCTAATACAAGAAGTTAGGGCTTGTGTTTTATATATCTTTTAAAATTTTCTTTTAGTAATTTACTTTTACTATATTTTTAAAAAATAGCTTGCAATGGATTAGAAATTTTATTTTATTTTATTTTATTTTATTTATTTATTTTTGAGAGAGAGACACAGAGTATGAGTCGGGGAAGGGCAGAGAAAGAGGGAGACACAGAATCCGAAGCAGGCTCCAGGCTCTGAGCTGTCAACACAGAGCCCGATGCATGGCTCGAACCCATGAACCACAAAATCATGACCTGAGCCAAAGTTAGACACCCAACTAACTGAGCCACCCAGGTGCCCCTGTATTAAAAAAATTTTTTTAATAACAATAAGTCATTTACCAAAAACAGATTGAGAAGCATTGCCCTTGACAGTGTGCCCCACTTTCTTTCTGCTCCATCCATGACCTCATCTCCCACCTCTCACCCCTGCCCCTCCACTGCAGCCACCCTGCCTACTTTGCTGTTCCTCTAACACTCCAAAGTCATGTTTCCCCTCTGTCTCTCTTTGAAGATACATGTGGCTTGTTTCCTCGCTGCCTTCAGTAAGGAAACGATGGTGAAGCTTTCCCTGCCCACCGTGTCAAACAAAAAATGCTGCCTACATCTGGCCACTGCCTACACTCTCTCCCCTTTCCACATGGCTTTATTTTTTCCTTTGTACTTTTCTCTAACATGCTATATATTTTGCTTATTTATCTTAATTTTCTCTCTTTCTCCATACAATGTTAGCTCCAGGAAGGCAAGGATTGTTATTTGTTTTGTTCACTGGTTTAGCCCCAGAGTCAAGAAGAGTACCTGGCACATAGTAGCTGCTCAATAAATAACTGTTAAAAACAAATTGAAATCTGAGAAGAGATTTACTGTATATAAGGAAATTATACAGGAGACAGGAAGTACCTTGGAGAAACTGAAAAGCTTGAGGCAGGTACAGAGATGGGAAAAATTTTCAAGTCGTTGGGATGCCCCTTTCTTTTCTGTCACAGGAAGGGGGGTTGCCTAGTCTTTCACCATTGCTGTTGCTAGAGCTTGTACTTGGAGCAAGTGAAGTTTGACTCTGTTCTTTGCCTTATTTCTAGGTCCTTCCCCGATTTAACGAGAAAGGAGAAGTGTTTAAGGCACAGATAATGAACGTGAGCTGGTCAGCTGATCACAGAATTATCGATGGTGCTACAATGTCACGCTTCTCTAATTTGTGGAAATCCTACTTAGAGAACCCAGCTTTTATGCTCCTAGATCTGAAATGAAGAGTATAAGGCGTCATTGAACTTTTTCAGCGTCCAAAGAACATGTAGAGCCTCGCTGCACAGCACACGTTCTTTGTCACAATTTGTATTATAAATGATTTGTATTGTGTGATTCAGGTTCCCAGGCACAATATTTATCTCCGTTCTGTTAGACATTTTACAGAAAATGAATAACGGTGTAATAGTTCTCCCGGGGCTGTCACATTTTGTAGGTCATAGTGTGACTTCTTACTATGGTGCTGAGGTCTTTGTGTCCATGGACTGAAACTAGGAAGAACAATGAAATTAACGTTACTAAAAGACAGATTGCAATATCTGGTATTTACCCTATTTTTTTTTTCTTTTCCTCTTTTAATTTTAGATTGCCCCTTAATGAAACTTTTCAATTACACTTAGTTGGGAAATGGAATTTACACACAAAAGTATCTTTCATTTCCCCACAATAATGCTAACTATTGTATAAAAAAGTGCAATTATACTTAAACTTTTAAGATATCCACGGTTATGTTGCTTTGTAGAGATTATCTGTAAATGTCTTGTTTATATAAACTAATATCTTTTAAAAGAGAAAATTATAAGCTAATCTTAAAAATGCCCAATTATAGGGGTGCTTGGCTGGCTCAGTCGGAAAAGCATGTGACTCCTGATCTTGAGGTCATGAGTGCAAGCCCCACCTTGGGCATAGAGCTTATTTAAAAAAAAAAAAAAAAAAAAAAAAAAAAAATCCCAGTTATAGTTTTATAACCAGTAAGGCTATCAAAAGTGTTTGCTTAAAATGAATATTCTTTTAGAATTGGTAACTTTTTGGTGTGTTGTTAGGAAAAAAACCACCTCTGCAAACTTGCCTCATGTAAGAGAAGTGCTTTAAATGTAGCAGCCGCTGACATTGTCTTACATTTAGAAGTCCATTGCCTTTTAACTATTTTTTATCTTTCTTGTCTTCAGCTAAAACATAGAATAGAATAAGAAATTAAGATGTATTCCATTCTCCATATCCTAAGAAGGAATGTGCATAACAAGAGAGAGAAGAGTCTAATGAGTAATTATGGACATTAAAATAATAAATCTCATACAGAAATGAAAGTATCATAATGATCATTTTGTAAGAGGCCCACTTTAATCAGAAATAGCATCAAGGTGAATATAATCCAATGTTTTGATTTGCATTCAAATCCAGCTTGCTTCTAATGTTTTCTAATTGATTACTATATGTTCAAGTGAAATTTTGTGAGAAAAAAGGTTGTTTTAAATCTGCTTGATTTTTTTTCAAAATGAAAATGACCTGTAAATTAGAAAATAATGGATCAAATGAATGTTATTATTTTTTAAATTTAGGTAGTACAAAGAGTCAAAAAGAAAATGAAATCATCCATGATCATACCACTATTAACATTTTGATCAAGGTATCTGTATACATAGCTATTCTTTTTATAAAAATGAGATCATGCTTTATCTACTATTTTATAATTTGATTTTTTAATTTAACATTATATCACAAGTAACTTGACATGTCAATAAACAATTCTACATTATCATACTTTTAAGTGGCTGCATAATATTCTGTGTGTGTTTGTTAGACATTTGATATTAAACATCTACTGTATACTCAGCATGGTGCTAAGCACTGGGCATAGAATACCTGCCCTCATGGTCCCTGCCTTCATTAATTTACAGTCAAATAGAGGAGGCAGGTATTAAATAATTCTAAACAGTAAAATATCATTACATGTCTAACTGGGGAGAAAAACAAGGTGCTATGAGGGTGTCTAATAAATGTTGCTAATTCTGTCTGGGAGGATTATGGGAGGATGTACCATAATTTAACCAATTCCCTATTAATGGCATTTGCAGACTTTTAAATGACTAACCATATGATCAGTTGTCTCTTAAGGAAGATTCCCCAAATCTACAGTGGACAGTGCTCCTTCCATCCCATGATTATAACTATAACCTAGTCATATAGCCACACCTAGCTGCAAAGGAGACTGGGAAATGAGAAGGCATGTGCTTAGCTAAATATTTTGTTACTATGGGTGAAGGAAATAATGGATATTAGGGGATAATTGCTGTCTCTGCCACAGAAGATATTTTATCCATTTCTGGTTACAGAACACCATAAGATATATAACAATTTTTTAATGTCACATAGCCACTAATGTGCAAACTGACGCTCAACCCATGTGAATCCCCTTACGTCTTAACACAACTCTGACCAACTTGTCTGACTTAATCCAGTAACCAATAGGCAGTAGTATTGAGTTGAGACACTATCAAGTGAATTGCCTGACAAAGCCCAGATTTTACATTATCTTTCTCCAGGTCTTCTCTGAGCTTTCTCAGCAATTGAGAAAGCGGTTTCATTTCTTTTGTTTTCTTTTCTACTCTTGTCCCCTGGGACATGTCATAAGTACCATTATCAAAAAGGTCAAAGATTTGAGGGAGATAAAAATGCAGGGACTACTTGTTGCATTCCATTGTTCAAATTTCTCTCCTCTTCAGCCTGAACCTTTACTTTTAAAGCTTAACTGTCAGGACTTTCTCCACTATTAGTAGCAAAAGCCTAATTCTTACTAGGTTATGTTACAAAGGGAACTCGATTCATATAACTGAAATCCTCAGGGGCATCGGTTTCAGGTATGGCTGGATCCAGGGACTTAATAAATTCCAGACTGTCTCTGTTTTGCTGTCCCTGTCTGCCTCTGTCTCTGTATCTCTGTCTCGTCACTCTGTAACTATTGGATCTTTTTTGCCTCATGTTGACCTCATTCTCAGGTCAAGCTGTCCCAGTGTGTTGACAAAGATGCCTACAAGTACCCAGACTTACATTCCTCAGAACTCACATTGTTTCCAGTTAAAATCTCAAGGGAAATTTAGATTGGTCTGGCTTGGTTCATGCCCATTAATGTGGGCAGGGGAGTATAATGGCCTGATTGGCCAGGCTTGGATCTTAACGGTCACCTTTGGAGCCTGGAAATCAGTCAGCCCCAATGCACATGGACTAATAAGAAAGGAGATCTGGAAGAACATCTGGGCAGATTAAAAAATAAAAGTCAACCAAATAAAGTGAGATATTGCCCTCCCACCCCACCTCATATTAAATAATGAATGTTTTCTTTTTTCTTCTGTTTATTTTTGAGAGACAGAGACAAGTGGGGAAGAAACAGAGAGAGAAGGAGACACAGAATCTGAAGCAGGCTCCAGGCTCTGAGCTGTCAGCACAGAGCCCAACGTGGGGCTGGAACTCACAAGCTGTGAGATAATGACCTGAGCTGAAGTCTGATGCCACCCAGGCACCCCAATAATGAATGTTTTCTAAGAGATCTCTTTAAGACCATGGGTACAGAGGAAGTTGAAGAGGTAGAATAGGGAGTAAGAGGTAAATACAGAAGATAATATTAAACTATTGGTTGTGATTCCAAGATTTTTCAATATCTCCGAGAAAGAATATTTGTATTTTCTTCCTAGTTTTAGTAACAAGAAGTAATGTGATTCTCAAATATCAAATGATGCAGTGTTGACAATTCATCCGATGTCAAAATATGAATCACTAGCTTCAGTATTTTCTATTCATCTTTCTTGAAAATTTTGCATGCTAATTTATTCACTAGCTTTGATGTTTTACGCTTATACTGGTATATTAATTATGGCAGAAGGAAAAAGTTTAAGTTATATTTTCCAAGTCCATTGCTATGAAAAAAACAAGATTAACAGGATGCTATGGCTTACCATAGGGATATCTATCAAGAGAAAAAGAAGATATGCATTCCAATTTACCTGACATCCTATGAGAGATCATGGTCTTCAGGTTAAACTGATTCCTTCCAGATTCTTCAGCAAAGGCCTCAGCCATTCTTCACAGTACCTGTGCCAAGTCTCTTCCCTTCATTTAAGCACCTACACAAATGGCTCCCCAGCCCTGTTGTACCCAGCAGACAGCTCCTCCTTCTGTCTTCAGAGAACACAAAGTGATTCAACCCAAGGTTCTGTCATTTCTCCCCTTTTCACCTCAAAATCTCTATATTCTCACACTTTCCCTTTGTTTTCCTTTTGGAGGAAGATGTGATTCTCTCTCAGCAAAACCCACACTTCCTACTCTCTATTTTAATTCCATTTCTTCCTCCTGATCCTTGTTTTATGTTTAATCCCATGGGCCCATTTTGATCTTTTAGTCTCTTCCTTACATCTAGAATTGTACCAGATGCACGTCTCCAGCACGCTGGTTAAGATTCATTTCCAGTTCCTCATGGAGAAGTTATTGGAGACTGATCCCAGAACTCTCAGCAAATTTAATTTTTTTTCTTGTTGATAAATGTATCAGGGTAATGTCGTATGTCTGTAAACCTGTTTCCTTTTCTTTTTGGGCACATGGTTAAATATTTTCCAGCCTAGCCTGCAGTTACGTAGGGCCATGTGATTTATTTCTAGCCATTGGAGAAGGTAAAGTGATGTAACCATTTCTAAATGTGGCCCATAGAACCTCCCAAGAGATCCTCTGTACTCCCTCTCTTTCCTCTCCACAGCAACCTTGAGGACTTTATGTTGAAGGTGGCAGCCACACAAGATGGAAGAAACAAGCATCTCCAAATGACTAGGTGGTGATAAAGCCTCCCCACCACCACACCCCAGTACTGATTGGTTTGCATGTGATACAGGTGAAATAACTTGTATTGTTTGAAGACACTGGTATTTTCAGATTAATCTTTTACTTTAGGTAGTAATAACCCTAACTCTGAGCTTTTCAATGCAATAGTTACTAGAGACATGTGGCTCTTCACACTTAAATTTCAATTAATTATTGTGGCTATTGAGCAATTCAAATGTGGCTAGTATAACTGGGAAGCTGAATTTTAACTTTTTTTCATTTGAATTAATTGAAATTTAAATGTGAAGAGCCATATGTGGCTAGTGTGCACCATATTGGACATTACAGACATCGAATATTTCCATTACCATAGAAAATGCTATTGAATCGTGCTGCCCTAATAAATATAGGGAGAGAACTGTTCTTACTTTTTTTTTTTAAAGTTTATTATTTTGGGACAGAGAGAGAAGGTGCACACTTGTGAGGAGCAGAGAGAGAGGGAGAGAGAGAGAATCCCAAGCAGGCTTCAGAGTCAGCTCAGAGCCTGACGTGGGGCTCGAACCCACAACTGTGAGATCATGACCTGAGCTGAAATCAAGAGTCAGACGCCCAACCTACTGAGCCACCCAGGTGCCCTGAACTGTTCTTATTTTTAAACTAATCCCCTCCCCCAAGAAATTCTCTATTTCTCTAAAGCCAATTTCCCTCTACCTAAGAGAAGGCTCAAAACACTCCGTTCTCACATTGTTAGCTTTACCTGTACCTGCCTCTGCACGAACACACTCCTGTCTTGTTCCTTCTTGCCTTTGCCTAACTTTTAGAATGGATGGTCTTGAACTCCTTGTGATCTGGCTTCCTTCCCAGCTGCTCACCTGTAATCACAGTGTGCTCGGCAAAAGGTTTGGCCACACCTGTCTCCCAGATGTCTCCTAAATAGTTCTCTCTACCCCCATCACTCTCCTGAGCTCTAGGCACTCATTTTCACTCTTTCGTGTCTCAAGGTCATCACGTGTGTCAGAGAGACCAGGTCAACTCTGAATTATTTACGCTAAACCCTCAGGTGACTCATGTTATCATTGTTATCCCCACAAAATTACCACAGCTCTTTTCCGTTCCAGAAAGCATTACCATTTAGGCAAACACTGAAGGTAGCATTAATCCTTGATGACTGCAAGCTCAGAATGAAAGGGAAATGACTTCATTATGAGGCAGTTGCAGTCCTGAGCCGAAGGGTTTTAACCACGAGCTAATTCTTGTGCTAGTCAGACCCTTGTGAGAGAACTCTAGGCCAGCTTGCTAGAACTGAGCAGGAGAATTTGGAGATGGTCCAGAGGAGAGCCACAAAACCCAATCACGAGCAAGAGTAAGAGATACTCAGGCTTTTACTGAGTATCATGTGGAATGTTACAACACAAAGCATTAAGAACAGCTGCTCTGGGCCTTGACAAGAGAAAGGACAGAAATGAGAACAGGTGGGAGATTAAGAATTTAGGTTAGATAAGAGGCAAAGTCGGGATGGTCAAAAAAGGGTTCAAGCTAATCCCAGGCTGAGGAGGGGGAGGCCGAGTCCCTCCAGCAAGCCCCAAAGCCTCCACCCGTCTGTATTTCCAGAGGAACCGTCAGACTGTGCTAAACTTGGGGTAAGCTATGTCATTTGAAGTTTGCTGCAGGAAGCTTCTTAATATGTTCTAAACATGTGTTAAATAGTTCTAAAAATGTGGCAAAAAGAAAAGTAAAAAAATCAAGGTTATAAAATCTGTGTAGAAGTTGCAAGAGTGCAATCATCTGGAAAAACCTAACAAATTAATTTCCTGGGAAAAGGAAGCCAGAGTTCAAACTGCAGTAACAAAAGCAACTACGTTGATGGCAGGGGTAATTAAATTAATGGAAACTGCAGGGATGAATATAAATCAGAATGACTAATAATTTGAAACATTAGTTATTCAAATGCGACACAGAGTCCTCGATGAGCTAAGTCGCCACACTAATAACTGCAAACCAAGGGCTTTACAAATTGCACAAGAACCTGGCTTTGGTCCCATTATGTTTCTGTCACAAGCTTAGAAGGGCTCCCATTGGTTTGTTTTTAAAACCACCATTGTCATTTACTGCACTAGTTTCCCTAATAAGGTTGTGAAAATGAAAAATATTGATACATAAATGTAATGCACTCTAATTGTAATAAAATGGTATTTACAAAAGATGTTGGGGGGGTTGTAATTTTTTCTAAATGCATTGTCATTTCTCACAGCTTCTCTCTTTACTAGATGTTACAGGCTTAGTAATTGCATAGTATTTGTGGAAATGTGAAAAAACAATTTTTGTAGTTGTCTTTTGAAATGTATACAATATGTCCTCAAAAGTTGGGTCTCTATCCTAGAAACAAAATATTATGTAATTCATATAGAATTATGCAGTTAAAGAGTTAAAAGTTTGGCATAGCTTTTATTTCTGTAGAACTGAAAAGCAGTGCATAAAAATAAAAGCAGAAAGAACGTATCTTTTTGTTATGTGGCCCAAAATACCTCATTTGACTGAAAGTACAGTTTTGGGGTTCTTATTTGGTGGATATAGGAGGGGTATTGTTCTTTTGTTTTTGTTTTTTTCTTTTGAAACAAGACTGCAGTGGCTTCTATTCTGTGGTTCTGAGGTTTAAATTGCCCCAGAAAGTTGAAAAATATTCTGATTACTGCTTAGGTTTTATATTTCCTGTGAGAACATTCTTTACACAAGAAAACTATAGCACCAACTTATTCATAAGAGAAATGATGTTTTGTTCATGTGTATTTTGTTTGCTAAATTACATATTAGACTCACAGCATGCTTTTCTCAAATGAAGATTTTAAACTCAAATTCAAATGACCTTCTAGTTTCTGGCCCATTCCCCATAGGCTACAGAATAAATGAGTGTCTGAATACACTAATTTCTTGTGTCTCCACTGTTGATTAGGTTAGTGAAATGCTGTGTGTGTGTGTGTGTGTGTGTGTGTGTGTGTGTGTGTGTGTAAAATGACAGCCGGCACAAAATCCTAAGGTCAGAAGTACATTTTTATTCTTAGTTAAATACATTAATTTTTGGTTATAAAACATATATTTAATGATAGAAAAAAGAAATAATTCGCATTTAAAGCTAAACTTTTTTCTCAGCCATTTTAGTAACTTAAATATGTCAGTTATTAGAGACTGAAACTCTGTGGGGTCATGCGGCAGAGGTCATGTGAGACCGGCTAGAATCTGAGAACTTGAGCTCCAGGGGAAAGGTATTTGGTATCTAATAGTGTTTCCTATCATCTTGGAGGAAATGTCCCTATTTTGTTGGACCAAGTGGTGCAAGTTAGTATGCAGCTGTAATTTCCTAATAGAAGTATCAAAAGGTGGAAAATAGTGACTCCACATTGGCAATGTTTGGCAATCATGTTGTCTACTTTCCATCCCTTTGTATACACACACACACACACACACACACACACACACACACGACCTTAATGGAACATTTTCACATAAAAGAATATCAATGTTCCAGAAAACCCTACAGCTCAACAAATCAGTTTTAAAATATTCTTGTTTAAGGGGCACCTGGGTGGCTGAATAGGTTAAGCAACCAACTCTTGATTTTAGTTCAGGTCATGATCTCACGGTTTGTGGGATTGAGGCCTGTGTCAGGCTCTGTCCTGGGATTCTCTCCCTCCCTCTCTCTCTCTCTGCTCCTTCCCTGCTCATGTGCACTCTCTCTGTTTTTCTGTCTCTCAAAATGAATAAGTAAACATTAAAAAAAAAAAAAGGAAAAGATATAAACAAAGTACAATTACAGAGGCTTCAAATTCTATCTCTGAAAGAGAATTCCTAACACTGAAAATTTTTTATCTGATGAGGGCAAGGCTCATATTTATGTTTCTTGGAACTCTAGTTACATGGTGTTTCTGCTTCAAAGCCTTCCATTCTGACAACTAACATTTTGTTTTATTAAAAGACTCTAGGGAGGGGCGCCTGGGTGGCTCAGTTGGTTAAGTGTCTGACTATTGGTTTCAGCTCAGGTGATGACCTCACAGTTCATGAGTTCAAACCCCACATGGGGCATCTGTGCTGACAGCATGGAGTCTGTTTGGGATTCTCTGTCTCTCCCTGTCTCTGCCCCTCTCCTGCTTGTGCATGTGAGCTCTCTCTCCCTCTCAAAAATAAGCATTTAAAAAAATAAAATTTAAAAAATTTTAAAAAGACTCTAAGGAGTCATAAAAGGGCTTTACGGATTAAAATCCCAAAGTAGTATACTCTTATTTTCCATTGTTTCTCCCTATGTTCCGTTATTTTCTTATTTGAATAAATGGGTCACACAAAGCAGATGCTTCTATGCTTGATATGATTCCTTATAGTACTGTAGTGTTAGAATTTATGGGAAGAAGCTTGACTAAATGATCAGTAGTTCGACTGTTCTATTTCACTTTGTAAAAGAAAATGCTCTAGGTCTGATATAATCATGCTTTTAGGGGCACCCGGCTGGCTCAATCAGAAGAGTGTTCAACTCTTGATCTCAGGGTTGTGAGTTTGAGCCCCACATTGGGCATAGAGATGACATAAGATAAATAAATCATCAAATTAAAAAAAAAACATGCCTTTAAAAACAGAGTAATAACTACTTTATCTTAGTGTTCTATGTTTAAAACCATTATAATCTTTCTCTAAATGTAAGCCTATGTATTAGCACAGGTCATGATGGAATAGAGTGAAAAAGAAATGGAATTATGTAGCCTGAATCTCAGTCCCCCCTGTTCCTCCCTGTCTCTATTCACTGCCCCTCTAAAGATGTGTTAAGCAATAATAAAATTGCTTTGATATTGTTGGTGTCCACTACAAATGTAATTTTGTGTGACTTCCATAAACTTGTTTTTAAAAGGAAGTAGAATGACCCAATGGTCCAAGTCTAGGAGCCAAATCCTTCTGAGTTGGAATTTAGCTCAGCTTTTCCAGCAGTATGTCTTTGACAAAGTCTCTCCCTCTCTTTAAGCTTTGATTTATTTGTGCATTAAATAGGTATACCTACTGTGATGGCTGATTTTATGTGTGAACTTGACTGGGTGCCTAGACATTTGCCAAACATTCTGGGTGTGTCTGTGAGAGGATGAAATTAACCTTTGAATCTATAGTCTGAGTAAAGTAGATTGCCTTCCCCAGTGTGGGTGGGCATTATCCAGTCAGGTGAAGGCCTGAAGAGAATAAAAAGGCTATATCTTTTTCTTTCTTGTAACAGGGTATCATGCATGTTTCCTCATATTATGAACCACCTTTCTACTTTGGGTTTGTATGATTTTGACTACTTTAGCCTCTTCACATGAGTAGAATCATACAGTATTGACTGTCCTTTTGTGACTGGTTTATTTCACATAGCATAATGTTCTCAAGTTCATTCCATGTTGTAGTATGTGACATAATTTTGCTTCTTTTGGAAAGCTGTGTAACATTCCATTGTGTGTATACACCACATTTCCTTTATGTATCTGTCAGTGGGTATTTTGGTTGCTTCTATCTCTTGGGTATTGTAAATAATGAAGCATTGAACATGTGTGCAGATATCTCTTCAAGATCCTGCTTTGAGTTCTTTGGAATGACACTTTATTTGTAATGTGCATTTTTTTTTTTTAGTTTATTTATTTAGAGAGCAAAAGAGAAAAGCATGAGTTGGAGAGGGGCAGAGAAAGAGGAAGAGAGAGAGAGAATCCCAAGTAGGCTCCACACTGTCAGCACAGAGCCCAACTCAGGGCTCAAACTCACAAACAGCGAGATCATGACCTGAGCCAACCAAGAGTCAGATGCTTAACACACTGAGCCACCCAAGCACCCCTGTGATGTGGTTTTATACCCTCTCTTACCTGACCATTCCACTTGGTGTTTTTCTAGATTTGTTTCCT
Source organism: Panthera tigris (assembly GCF_018350195.1). Classification (NCBI taxonomy): domain Eukaryota; kingdom Metazoa; phylum Chordata; class Mammalia; order Carnivora; family Felidae; genus Panthera; species Panthera tigris. Next base: position 84,826,273 of record NC_056667.1, on the reverse strand, counting down.
TTTTCTAAATACAAGCATTGCAGTTGTAGTCAGTCAAGGCCATGGATTCTTTTTTTTTTTTTTTTTTAATGTTTATTTATTTTTGAGAGAGAGAAAGAGCATGAGCAGGGGAGGAGCAGAGAGAGAGGGAGACACAGAATCTGAAGCAGGCTCCAGGCTCTGAGCTGTCAGCACAGAGCTTGATATGGGGCTCAAACCCATGAACTGTAAGATCATGACCTGAGCTGAAGTTGGACACTTAACTGACTAAGCTACCCAGGGGCCCCAGGGCCATGGATTCTGATGAAATATATCCCTGTGGGACCTCAGAATGCAAACCTGGGCACCAAGCAGCTGGAAAACCCACAACAATAGAAGGAGAAGATAAAGCAATTTGTGCAACATTATACAATGAGATACTTAAATGGCTTCATGCTTCACACAGTTAAGATTTACCTCTCCTCTGTAAAATTGTCTTTTCTTTGATTTTTGTCTCAGTCTCTGAAGAAAATCCTTTCACAGTTAACCTTCTTCCTATGATCATATGGCAATCATATCCATTCCCATCTTCTCCTTTCTTGGCTTTACTGTTGGAGGGTAGTAATAAGACTAACCTTTTTTGAATACTTACTGTGTTCAGGCACTGTGCAAGTTCTTTTGTATATTAACTCATTTAATCCTCACAAAAACCCATGAAGAACTCTTATTTTTATCTACATTTTGCCAATAAGAAACTGAGGTGCCAAGGGAGTATGTGACTTTTGCAAGGATATTCAAGTATATAAAGATGTGGGCCAGGGCTCATGGCAGACACGATAGAGATGACCTCAGAGCAGCCCTTGGAAGACACAATGAGGAATCCATTCATTGTTGGGGTCCTATGGCACAGATTCACGAGGGCTTGATTGGGGCTGCCGTGGGGCCCAGTCCAATGAACATGCTGGGCTGATAACTGTTTGATCATTGTTCTAGCCCAGCAAGCAGCTAAGCTAACCTCAGTCCCCACTGATATTCTTGTGGTGTGTCTAGAATCAGATACTGGGAACATTCTGATCCCGGAAAATGATGGCATCACAGTGGCAGTGCACAAAATGGCCTCTTGACGTCCCCTATCAGTTCTATATCAGCCTGTCATCGGGGTTCAATCCTACCTATGTTAATTATCTTATAGAACTATTAAATTTCCAGTCGTTAGGCCATTTATTTAGTGTGCATTGGGCACTTTTCTATTAATTTTACAGTAAGCCACTTTTGGACCCTCAACAGATTGACTTGTCAAAATATTAGTAAGAAAGATCTAGGTCACTTTGTGTACAGAATTTTGTTATGTTCAATAAATCTGGTTGGAGGAAAAGAAAAGCATATAAAAATACAGTGATAGGTACACAGAAAATCAAATAGAAAGGGACACAACTCCAGAAAAACCCACAAAGTACAAAAAGAAATGAATGTAATTACTTCTGTTATTTGGATCAGCTATGAATAACACTTACATAGTAATAAACACTACCAATTTAACAAAAATTATGTTATATTGGGAGGACTGGAGGAGGGGAAATGTATGTTACTGAGTAGGCGGTTTAAGACCACAGAATTCTCATCTTCTATGGTATGAAGTCAATAGATGATTCCCTAATCAGTACATGAAAAAATAGCATAAGCATATTTTTGGAAATATACCAAGAAATAGTTAAAATAGCAATATCTGTTTCTTACCCATTTCTTACATACAGATGATGGAAATCTCCCTGGAATGTTTGTGTAAGAAGGGGTATTCATCAAACAAGTCCTGGAACTATACAACGGAACTGGCCTGGTAAGGGAGCTGCTGTGGTTGCCCCCAGAACCAGCTGCATCCATTGTGGCCAGGAAACTCCTGCTGTTAAAACTAACCCTAGTATATATTGCCTCTGCTGTAGTCAGACCAGCAAAAATGAACTGTAGCCACCCAGCCAGTTTCCCCACATTCTTTGCTTCTAAATCAAAGTACATGATTAGTAGAACCTTAGTCACATTCCTCAGTTCTGTAGCAAGGGAGGTTGGGACTTTTCCCCCTAATTCTACTTTGGCAAAGTGGAGCTCACTAACGTGAAGGATGATCAGACTATGAGAGAGCACTATACAGTGCCTTGTCTCTTCCTTTTCTCTCACCCACTATGTCCCCAAATCACTGAAATTCTGTGTAAAATGCTTCATAAATAGCTTGTGAATCCATTCACTTTTTTTTTCCACTTTCCCTGACATTTCTCTAGATTAAGTCACTTCAACAATGTCTAAGTTGGTCTCACTTTATATTTGTATTGCCTCTTTAGATGAGAGCATAGGAAATAAGCTAGAAAAGGGAAAGAGAGAACCTTGGAATTTGTGGATTTCATAGAAATACTGTCAAATTAAAATGTAATGGTAGACAGTGCTAAAGGGAGAGATAAATCTAAATTGTTTCCAAAGAGACAATTTAGTACTTTTCTTAACAGAAGCAAAACTCCTCCCAGCACCTTAATGTTGCTGCATGAACATATTCAGGGAAGCCATTGTATGTGATGGTACAGACACTCTGGACAGGAGATTAGAGTTCAGGTTCTGTGATCTTTGCTCTTTCTGTGGTCTTAAGTGGCCCCATAACTCTGAGTTTATTTGTTACAGAAGCATTAGAGAATTTCTATGGAATAATCAGGCATTTTTTAAGTGCTTTTAGCACTAAAATTGGGGCACCTGGGTGGCTCAGTCAGTTAAGTGTCTGGCCAGCTCGGGTCGTGATCTCTCTCTGCCCCTCCTCCATTCTCTCTTTCTTTCTCTCTTTCAAAAAATAAACATTAAAAATATTTTTAAAAATTAATAAAAGCACTAAAATTTCCAGTGTCCAAATAACTAAACAAATGATGGTCCACCTACACACCAGAATGCTATGTAGTCATTTAAAAGGATGGTATAACTCTATACTAATATGAAACAATTTCCAAGATATTCTGAATGAAGAAAACACAGTATAGAGAAATATACATAGTATGCTAGCATTTTGTGTGTATGTGTGTGATGGCATGTGTGTGTGTGCTTTTCATGAATGTAGGCATATTTATGTTTGTAACTTCACAGGCCACCTTTGGAGGGCTCAGAAATAAGTGGCCATAGTGACTGCCTTCAGAGAAGAGAACTAAATCACTAGAGGTGGGCTTAGGTGAGGATTCATTATCTTTTGAATTTTGGTCCATGTGCTTATATTACCAACTCAAAAAATATTTTTTTAATGTTTATTTGGTTTTGAGAGAGAGAACGCACATGCATGCTAATCGGGGAGGGGCAGAGAGAAGGGGAGACAGAAGATCCAAAGTGGCCTTTGTGCTGTCAGCAGAGAACCCAATGTGGGGCTTGACCTCACAAACCGTGAGCTCAAGACCTGAGCCAAAGTCAGATGCTCAACCGACTGGACCACCCAGGCACCCCCATAATTATTTTCAAAGAACCCAGAATTAACTCCTACCTATGAAGGCTGAAGAGATAAAGGTTGAGAGAGAATTAAATTTGAGCCTGGATGCAGCAGGAGCTTGGGGCTCCTCTTTTACCCATACTATTCTATATCTTTACTTTTCTTCTTTTCTGAAGCATTTACCTTTAGTTTAAATATTTACAGATCTATCGTTTACCATGTAGGGTTTTTGTTGTGCCGTACATTCTCAAGTTTTCAAGTTTCTCTGCTGGGAACAGATAAATTCTATTAAATATTCAAAATGTGTAAGTCATGAAAAATGGAAGGACTTTCAATAGGAGTTCTTTATATCTGCAGCTTACAAATAGTTCTGCCTGATAGTTTTATAACACCCCATATACAGCATTTTGCAGTGTACAGAATGCATGCACATACGTTATCACTTGATCCTTTGCACAGAAGCTCCATGTGATTCTTGCTATTCTCAGCTTTGTCCAAGATCTAAAATTAGAACTAGGCTGACATTACATTTCACTTGGTTACAAGTCTGACTGAGGATTTTAATCATCTGGAGCCACATGGAAAACAATTCTCCCTGAAATCCTCTTTCAGCTGGTAATCACTAACTTTGGGCATGTCAGCTTCTGCGTCCTCTGACAGTGGTAAGTATTTTTCCAAAACACTTCTTTCCTATTCTTCACATGGAAATAGACTGCTGATGGTGCCTTTACTGGGTCTGAATCTGCTGGAATGCACAACTGAACTTAGAATTGAATTTACAAGTCTCTTTTGGGGTCTCATAGTCATTCATGTAATTGTCTTCCTCTGGAAGATGGATTTCTGTAAAAGTTAAGCATTTTTTTTTAGTTTAGTTTTGTTTTTGTTTGTTGTTTTGTTTTTTGTTTTGCTTTCTTTTGCCTTTAGAAAGCAGACTCTCCCAGTTATGCCCTTGCCATACTATGAGCTTTTGTGTTATGGTAGTCATTGGAGGGAACACAATCCTATGCTAGCAGCAGAAATACATATGTTATTACTGACTTGTTTTCCTGGAAGGGGAACTGGTTGCTGGGAAAGGAAAACTGATGGCTGGATCAAGTTTAATGGCAAACTGAGAAACCTAATTAGCATATGAATGGTTATATATGTTTAAAAAATACACATTCACATGTAGATACTTGATAGTTTTAAAAAAGGTTTTCTTATTTGGTAAACACTTCAACCTTGTTCAAATCTGAGACAATAAATTGTAGGTTCACTGTGATGTACCTAGGGGTTTGGATTAGCAGCACCTGTATGCCAAGGTTTCTTGCTGGCAAAAAGCTCTTGCAACCTGTTCCTATGCTAATTGTGCAGGCATTGCTTAAAAATAGGGACCCTCTCCTAATAATTTGCTGAATATTGGAAATTATATATCCATCCTAAAATTGTAAACATTTTTTCCTCTGTAATGGAGTTTTTCTCCCACCCCTGTCTCTCTCTCACACATTGCATAGTTTTCTTTTTTTTGCACTGCATAGTTTTAAAGAAATTAGTAATTTAGAGGAGATTAATAATGAAAAGCAGCATTCTCTGCCCCTTTTCTGTCACTCTAGAAGTGACAGGATTTTGTTTTCAATAGTTGCCACCTTTGTTCCTGTTTTTTTGTTCAAGAGGGGTTATTATTGATCAACTTTAGGCACAATCTACAGAACTTCATTATGAAAGATGATGCTCAAATTCACTTACACCCTTCTAGAGTTATATTCTTAGTTTTAGTTTCTCTCTTGATTACCTTTAGAGCTTTAAACAAATACTTAAGTCTCTAGTTCTCATTCCATAAAATAGAGACAGTATCTATGACTCCCCACTTTGAAGATGTGGCTTTTGGTGTTCTTTCCTCTACACCTCCATTTCCTTCTTTCACATTCTGTTAAAGCATTTATTCTTATTTTTATATTTTCAAGATGTATTATACTTATTACATTCTGTTCTTTAGATGTAAACATGTCTTCCTTGCTTTGTCATGGGTTGATTTATTTCATAAGTTGATTTCCATCACTCAGAGAAGAAACTTTGTACCCTTAGAAGTCACTCCCCATTTCCACCTCCGAAAAGCCCCTGGATATAACTAATCTACTTTTTTTTTTCTCTCTATGGATCCCATATACATGGTCTTCTGTGTCTGGTTTCTTTCACTTAGTATACTTTCATTCAAAGTTCATCTACAATGTAGCCTGTATTGGTACTTATTCCTTTTTCGGGGGAGTAATATTCCATTGTATGCATATACCACATTTTGTTTATCCATTGTCAGTTGACAGCCATTTGTTTCCACTTTTTGGCTATTGTGAATAATGCAACCTCAATATTCATGTGCAAGTTTGTGAGCATACGTTTTCATTTCTCTTGGGTATAAATCTAGGCGTGGATCTTTTTCTATGTTATACCTTCCATTTTTTCCTATTTTTATGTTAGGTGTGCCTCTTATAAACAATACACAGGATTTTGTATTTTATTTAATTGGACAATCTTTATATATTAAACTATGGCATTTAGTAGTCAGGGAAGTATAAATTGTGACCATAATGAGATTTTATACAGCAGTGTGTTGGTGAGGATGTACATCAATGGAAACCTTGTACAGTTGTAGTAAGAGTATAAATGGGCACAGTCACTTTGGAAAACAATTTCGCTCTATCTTATAAATTTGAACATTCACATTCACTATGATCCAGCAGTTAAAGTCCTAGGTATATACCCAATAGCAGCAATACCCACTTGAGCACCATGAAGATAAGGACAAGAATTTGGGGAAAATACTGCTCATAATAGCAAAACTCTGGTACCCAAATATCCATATTCATTGGGATGGAAAAATTAAATCATGGCATAGTCATACATTTTGGAGATCATGGCTTCCATCAGTATATAAAATGTTCTACTTCCTTTATGGAGCTATATATTTCCCATGATATGGATGTACCGTAATTTATTGATTAAAGGTTATATTGCTTCCAATCTTTTGCTTTTATGAAAAAACACTGAAGTGAATAACTTTATAATATGTAATTTTACAATTGAAAATATTTGCAGTACAAATTCTTATGAATGTGAATGTGCATTTGTAAGACTGATAGATATGACCGAATTTCTCTCCACAGAGAATAACAAATATGGCCACCTTTAGTGTATAAAAGTACCTGTCCCCCTACACTGTTGCACATTTCACTTCTTCCTTTCCAAACTTTATACGTTTCTATTTGCTTCTTTTGCCTTACAGCATTCCAGTAAATGTTGAATAGTTGTGATTGTGGACATCTTTGACTTCCTGAATTTGGAAGGAAATGATGAATTGTGGATCATGTTCTTTCACTATTGCTAATGCAATTTGAAGAAAAAATCAATACAATTATTTGTAAGGCAAAGAATATTCCATCAAATGAATCTACCATAATCTACATAACCAATCCCCTATTTTTATTTTCCTTTCCTTTCTGAGATTCAGGTCACAATCCTCAATATTACATCTATCCCTCTGCAATTTATTTAGAAGAGCCAGTAATCCTAGTATAATACCACTTAACTGGATTCCAGCTTGTGCCTATAGCATCTAGATTAAGTAGATATCCCAAGATGCTGGTCTTAAATTTATATATCCGCTACTTAGCCATTTTCATATAACTGGGCATGTAAACTAGTTGCAGTTTTTCATTATTGCAAATTACATAGTAACAAGGGAAGTTGACTTGGCTTCAATTCCCACCTCTGCCACATGTTAGATATGAGACCTTGAACAAATTGCCCATCTTCAAGGCTCAGTTCTCTCATCTGTATTTTACAGACAATGAAAGCACCCATGTCATAGGATTTTTATGAGGATTATTAACTGAGACATGATATGTAAAGTGTATAAATAATTTTGGGAACATGGAAAGTGTTCAATAAATACACGCTACTGGGATCATTTTGGAACTTTGTGAATGTTCTGAAACACATTCTTTTTTTCCCCTCTGGTACAATTAGGTCCTTTTTGAGATGGCATCTGTGATTCAGCTATTCAGAACCTAATGAAGTTGGTGACTCTGTGACAATGTGGAGAAATCATGTCAGAAAATGTGGTTTGTACTGGGGCTGTCAATGCTGTAAAGGAAGTTTGGGAAGAAAGAATAAAGAAACACAATGAAGACCTGAAGCGAGAGAAGGAATTTCAACAGAAGTATGCTTTAACATGTTTATTATTTTGAATTAGTGAAAAGTCAGAACATCATCATTCTAGAAAAGAGCACTTATTAAGTGCCTTATTGTTGAATTTGATAGAGACTTTTATTTACTGAAAACTCAAAATATAACTACAGGGCTATCCCTGACTCAATTAAGTGTGATTATGTGATGGTGGCCACAAAAAACCCAACTGTCTGTATGTAGTTGGGGCACCAGGTGGCTCAGTCGTTTAAGCATCTGGCTCTTGATTTAGGCTCATGTCATGATCTCCCGATTCATGAGATCCAGTCCTGTGTCGGGCTCTGCACTGTCAGTGCAGACCCTGCTTGGGATTCTCTCTCCCTCCCTCTCTCTGCCCCTCCTCTGCTGGCACTCTCCCTCTCTCTGTTTCTCTCTCTCAAAATAAATGAACATTAAAAAAAAATAGTTATCTTGGGCCCTCATAGGAATCTGGTCAACATTCATCATAGTTTGATTAGTATCATTTAGTCTATTTTTCACTGATGGCTTGTTCAGTATAATAGTCCCTAGGTACTAAAACAGCATCTAGCAATGCTACGTAGTATAGATTCTCACCTATTTGAATAGCAGTGAGTTTCAGCCAGGTTCCCTGTGGATCACCTGATTCCTTGATTTGGGCTGTACTTAAATAATTTGGCTCTCATTTCCTCTGCCTTCTTGATATCTACCCACTTTCCTGATTGGATGTCTCCAAAGTATTCTATCTAATCTTGCAAGAATACCCACTTTCCTCATGGATCCCTACAATTCTCATTCATTAGATCTCTTTCTAAATATTAAATTGTCTTTTGTCTTGCAACATATACAGATATTGGGCCATTATGTTGTACACCTGATACTAATACAATGTTATATGACAATTATATTTCAGTGGGAAAAAATGCTCTTGTGTCAGTTAGCAAATACCATAAAATTCAACTAAAAATGGCTTAAGGAATAGGGAAGTCCTGAGGCAAGGCAGTTCCAAAGCTTTAACAGCTTTAGAGATTCAGCTTCTTTTCATCACCTCCTACTGCTAATCTCAGTGTCTCAGTTTAGTTCTTAGGGTAGCCTCCCTCAGTGTCACAGAATGACTGGTGTACTTCCAGGCATCATAGCCAGACCTCATTATGTTATCAGAAGAGTGGAAACTATTTCTGTTTCTTCAAGAATGAGGAAGCCTTTCTGAGGTGTTTTAGCAAACCTCTCCTTCACCTCTCATTGACCAGAACTGGGTAATTTGTACTCCCCTAATGCAGTTCCCTTCTAGGAGAATGAGACTGTGTGATTGGTTTATATAAATTAAGATTTATACCTGGGTTACTTGGGGGAAGTATAAATACTTGAAAATAACAGCTATTCTCCCAGCAAAGAAGAGGGGGAAAGGTACATTCTTGATAAGCAACTATTTTGTGTCCGCTATCTGTAAAAACAAAAATCCGGCTGGGGAAGGGCCACTCTTCCCAACCAAAGCCAGTAAAGAGAATAATGATGCTGACAATGATGAGGTAGCAGCCGTTGGTTGTGCACTTACTGTTTACTAAGTACTCTGCTAAATGTTTTATCTGTACTATCTCATTTAATCCTCTCAACATACTGAAACAGTGTCTTGATGAGGATTATATTGCATTATGAGAGATGGAAAACCAAAATAATATTTTCTACACAAGACATGTTAACTTTTCCTGGTACTTGATCTATGGCTGGAATAGCACTCCACTGAGTCAGATGGTCTGTGTTGCCCACGGTCAGGCTTTTATCTTGTTGCTCAACTGTGCATGGCTTCCATTCCTAACGGAATCGATGTCACCCAATGGCCCCAAATAGATTCACCAACCTCAGCCAACATGTTTGATTCCAGCTAGCAGGAAGTGGCACACACTACTACTTCTGCTAACATCCCATTGATACGATACATATCTAACTACAAGGAAGGATGGCTAAATGAAGTCTTGTGCCCAGTTGAATTTAGAGCATCTATTGAGGAAGAAGAGGAGTAACAGATACAGGGGAATGACAAGCAATCTCTGCCACACATGAGTGTTCATTAAAGAGACAGAAAACCTGAGAGATAGGCCTAATTCAAAGAACACAATGCTAATAAATGCAGAACTGGTATTCACACTCAAGCAATCCGACTCAGGAAGCATGATATTCACCTCAGGTCTTACATCTCCCTAGATTGGCCCTTGATATATAAAGCTACTCTTATGAAACCCATTATATTTGTATTCTACAATTATGATAAACTTGACTCTAGAGTACTCTTTTTAAATTTTTTTTAAGTTTATTTATTTCAAGAAAGTGAGAGCACCAGCAGGGAAAGAGCAGAAAGAGACGGAGAAAGAGAGAATCCCAAGCAGGCTCCACACTGTCAGCACAGAGCCCAATATGTGGCTCAGACCCATGAACCATGAGATCATGACCTGAGCTGAAATCAAGAGTCAGTAACTTAACTGACTGAGCCACTCAGGTGTCCCAAGAGTACTCTTTTTTTTTTTTCTTTTTAATTGATTGATTGATTTTTGAGAGAGCGAGAACAAGAGCAAATAAGCAGGGGAGGGGGGGGGGAGAGAGAGAGAGAGAGAGAGAGAGAGAGAGAGAGAGAGAAGCCCATGCAGGTTCCTTGCTGTCAGCACAGAGCCCGATGTAGGGATTGATCTCACAAACCGTGAGATCATGACCTGAACCGGGATCAGGAGTCAGATACTCAACCAACTGAGCCATCAGGAGCCCCAACTCTAGAGTATTCTTAACAAATCATTTCCTTTTTTAAAACAGTGGGTGGGAATCGTGACTTGCTTCTAAACTCCCGAATGTCACCTATCATACGTGTTTAGTTAAGAACCATTTAATTTTAGTAGCTTCAAGTTCTCTCTGTGCAAAACAGGCAAGGGGTAAAATGATTATGAATGTAATCTAATGCTGGGGCGCCTGGGTGGCTCAGTCGGTTGAGCTTCTGTCTTCTGCTCAGGTCATGATCTCATGGTCTGTGAGTTCGAGCCCCGCATCGGGCTCCTTGCTGACAGCTTGGAGCCTGGAGCCTGCTTCGGATTCTGTGTCTCCCTCTCTCTCTGCCCCTCTCCCACTCATGCTCTGTCTCTCTCTGTCTCAAAAATAAATAAAAACATTTAAAAAATTTTAAAAAAGGAATGTAATCTAATGCTTCTCTCAGCTAAAGGTGGCTAAAGATTTAGTTCAAAAGCATCAAGTTTAAACAGAAATTGACCTCATTGTCTTTTGATGCCAAGCTATCTTGAGGAAATCAAGCATTTAGGAAAGAGTTGGTGTGACAAAATCTGGGAAAGTCTTTAGACTATGATAAAAGAGTTTCATAGGAGGTAGAAAATTTCTATGTAGAAAATTGGAAGAACATCAAGCTTGAACTAAGCAGTGGATGAATTATAGAATACTAGAGCTGGAAGGGAACTTAGACATTATTTAATCGAAACCCCATTTTAATAGGCAAAGCCCACAGAGGTGGTATGTGTTGTCCACGGTTGCCAAATTAAGTGATACATTCTGGACTTAGATCATAGAAATTCAGATCCAGAAATAACTTAGGAATCATTGTAGAGATGGAAATAGACTTGTTGAATAATAGCCTCACTGTAAACTTATCAAGGACGGAGCTTTCTTCATGCACAATGTGCAGCGTCGCATTTGGCATATAATGGTTGCTCAATGAGTTCTTTAAGTAAAAGGTTAGGGAACAAGACACCTGGTTACACTTGTCATTAAACCTTGTTCTGAAATACATAGATCTCTTAGTATCAAGAAGTTAGCAATCATCATGCTTACTGTTTGAATAGTTCTAATTTTTAGAAAAGTGATGTAATAGAAAATAAAAATGTTCTAGTATAGAAATAAACCATTTGCAACCTTTTACTAGTAATTTTCATAGCTTACTATTATTGTTATGTATATTTGCAATGTACCAAAAATCAATAGGGATGTATTCCAGAATGATGAAGGTTTTATGCATTTTTATATCTGAAAAACAAAATCTGAATAAAATTGCAATGTAATCACATATGACTTAACTCTGAAGTTGGACTGTATTATTTGCAAGTCATTAAAAAGTTATTAACTATCTATGGATTAGATGTTTAATAAATGCAAGTCAAAAGAACAATGAGATACCACTTTGCATTTACTAGGATGGCTATAATTAAAAACATGGACAATAACAAATGTAGGCAAGAATGGCAAGGCATGAAGCCTCATGTGCTGCTGGAGGGAAGGTAAAATGGTACTAGCAATTTGGACCTAGTTTGGCAGTTCCTAAGAAAAGTTCAAAATAGAGTTATGATGCAGCAATTCTACTCCTAGAACTGTACCCAAGATAAATGAAAACGTATATCTACGCAAGAACTTGTTCACAAATGTTCATAGCAGCATTATTCATAATAGCCAAAAAGTGGAATTAACCCAAATGTCCATTAACTGACGAACTGATCAACAGAACAGTGGAATGTTATTCTTCGATAAAAAGGAACACAGTACTGAAACATGTTACAGCACAGGTGAACTTTGAATAAACTTATGCTATGTGGAAAGACCACAATATTGTATAATCCCATAGAAATGGGAAGTAGATTAGTGATTGCCATGGGCTGAGGAAGGAAGGAATGGAGAGTGACTGCTAATGGGTGTGGAGGTTTTTTGTTGTTTTTTGTTTGTTTTAAATTCCACTTAATATGCAGTGTAATATTAGTTTCAGGTGTACAATATAGTGATTCAACAGTTCATACAACACCCGGTGCTCATCTCAGCAAGTGCACTCCTTAATCCCCATCACCTAATTAACCCATCCCCCCATGCACCTTCCCTCTGGTAGCCATGTTTGTTTTCTATAATTAAAAACTCTGTTTCTTGGTTTGCCTCTTCCCCCCCCCCTTTGTTCATTTCTTTTTTTAAAAGTGTTTTAGCAGTCTCTCTCTCTCCCTCTCTTTTTTTTTTAAATTTATTTTGAGAGGGAGAGAGCATGAGCAGGGAGGGGCAGAGAGAGGGAGGTAGAGAAAGAGAATCCCACTGACATGGGGCTCAATCTCACACCTAACCCACTGAACCACCCAGGAGCCTTTGCTCAGTTATTTCTTAAATTCCACATGACTGAAATCATGTGGTGTTTCTTTCTCATTAGCATATTAGCATATTCTCTACCTCCATCCATATCATTGCAAATGGCAAGATTTCACTCTTTTTTATGGCTGAGTAATATTTCCTTCTTTATCCATTCATCAGTTGATGAACAATTGGGCTGTTTCCAAAATTTGGCTATAGTACATAATGCTACCTTTTGAGTTAGTATTTTTGCATTATTTGAGTAAATACTTAGTAGTACAATTGCTGGATCATGGGATAGTTCTTTTTTTAATTTTTTGAGGAACCTCCATACTGTTTTCCAGAGTGGCTGCACCAGTTAGCCTTGGGTATAGAGTTTTTTGAGTGATGAAAATGTTTTGGATCAGAGAGCGGTGTTGGTGAGCAACTCTGTGAATATATCCAAAACCATTGAATTGCATACTTTAAAAGGATTGATTTTATGGTATGTGAATTATAGCTCAATAAAGCTGTTATTTAAAAAAAAATCTATGGAGCATTGTGACACTTTTCAAAAACTTAAATATAGGGCATTTATGAAACTAATCATGTTTATAATTCTTGCAAAACAAATTCTTTTTCGATTTCCAGATACTACTAGTCAAGTGGTTGTTTTTGATGGGTCACTTTTTACATAAAAGTGAATGCTACCTGTGTCATTACGGGTCAACTAAAATGTTTTCTTGTCTCTTAGGCTAGTGCGAATCTGGGAAGAACGAGTAAGCTTAACCAAACTAAGGGAAAAGGTCATCAAAGAAGATGGAAGAGTCATTTTGAAGATAGAAAAAGAGGAATGGAAGGTTAGCTTCATACAAGTACTATTTGATTTTCTATATTTTGCATTTTATGGGAGAGTTGAGAAAATGATTCTGAGACTGTGTGATTAAGTCTGGAATAGTCAGAAATTCTCATTTTAATAATACACCAAATGAATTGGGGCAACATGAACAACCGAAAAGAAATATAACTTCACTTTTTTTTTTTTGGTAAAAATTCAATTTGCTGAAACTCTGTTTAAATTTAGGTCATTTGCAATTTTTCTCCTACTAATCCTACTAATAAGCAATTTCTCATTTTCCATAAAAAGATGACCATTTGCCTAACAAAAATCATACAGCTTTTCCAAAATAAATGCTCAGTTAAAACTCCACAAAATGGAATAGAATATTCATTTTTTTCGAGGTCTACCACCCAGTTCATATTCTCTCATAAACACACACACACACACACACACACACACACACACACACTTGCTTAATTACATTAGGCACACTCTAATTTTTGTAAGGGCCTCTATCCCTTGGGCCAGTGTTTATGTTCATACATATAGGTATGATTAGCTAAGGGGGTAGGTCCTTTATTTTCCCTTTTGGCTACTTTAGGTTGAAAGAGAAAAGGCAAAGAGTTCAGAAGAGCTGAAACTCTTAAAATCTTTAAATTAAAAAAAATCTGTAAAAACCTTTTATAAAATATTTCAAAACAGAAGGGGAAGAGGGGCGCCTGGGTGGCTCAGTCAGTTGGGTGTCCATCTTGGGCTCAGGTCATGATCTCGCAGTTTGTGGATTTGAGCCACAACAAGCTGACAGCTTGGGGCCTGGAGCCTGCTTGGGATTCTGTGTCTCCCTCTCTCTCTGCCCCTCCCCTGCTCACTCTCTCTTTCTCTCTCTCAAAAATAAATAAACATGAAAGATTTTTTAAAAAAAGAAGGGGAAGAGAAGTTTGAATTATTGATTAAAATGATTTTTTGGTTTCTCTGTGATTTCAACTAACCATCATATTCTCATTTCAACTGCATATATGTACTCTTCAAAAAGCCTAATACAACAACATCTTTAGAGCATAGCTCTATGTGTGTACGCTATTGGCCAAAATACATTCTTTTTGTTTATTCTGATTGGAGCGCCAAGGTTTAGCACCCCCACTCCCAAAGTAAAGGTCTTAAAACTTAGAAGTAACACAAAGCACTTGGAAATATAACCATTTAGGAAAATTTGTAAGGAAAAGTTCTTTTACAAATCAATCTCTCTACAATTATACTCCAGTGTGACATGATACTAAAATAATTTAAGTAATATAGTAATTCTGTCATTTATTTTACTTGAGTTTAGACCCTCCCTTCTTCTCTACTGAAACTGAGTCAGCTACAGGAATGGCAACTTCATAGAACTGGTTTGTTGAAAATTCCTGAATTCATTGGAAGATTTCAGAACCTCATTGTATTAGATTTATCTCGAAACACAATTTCAGAGATACCTCGAGGAATTGGTAAGGAAGATTGCTTTAATTTCTGCTTTTTACTGAGAATTTTTTTTTTTTTTTGATACATGGAGTAAAGACCTCATCTTTACATAGCCCTGAACCTTGAGGAAATTATAAACATCTAAATTGAAGGTTCCAGGGGATCCAAGCATCTAGGATTTACTGAGGTGATTTAAGATGAGAATTCAATGCAAGAAAAGTCTCTTTGGAAATATTATTGTATAAATTCTGGAAATGATATTTCTTGTTCAGCTAATCCTCCTAGAAGAGAATAGGTTGAAGGCAAGAGAGAAAATTAGAAAGATTCCTTAGATGAGAAAAAAGCAATCCCCAAATGGAAAATTGACCAGGATATAGTGTAGATAAAGCAAAATGAAAAAAAAAATACATATATTTTTTGCTTATAGCACTGATAAACCTGCTCCTCATCTTTAGAAGAGGCAGGACACATACTGGGAAAAGAAGTGTGAATTTGCCAATAGGAAACTGAAAAGTAAGTTATGCTATAATACTTCATAACTGGAAACATTGTTTTATATCTATCTGCTCTCTATTGTGTATTATTTTTTGTAGGACTGCTCACTAAACTTCAGGAGCTGATTCTTAGTTACAACAAAATCAAGACTGTCCCCAGGGAACTAAGTCATTGCGTGAGCTTGGAGAAACTAGAACTTGCTGTAAACAGAGATATATGTGATCTTCCACAAGAGGTCAGAAAGATATAAATGCCTATGATTTTATTCTCCGTCTACTACTGGTTTACTTCTTAATTGTGTGATCATTAAAAATAACACTGATGAAGAAATGCTATACATTTTATTTCAGAAAATATTTAGTGGTAATCATTTCCTGTTATTATAACATTTTTAGAGAAGTATCTATTTAGCATAAATATTGTCACAGTACTGACATCATTTGTGATTTCCTAAAAGGCCAGAGCAAAGAGTCTTTTTTATTTCTATTTCCTATTGAAGGCCCAGCCTAGCTTGTAGTTGTTACTTAGTAAATGCTTATTGGATGAATAAATGGTTATTATAAAGCACAGTGTGGTGATGGAAAAGCTCTTTTGTTTACTAGTTGGTGTTTATACAGTGTTCCTTTTTTGAGATACAGCTGAAGTGGTAAGAAATGAATTCTTCAGTTTAGGAAGTGTTTCTTTGCTAGCTTCTTTGGCTCTACCAAGTAAAAGCAAGGCAATGGGTTTGGAAAGCCTTCAGACTTTGCTTTGGTATGATAACCTTGTTATTAGTAAAGCCAAACTGGTCATAGAGATATAGACGTTTTCAAACATACTTCAAACATATTTAATGATCTTACAATCAGCAAAGAAATTTCCAAGGTGTTCTAACTTTGCAAAATAAAGTTAAGGAAAATAATAAAACTCAAAGTAGAAAGACTATTCCCTTTTTCCATTCTCCACTCACTATTTTTGGTGAGAATATCACTTTTCCCCAGAGCAGTAAATATGTCACCAATAATTATCACTCTGGCAAGTAAAACATAATTTCTACATTTTATCTACTTCATCTTACAACAGTTCAAGTTAATGAAATGTATGCACTTGCTTATGATAAAAATGATGATCACAGGGACAATTTTTACTTACAAGAGGGCCAATAAATATTTTATTTCTAACTCTTGTGATTTTCTTTCTGGGATTGGTTCAATCATTTAAAATGCTGTATGAATTTGGACATGTCTGTTAACTTGTGTTTACCTTAATTTTTTCACATAAGAAATAGGTTTTATTGGAACTAATACTAAAGTAAGATTTGAGCCTGGGATTATTTCCAAGTATGGCCCCTAAGTAGCTGTGTAGCCTCAAACACACCACTTTATATAACTAGGTCTCAATGTTCACATATGCAAAATAGAGACTGTCAGATGATAATAACATTTTTAATATGATACAATCAAAGGGTTCTAGTACCACTGAGAACTCAGCAACAGGAGACTTCTCTCTCAGCCATTACACTGCATACATGTATACACACAAAACATATTTATGCCAGTGTAAAAACAATCTTTTTATACTCCATTCTAAACCGTTTGAAAAATTTTAAAGGTGTGATTTTGAAAAAGTGTTTTGTCCGTGGCTTGAATTCTAAAGCCAGAGAAATATCGCCTCCTAAATGGAAACTTCCTGCTTTTTTTGCATTACCCACAAAACACTGGGTGTGTATGTGTTTCATTTTTTTTTTTTTTTTTTTTTTTGGTGTTAAAATTGTGGAAGGAATCTCAACATTCCCGGAGATAAAAATAAAACAGAACTTGCCTAGATAAATGGAAAGTTTTTTGGAAAAGTTAACTAAATTTTTACTCACATTTTGAAACTTTCACTACAGTGTTATATGGCAAGAGGTTTGTGGCCTTAGGTCCATGAAAACTTGAGTGCACATCACCCATCATTTCCAGTTGCATGGCCTCTCTCACCCATTTTGTCCATAAAATAGAAATACGATATTCATCTTATAAAGCTGATGAATAAACTAATGCTATAAGCATCATGAATATATTGAGATACTGATGTTGAGAGAAAAAGGCAAGTTAAAGAGAAGTACACTATCAAAATCTTCAAATAAAAATATTAAACTTTGTGAAAACATATATAATAGTAATAATAGAGAAATATATAGAAAACATATTTGTGTATAGTAATAAAAACAAAAAAACATATGCAGGAATATTAAATACCAAATTCAGGAGAGGGGTTCCCTCTGGAAAGGAAGAAGGGAGGAGTACACAGGAGGCAGTCATATCAGTATATATATATTTTTAAGTTTGAGAGAGAGAGCGTGCATGTGCAGGGGGAGGGGCAAAGATGAGAGAGAATCCTGAGCAAGCTCCGTGCCAACAGCATGGAGCCTGATGCTAGGCTCAATCTCATGAACCAGCGGGATCATGACCTGAGCTGAAATCAAGAGTCAGTCGCTTAACTGACTGAGCCACCCAGGCACCTCTATATTTTCTTTCTTAAGCTGAGCATGCTGGTGTTTGATATATTATTCTTAATACATTTTTATTGATTTTTTCATTTAAAAAATAGAATTACCAAACAGTAAATCCTGTGATTAACGCATGTAAAGCATCAGGCGCAAAAAAGAAGGCTCAATAAAGATAATAATATTTTGAAGTTTGGGTTTTCCCATACAAATCTCAGATACAGGATGAAAGGAAAACACAAGCAGGTTCTGCAAACCCTGGAACTTGGGTATTTGGAAGATAAGTTTTCTTGGAATAGATGAACTTTCTATACAAGTTTTTCATTTATCTGGAGGTTTTTTAGCTTTATTTTTATTTCAAAATTAATTTATTTTATTGTGGACTACTAGGACTAAATAAAGCCCAAGTGTAATCTGAATGTTCCTTGATGTGAAGTATCTCCTTTAGCAATGTGAGTGTTCTAGTACTTTACGTTGTGGACATTCACTTTGAAAAATTTTGCTTTCCTCTTCAGCTTAGCAATTTGTTAAAGCTTACTCACCTTGATTTGAGTATGAATCACTTTACTACAATCCCTCCTGCTGTGTTGAACATGCCTGCTCTTGAGTGGCTCGACATGGGAAGCAACAGACTTGAACAACTTCCTGATACTATAGAAAGGTAAAATAATTTTCTATGCTATTGGATGTGTTGAAGCCATCCGTAATAAATAAGAAATAATAGACAAAACAAAGGGGACCCTACCTAATCAATCACAATAGATCCACATAGTACTAATATGCTACTTTTTAACCGAATATTTTCATTTACTTAAATAAGCCTAAGGGTTTGGGGAGAGAAAAACTGACTATCTGACGTGACCATATTGACATGAATATGGCAAACAATAACATTATTTAGTGCATGCCAGGCACTCTGTGCACTTTACGAATGTGTGAGGAAACTCATGTGGAGATGTTAAATTGCTCAAGATCACAGTGTAAGTGTGCAGTCTAGGTTTTGAATGTAGGCAGCCTGGCCCAGAGTCTGTTATGCATACTTGTCTTGCCCTAACTGGGCATATTAATAATTTCTGATTTTTCTCCTAACACTCTAATTCAGATTAGATAACATTTACAGCAGTTCTTTAAGAAATCCTATGCAAATAGTGAAGAATTCACTAAAATACATTGGTTTCTCTTCTACCACCACATGCTGAGAACTGTAGTGTAGGTAGGGATTGACTCTGATGCAGTTTCCCTAATTAGGTAATGTGAAACCAGTTAACGGATATACTGGTTAAAGGAGATGTTATAAAAGATTACCTTTCTTTGATTTTAGGTTAAGAATCAGGGTTTTCATATTATGTATGGATTAATCACAGAAACCTCTTTTAATTCATCAGAATGCAAACTCTACATACATTATGGCTGCAACGGAATGAAATAACATGCTTGCCAGAAACAATCAGCAATATGAAAAACCTGGGTACTCTTGTTCTCAGCAACAATAAACTGCAAGATATTCCAGTGTGCATGGAAGAGATGACCAATCTGAGGTAAAAGTTGTAGACCCAAAAGTGACATGTTCCTTTCTGGTTGCAGAACACAGTAATATAGAGCAATTTTATGAATAGATTTGAGTTCTCATTCATATGAATGAATATATTTAAAAATCTTTTCCAACTTTGAAATTCTATAATCACATAAGTAGGATTCATATAACACTGGTTAAAATTATTCAAGAATCCTTGAAACAAAAGTCAAACTGGCATTATCAGCTTTAAGGAATACCCTCTGCTGGTGACATTTTTATGAAAATCGCTTTGTAACTGCTAACAAACCTCATCTACAAATAAAAGCAAAAGGTATAAAAATAGTGCTTATTTTCCTTCTAAAAGACTACTATGGACACAGGTAACCATGTTATAGAGTAAATATGTAAGTTAATTACTCTCGGAACTCCCTCAAGTGTCTTACTTCCAAAATTTAATTTCCTAACAGAGAATGTAAGACATGCGAATTCACATCAAATCCTACAATTTCCAAAACAAAGTCATTCATACATTCATTTATTCATTCATTCATTCATCAATTCAGCAGCTACTGGGTCATGTAATTGATGGTGAAGATACAATGATAAATAAGACACAAGTAAGTCTGTAAAATATACAGAAACTAAGGGGCGCCTGGGTGGCTCAGTCAGTTGAGTGTCCAACTTCTGCTCAGGTCATGATCTCACAGTTTGTGAATTCGAGCCCCGAGTCAGGCTCTGTGCTAACAGCTGAGTCTGGAGCCTGCTTTGGATTTTGTGTCTCCCTCTCTCTGCCCCTTCCCTGCTCATGCTCTATCTCTCAAAAATAAATGTTAAAAAAAAAATACATACACACACACACACATACACAGAAACTTTAATTTCATAGCATTAATTGTATGTTTGAGATGCCCTGGAATTGCTCTGGGAAGTTGAACTGTTCCACATTAAATATATGGTAGGAACTAACAGTTGCTTCTATAAGCTTTGAAAATAAGTTGTCTAAAGCTAGGGTTTCTTCCTTCTAGAAAAGAAATTTAAAAGATTCTTAGGACTTATCACATCTCACCACGATGTCTGGTTATTGAAACTTTTTTTTTTTTTTAATTTACCATATTATCATTTGATCTTTTGCTAGGGAAATAAATGTTCACTTCTATGGCACCTATAAAAATAGTTTTTTGGTGAACTGCTAGGTTTGTCAACTTCAGAGACAACCCACTGAAATTGGAAGTAACACTTCCTCCTAGTGAAAGCATAGATGAAGAAGAGGAACGGGAATTATTTGGCCTTCAGTTTATGCATATATATATACAGGAGTCACGGAGAAGAGCAGGTATGAGATTTCTTTATAACACAAGCCAAATATTTGGTAGAAGAATGTGTATATATATAAGTTCCTTTATAGATTTCTCATTACATCTTACCTTTTCCGTCAAATTTTGTCTCTTGGTCAATATTGCGGAAGGAGGGGCCCCTGGGTGGCTCAGTCGGTTAAGCATCTGGCTTTAGCTCAGGCCATGATTTCTTGGTTTGTGAGTTTGAGCCCCGCATTGGGCTCTCTGCTGTCAGCATGGAGCCTGCTTTGGATCCTCTGCCTCCCTCTCTCTGCCCCTCCCCTGCTCATGCTCTCTCTCTCAAAAATAAATATTTAAAAATATATATATATATTGTGGGAGGGGAAAAAAATGAAATTCGAATCTGTTCACAATTTTGATAAAGGCTTGGAGAGAAATTGTAAATATACAGAAAATTTTTCAAGTAGAGACAGGAAACAAATTTCTTTGGCTAAGCACTTCAAGCACAACCAGATGAATGAAGACGTGCGTCTTTAAATCTTCACTACCTAATTCTATCAGTTTATTATATATTTCTGTGTACTCATGAACACTACCTTCCCTGTCATTTCTTTTTTCTTTCTACAATCCACAAATAGCAACACAATATTCTGCCTAGGGATGACTATTAAGAGAACAGAGATTTTAACCAATAGTTAAAATGTGAGGTTTTGATATATAAATTTCAATCACTTAGTCTCTGATAATTAAGAATTAAATCACTTAACTAAAGCCTTTAACTTAAACCAAGATTAGAAGAAGCCAAAGAAACAATTCTGTTAATAAAAACATTGAAACTAGAGTAATATAAATCATGGTTTTATAATTCACTAAAATGTGAAATTTTTTTGTTTTAAATGTGAAGTTTTTGAATCAAAAGGTTAAATTTATCTTCAGATAGTTACTTTGGAGAATAAGTGTAATCCAAGCAAACAAATGAGTTTTTTAGCTAGAAGAAATCATTTTTACCAACATCCAGTGGAGGATGTTAGGAAATGGTCATCTGATCTGTGACAGCAAGTCATAGAAACGATAGCACAGAAAATAGATTGGAGGAAGATAAGTAAAGTTATAGTTTGGGGCTTAGTTTGGGGTATAATTATGTAAGACAGATAGGGGACAGAACTGATGACTGAATGATGAGAAAGAGAAGACTCCAAGATTAATCTGTTTTTGGTTAGAGCAACCGGATGGATGGTGATGCTGAGATGGGGAAATGAAGTGTAGAAGCTGTTTGGTGGTAGAAGTGGAAGAGAAGTAAATTGGACATGGTTGTGGGACATGCAGGAAGAGGCAGTTGTGTAGATCCATCTAAAGCTCCTGAAGGGGTTTGCTGACCCTGCAAATTCAGCAGGTCAAGGGATACCAATATACATATCCCACATAGTCACTTCCTTAGGATATTGTAGTAAGGGAAATAAACAAGGTCAAGGAAAACAACAATCTCCACGTATAGCTTGTGTAACGACAACCTTACCTGCGCATAAAGTACTTGGAACCATTGTCAGAAACATATCATTAAGTTAAATGGGCACAGGGCTGTTATCAGCATAACTCTTATGTGTGTGTATGTATGTTTTATGAAACATAGTTGAGATTATGCCTGTTGTAGAATATTTTTTATTTCTCGGCATAAATTGTTCAATGATGCAAAACAGATTGTAAGACACAAATTAGCATTCCCTGATCCAGTAAATTCATGTAAATTATTGAATGATGTATTACTTTCATTTATGTTCTTTTGTTTGGGAAGATGAGTAATTAACTTTAGAAATAATCCAACTACTTTACTTTAACAATATTTGCATAAAAATTATAAAAGAGAAAAAAGGTTACAACTTAAGCAGAAATAATAAGACCAACCCTGCCTATTGTTATTAAAAATAGATTTGTGAATTGGTACTATAACACTTAATATTTATTGAGTATTTACATTGTGCTTGGAACTGTTCTAAGCATTTTACATACGTTATCTCATTTGTTACAACAACCTCCTGAGGTAGGTAGTATTATTATCTTCACCCTCATTTAAAAAGGAAAATTGAGGCACAAAGAGATTAAGCAGTTGCTCAAGATCATACCCTGAGGTGGTAGGGTAGGATCTGAATCTAGGCAGTCTCAGAAAACAAAGGAGATTAAAGTAGAAAGGCCAGGGATTAAAAATGGGCTAGGCTTCTAATTTAGAATTCATGTAATCATAGATCTATTTACAGGATAAAAAAGTTACCTAAGAATATCATTATAGGATCTAAAATTAGTAATTCAGATCTTTGTCTTGGCAAAGGTACCAATGATTAAGACAATTTTTACAAGTAAAGGCAGAAATAATTCAAGAATAATATGAAGAGAGTAACAGTCCTTACCATAGGTTCAGTTTAATATCTGCTTGTGCATAGAAACTGCTTATGAGTTAAATGAGGCCTAAATGTGAAGTTGTTTTTGGTTTCATTATCTAATTTCCATTTCATTCCAAATTACTTTCCCCAAAAGGAGAGAATATACTTACAGCTGTACTTATATGTATAAAACTGTCCTTGTTAAAAGATATGATAGCTAATTAACTTCAGAAGTTATCTGCAAATTTGAATTTAATTTGTGAATGAGGTTTATCTTATCTTTTTGGAAATTCTAACTAGGTAATCAATTAAAAAATGAAGTGAAATAGCTTATTTCCCTTGAAAACATCTCTTTAGTTTTGTTGTTTGTCATGGATAAATGCAACTAATACATAAATACAGGTATGGCTCTGGAAGTCGGAAGGTGAATTCATTAATTGTGAACATCTCTGAATTTGTTTACATTAGAAAAAAATCACAACTGATTATCCTTACCAGATCTAAATGGACAAAAAATCCATACATAAACCAAATTCTCAAATTGGCCCTTGTTATGAACTGATGATTGATCATTACATCTTGAACTTGAGAATTAAAGAGCAGTGAATAAAACCAAGGAAAAAAATTTCCAAAATTAATACAAATAGAAAGTTAGTGTGCTGGTTGTGTACTGATATGTTATGTGTGTTTCAGATAACCAAGTCAACTGTTCAACTACTTTACCAATCTCTATGGATACTGACGGATAATATAACTCAAGATGCCCTGCTGAAAAGAATTACTTTGGGAATTTGGTGAACTCAATGTTTGGACTTCTAAAGTAAAAATCAAAGCTATTGCCAAAGTTCAATGAGGCTACAATATTTTTTAAAGTTCACATTATCTGCTATGTAAATTATATTTTCATGAATATAAAAATACAATTGAAAAAATTTTTTTTGGTGGAAGACAGATGTTCAAAATTTCTTTTCCATTAAGCACTTGTTTCTGGTGATGAAGAATGATTTGGTAAAGCAGTTAACAATACATTTTCCAAAGACACCAGAGGATCTGTATAATACTGTAAAGCAGGACTGAAACCTTTCTGCTGTAAATACTCGACTCGGCCTTGGTCAATCAGCAATTTACAAAGATGCCCTATTTTCTTCTTTTCTTCAACAGTAAGGAGCCTAAATCGAATAAACACAAAACATCATTAAAATTTGTAGGAGTTTATGAAAAAATTATTGTAGTCACTTCTATTTATTGATAAAAGTTGCTAAGTAACCCATAATATACTAGGTGCTATGTTCCATGTTTCCAAGATACATTTTATTTATGCCACAATAAAAGTGTATTTTAACTTATTCTAAAATTGGATGGTAAAATGCATCTTCATCAATAGATTCTTGGTAACACTTATCTAAAAAAACCTGAAGCAATAACAAAACATTTCTGCCTTAGTGTTGTGCATTTCAAAGTAGTCACTTACCCAGGCAAACTCTCAGTGCTGTCGTCCGTGATTCTGCATCCCCCATCGTCATGCTCTTCACTGTCATCACTGTGCTTATCTTTTCTCTTTGAGGTCACGTTGGAGGCTTCCAAAGATGTTTTTCGCATCCCACAAGTTGCCCAACTACTCATTCGCTGGAAGTAGTGGAAATCCACTGCTCCAAGGCCTAGAGCCCTGAAATATTCTTTGCCCACATAATGTCTCCAATCACACCTGTGGTGACAACAGAGTGCAATAACAATGCCAGCCACAGGGGTCCACTTCTCTGGGACATTTTTCTCATTTCCTTCCTTGGCCAAAGGGTTAATTTCTTTGTCTGTTTTATCATTCTTTCTGCGTTTGGCTAAAGGTTCTTCATTCCTTTCCTCACAACTGGCAGCATAGGTTTCAACCAAACATCGTAATGCAAGATCTGCAAACACAATTATGTGGCCCCCCAAACCACATCATCTTTAAAAATAAGTATTTTTTACATTTATTCAGCAGTATGGCTTCTAAAATCCCAACAATAAAACCTACTTAGCTTTATACTTGTAATAATTCATCCATGAATTATCAATTTGTTCATGTTTGCTGTGTTCTTGTTAGCATCTAATTTTCTCTGGTGACTTATTCTGCATAAAATCTACTTCCCCCCCCAAAACTGTCTGAAGCTTAAGATCTAGAGTTTGTAAAAACTTTTAGTCTAACTACTTAAACTGGCTCTCATTTTTCCTGCTCTAGCTGAGGAAATGACTTGTACAGAAAAAAATTATTCATCTACACTTACATTCCAGGAAAGTTTTGAGTTTAAGAAACCCAAAGAAAAAAATTGAGGGGAAAGGCATCTGCTGAGATTTAATGTTAGGTGTGAGTCCTGAAATGTAAGGTGTTCACAGCAAAAGCTGATGAGCTGAAGAGTTGAGAAGAGGGAGTCAGACTGTGGAAAGTAGGCCTCACTGAGCAGCCTTACAGGTATTTATGTATTCATTCAGCAGTTAGTTAGTACCTTTTGTGTGCAAGCTTTGCGATGTAACGATGATTATACACATAAACTTAGAGGTGAATGTACTCCAAATTAAAATGAAAATTTTAAACCTAAAAGCTAAACAAATAGATTTTTTTTTTTTAATTTTTTTTTTTTCAACGTTTTTTATTTATTTTTGGGACAGAGAGAGACAGAGCATGAACGGGGGAGGGGCAGAGAGAGAGGGAGACACAGAATCGGAAACAGGCTCCAGGCTCCGAGCCATCAGCCCAGAGCCTGACGCGGGGCTCGAACTCACAGACCGCGAGATCGTGACCTGGCTGAAGTCGGACGCTTAACCGACTGCGCCACCCAGGCGCCCCAACAAATAGATTTTTTGATGAGTAAGACTATTTCCCACTGAAGACCACTATACTGATGACAATATTGGAAAGACCCCAAAATTATGCTGTGAAACCCATATTTTCTGTCTGATTAGACTGGCATGCTGTGCTTAGTCAATCAGAAACATAAATATTTTAAAATTGTATTACCCTCAGATGTCACCAGTGACTATTAAGTGATTTTTTTACTAGTAAATTTAATTCAATATATGAGTTTAAGTCGACAAACATTATTGGGAGAAAGGGATAGCTAATCTATTATTTCATAAACTATTATTTCCTGACAAAACATATTCAGTCAGTGTTTTATTTGTATTAGACCTAAGTAAATGATTTTCAGAAATGTGAATACCCAGAAAAACTATTAAAAGAATGAAGTTATTTTAGAATCAGAAGTAGCTTTAACAATCTATTTCAACCTCTCCTTTACAAAGAACTTAAAGGACAAAGCCACACACCAAAGAAAGGGACAAGGACACACAGCAAAGTGGTGGCCAAGATTATTCATTCACTCAAATGCTTACTGTTTCTATTATATGCCAACCATTGTGTTAGCACATTCCCTGTGCTCAAAAATTTCACAGCCCAGTGGGAGAATTAGATAAACATAGTTAACTAAATTAGCTATTATATAACAAATTGAAATACAATAAGGTAGAGATATGCAGATGGAATGATGATAAACACTATGGAAATTAGAAATTGACATAGTACAGTACATGGGAAAAGTATACAGGCTTTTAATTTGCTGACCAGTAAAGGGGCAAGCAGGAACTAGCAAAGGCTGGAAGGCAGAGGCCACACTGACAGCAGGTTGTCCTGTTAAAGACCTTGGACTTTAAGCTGTAGGTATTAGGAACTATTGAAGAGTTCTGAGGGGAAAGACATATTAGGTGTGCAGCCAATGGGTCCAAATATTAGTATTTAAAGAACAGGCAGTGGAAGGTGACCATGAGAAAACCAGAAAGAATGGCATAGATGTAGGGGAAGAATCAGGAAAGAAGAATCACAAAAGAGAAGGAAACAATTTTAAGAAGGGCAAGCAACTGCAGCAGAGATTTTTCAGTAAGACAGTAGAGTGATGAAGGGAGAATTCAGATAGAGTGAATCAAGAGGGGAAAGTGTGTGGAACAAGGAAAAATGGCCAATATATAGATTATACTTTGGAGAAACTTGAGTTAGATGGTAAGAGTAAATGAGGGTGCTTTTATTCCTCCCCAGGATAGAGTTGGCTTACTTTAGAGGCTTTTCTGAGGGTTAAATGAGATAAGGTACATGAAAGTCCTCTTAAAAACTATGAAGGACAACTCAGATATACAATATTCAAAGCCATTTCTGGCCAAATTGAGTAACATTTTATGGAGGCTCCAAGATCCCTGGATGGGAGATGAGGAAATCAGCAGGAGCCAGGAAGAAGATGTAATAGTAGTTAACACTCGTTGAATACTAATATGCGCCAGATACTCACATGTAAGTAACCTGGTAAATTATATGTTATTATTCCTGTTTTACAGATGAGATAACCAAAGCTCAGAAAGGTTATGTAATTTGCCAAGGTTACACAGCACAGCTGAATCCCAGACTATCCGATGCTCTTTCTACTTTGCTACACCTGACAGATCTAAGTGCTAAGATAAGATCTTAGATTTTTTACCTAGCATTTCTTTTTTCATTTTCCCCAGAATCCTGGT
This sequence comes from Panthera tigris, assembly GCF_018350195.1. Lineage (NCBI taxonomy): Eukaryota > Metazoa > Chordata > Mammalia > Carnivora > Felidae > Panthera > Panthera tigris. Next base: position 84,798,644 of record NC_056667.1, on the reverse strand, counting down.
ACATAACCATCTTCTGGTAGGAGAGGTTTCAGAATCCTTCCCAAGCAACTCCTCAAAAAACTCAGTAGCTTCTGGGGTGGAATCATACAGTCTCCATAAATGATTTGTTTCCTTTTCGGTTGAAATATAACCCAAAGTTTCATGACTCAGTATTTACACATAAAACTCTTAATTCATCCTGTCAAATGGCCAAAATGAGCAGATAAATAAGAAAATGCTATATTTGATATAACACAGGGCCAGTGCTACTATGAAAATTAATGAGTTTAAGCATAAGTGGTATAAACTACTCAAGAGACTATTTCAATGTTTGGGACCATGTAAAGCTAAAACTTAATGTGTTTGTCTAGTATGTAAACATCATTAGTATGTTTACGTACCTGTTGCCACACCACACAGATGCTTTCCAATTCCTACCACGGGTAGTTTTTCTTTGCTTAGCAAAGGAATCTTGTCTGTAATAAAAGTAAATGAGAACCGAGTTAGCTCTCTTCTGAGATAAGGCATTCACATGGCATTCTGAAAGAGAGAACCAATTTGAACCTTTAGATTTTAGGGCGTGAAGAGACTGAAACAAAAACTTCACTTTATTGCTGATGAATAAGAGACTCAAAGATGTAGTGACCTGATAAATACCAGCCAGAATTAGAATTAAAGTTTCTTTCTTCTTTTCTTCCCTTTTCTTTCCCTCTCGCCTTTCCTCTCAAGTTAAAGTTTCTTGACTCTTAGGCCAATGTTATTTCTTATATACTGACCCAGGACTTTCCTCTGTAGAAGCCTTATTTTGCTAAATATTATTAACACATTGATAAAAGAACTCAAAACTCTCCCTGCTAGAAGATGTATTTTGAACAAATAATACACATGATAAACATATATTAATATGTATTATACAATATTATATTGGATATTATAACCGTGTTATATGTTATATAGTTTTAAATATATCTTCATGTTCAAAAATAAAATGTTATCTTAAGCTTTTCACATTATTTTGAAAAAAGAAAATATTCATAACAGTCCTGAAAAAGTAAAAAAAAAAAAAAAAAAAAAAAAAAAAAAAAAAAGTCCACAAGGTAATGCAGTAAAACGTACTACATTCATTATGGCCTCCATTTTTTCCCCATTCATTTTCCTTTTTCTAAGATTCCGAAATGAAAAGTATGCTTCCCACTACAAATCCAGCCACAGCACCTAGTACAGTGGAACAGTCCAATGGAAGTACTTAGTAAATTCAACTTTTCTGTTGCTTGCTTTCAAATGTATTATATTACATGCCAGGAGAAATTGGTACCAAGTGGAATAGTTTGCCTGTGTCAGGGAAGATAGAAGTTTAAATTAAGATAGTTCAAGAGACTTACCATCAGTTAGGGTGAAGGGAAAGGGTGCCTAAGAAAGCCCTTCTGCTTTATGCTTGAAAATTACCTCATTTCCTCTCTCCCCTATTTCTTTGGGCTTGGAAAATAGAACAGATGAACTTCTGGGAAATGATGGTAGATTGAATACAAGTATCTGGTTTGCTCCCTCCCAAAACTCTACCAACATGAGAATTAAAGGATTTCTGAAAAGGTATAAACTCACAAAATCTGAAAGAGGTCAAAAGGAGACAAAAGTGGGAAAGGCTGCGAATTAACCAAATTTATTCCACAAATCTTCAAAAGGCTTAAGAATTGGGGCCATCAGGTACCTTGGAAGTGGAGCTGAGTAGCTACAATTCCCACTTGGTAGAAGACTATGCATGAATTCTCTGGAGCATCAGGAGGTCAGTGGATTGAGGGACAATAGGAAGTTGAGAGTTGAAGTATGGTAAAGGAGCAGGAATAAGTGAGTTGTGCATATGGCTTTCCCCACTGGGTCCCAGAATGTATGCAATCAGATCTTTAACCTGTAGGCAGGTGATCAGAAGATTCTCCTCTGTGGAATCTGACCAACCCAAGAGGAAAGATCACATCTTAGGCAGATCACCCCAAAGTGGAGCTCAGAGTCAACAATTCCACCTGAGGACTTGGGAGTTCTGAGTCCCTCAATCCTAAGAACATACCATCAAGGAGCACTAGCTGTTTAAGGACAGCCTCTAAGTTGAAAGAGACAGACCAAAACAAATGGAAAAGAGCAAATTGGTGAAAGCAGATTATGAAGGGAGAATAATTCTTAAAAACCATTATTAATATCCTCAGAAAGGTAAGATATGGCAATTAAGAGAAAAGAACAAGATATAATAAAGGTAAATTCAAAGAAAAAAATCTTAGAAATGAAAACTATGATAGGAGAAATTAATTGGGAAAATTTTAGAAAGTATAAAAAAGAGACCAAAAGACATAAAACAAAGAATTCAAGAGGAGTAGAAAACCATCCCAGTAGGTCTAATAGCTAAATCATGAGAAAAAAATTTTTTTGAGACAGAAAGAGTATGCGAGAGAGGCAGAGAGAGAGGAAGATAGGCTCTGAACCACCACTGCAGAGTCTGATGTGGTGCTTGAACCCATGATCTGAGATCGTGACCTGAGCCAAAACCAAGAGTCAGATGCCTAAACAACTGAGTCACCCAGGCACCCCAAATCATAGGAATTCTTATGTAAAGGGAGAAAAGAGAAAGTAGTGTAGAGAAAATCATGAAAGAAAGAATGCCAAGGAAATTTCCCAGAAAGCTGAGAGTACTAGAATCTCTAAATCAGGATTTTTCATCTTTGGCATTATGGACTTTTTGGCCCCAATAATTTTGTTGTGGGGAGCTATTCTATACCTTACAGGATATTTAGCAGGACTCTGGTCTAGGAGGCTCTCTGGCCTGTATTAGATGCCAGCAGCATACCCACAGCTATGACAACCAAAAATGTCTCAGACAGTGCCAAAGTACCCTGGTGGACAAAATGGCCTCCACTTGAGAACCTCTGCTATAAACGGAAGAGTCCAGCACAATGGACAAAAATATAACCACATGAAGGCACATCCCTGTGAAAATTTATAACACTGACAACAAAGAAGGGCCTATAAAATTTCAACAAAAAAGCAGAACACATACAAGGGAACAAGATTCAGAATGGCACTGAATGTTTAAACAATACTAGTGGAATAAACTTTCAAAATTCTAAAGGAAAATGATTTTCAACCTTGAAATACAAATCCCCAGGCAAGTCAAGTGTAAGGCAAAATAAAAGATATTTTCGGACAAGGCAAGGTCTCAAATGCATTGTTTCTCAGGAAGCTATAGGAAGAGGTGCTCTGCCCGAAGAAAGAGTAACTCGACAGAGGAAGATGTGGGAAAAAATATGGAAAAAGAAATTCCCATCCAGAGAGTCGAAGAAATCCCTAGGATGAGACTGAAGAGAGTTTTAATGCTGATCATTGTGCGCCAAGAACAGAGGGCATCCAGTCTGGATTGGAACATGTCTGAAGGATACAGGGGAGAATTATTTTAGGAAGATGGAAAGTAATAGAATACTTGATGAATGTATTACAACAAATACATTTTTAAAAACCAAGTAAACAAAATTATAAATTATTAATTTATCAACAACAACAAAAAACTGTACAGGAAAAAGTAATTTAATACATGTTCCTGTGGTAAAAAAAAAATGATGACTCAATCTTTAGTGCATATTAGAAATATGAGGAATGGGAAGTGTTTGCACTTGAGGCGGGGCAGGAGTAGAAAATCTTTATCTTCCACTGGGAAAAACCAGCAGATAATGGTTGGAAAAAAAAAAGGAGCAGCAAAAACAAAAGCCTGTTGTTAGACACTTGAGATAAATATAAAAATTCACCTGTAAGATGTAAATGTGGTTGGATTTAAAGAAAGAACCATGGCAGGGAGGAAGTGGTTGGTGCTGTTTTTATAAAAACTTGAGAACTTGTAGCACTATTTGACTCTTGACCACACATATGTAAGTTTAAGAAAAGCCCAAAAAAGAAAAACAATAAATGAAGAAAAAAACAAAGGGGGGATGTCTCTGGTGAACTCTTTCAACAGAAACTTCCTGTTCTTCCTCTTTCCCTAAAATGATGAATAGTCAATTCCAACTGTGCCCCCAGGAAGAGAAGTCCTCTCACTGAATGTCATCTTCTCATTTCAAAATTACCTTTAATCCCTCTCAGTGTCTCATTAAGTCTTTTATTTTCAATATCAAGAAAAAGCCAAAGTATGGAGGTCTGCAGATCATGACCTGAGCCAAAGCAGACACTTACTTGACCAAGCCACCCAGGCGCCCGTATGATTCACATTTTCAATGGTGGCTATATTTTTAGGTAGGTCATTGTTTAGCAGGAGAGAGATTTTTCAACTGGTACAAATTCTAAAAGGGCAGTAGTGAACTAGATTGTAGCTATTTGCTCCCTACTAATCTCTCTTATTTTGGTTTACAATATGGAATGGGGGCACAGAGTGGGCACAGAATAGTCACACAGAGACTTAGAAATATGGTAGGCTACTTTTCAGTAATGCTTAATAAGAATTCAACACCTACCATAAAAACTTGTCTAGAATTTTCAATTTTAGAAAAGTAATATACTCAGTTAAATAATTTTAAATACAGTGATTTATACATAAATGCTGGGTTGCTTTACAAAGCTGTATTAATTAGTGGGATGGAAGAGGTTACTAGGACATGTCTATATTAATATGAAAAACTATAAAAAGGTACAGAAAGGAACAAAGAGTAGGACTGAAGGGTGTGTGTGGGTGGGTGTGTGTGTGTGTGTGTGTGTGTGTGTGTGTGTGTGTACAAAATGGGACTTACAGAGAGATGAATTATTTCCTTTGCTACTTTCTAGGAAGTATCTTTTGCCATCAGCTAGACAAAGAACTACCTTAATTCTTTAACACTTTAGGTAAAGTCATGTTAATTATAGGTAGAAGGCTAGTGTATGGTATGAACAGACTCATAATTAAACAAGACAAACAAATAATATAGGGACATATTATTAGCGCTTTTAAACTCTTCCCTAATATGACACTTCATTTCTAATTGATACTGAAACCCCATTTAAAATTTTTTTTTTCAACGTTTTTAATTTATTTTTGGGACAGAGAGAGACAGAGCATGAACGGGGGAGGGACAGAGAGAGAGGGAGACACAGAATCGGAAACAGGCTCCAGGCTCCGAGCCATCAGCCCAGAGCCTGACGCGGGGCTCGAACTCACGGACCGCGAGATCGTGACCTGGCTGAAGTCGGACGCTTAACCGACTGCGCCACCCAGGCGCCCCTGAAACCCCATTTTAAAAAGTTCCAACCCTGGGGTGCCTGAGTGGCTCAAGTCGGTTGAGCGTCCGACTCTTGATTTTGGCTCAGGTTGTGATCCGAGGGTTGTGGGACCGAGCCCACATGTCAGGCTCCATGCTGAGCGTGGAGCTTGCTTAAGATTCTCTTTCTTTCTCCCCCTCTGTCCCTCTCGCTCGCTTGCATGCTTGCTCTCTTTAAAAAAAAAAAAAAAAAAAAAAAAAAAAAAAAAGGGAAAAAAGTTCCAATGCTAATTCAATTTACATTCATTCAAATGTTAGATATAACATTTTATGTTAACAATGCATTAATTTTAGTTTGTCTTCACTGAAGCACTGTTCTGCATGATTGGATTTCTAAGCAACCCTCAGAATTTGAAACTTCTATGATTTATGGTAGAGCAACTGAAAGTTATGCAACTTACTCAAACACAAGTGCTGAATATCAATTTGAAGTCTCTCAAACACTGAATTTTTCTTCCTGTGTTTGCCATCTACCTGCACAAAAATAACATTATCATAACAATGGTTTTTTATATTTAAAAAGATTTCTATTTGTTTTCAAAATTTGGAGGAAATAATTTCCCATCTTATTTTTTAATACTTAAAAAACAGAATCACTAATTAAAAAATTTAAGATTATATATTCTTTGATGAAAACTCTAAAACAGTATCATACATTTTTAAAAGCCTTGAAAATTTTATAAATTTTTATGTATCATTATTTCCTTTAACTCTAAAATGTCCCAATTCACTGACGAAGGAACTAAGGTTCAAAGATGTTAAGTGACTAACTTAAGGTTATTTGCCAGCTCCTTTGCCTTTGCTAGCCCATAATACACTATTTTTGGCTCATTCCGCTTACTCTCTCTGAAAGATCACAATCACCATTCTGATCTATGTCTATGTGCCTGTGACTTACAAATCTACACTGTGGCCCAGATCTTTTTGATGAGCACCAGGCACATACCCAGTTGTGAACTAGAAAGTTCTACTTCAACAGCAAAATCATTCAAAACTAAATTCATCATTACTCTCTCTGAACCTATTCTTCCTCTTCTCCTTGTATATTCCCTCTTTCGGGTAAAAGGCACCACAAGTCACTTAAAGCCATAAAGTGTCACCCGAAATAACTCCTCTCTCATACTTAATGACTAATAAATCAACAAGTCTCCCTGCTTCCAAATACTTAGCATTTCTCACACTTTTTTTCTCTTCTCCATCCTACTGCAACAGCCTCAGCTCTGGTTCATGTCTTACTTGAATTACTGGATAATTAATCTTATCATTAATCTCTCATTAATCTTCTGCTATATCTTTAATGGTACTGTTAGGATGAACTTTTAAAAAGCCTTTCTTGGGGCGCCTGGGTGGCTCAGTCGGTTAAGCATCCGACTTCGGCTCAGGTCACGATCTCACGGTCCGTGGGTTCGAGCCCCGCGTCGGGCTCTGGGCTGATGGCTCAGAGCCTGGAGCCTGCTTCCAATTCCGTGTCTCCCTCTCTCTGCCCCTCCCCCGTTCATGCTCTGTCTCTCTCTGTCTCAAAAATAAATAAACATTAAAATAAAAATTTAAAAAGCCTTTCTTGGGGCACCTGGGTGGTTCAGTCAGTTGAGTGTCTGACTTTGGCTCAGGTCATGACCTCATGGTTTGTGGCTTTATGCCCTATGTTGGGCTCTGTGCTGACAGCTTGGAGCCTGGAGCCTGCTTTGGATTCTCTCTCTCTCTCTCTCTCTCTCTCTCTCTAAAATAAACATTAAAAATAATAAAATAAAACAAAACAAAAAAAGCCCTTTTAGTTTCTTCGCCAACTTTTACATTTACATATTCTTTCAATCTCCTCTCAGCAGTTATTTCCTCTAGGAAACCTTCTGTGACCCACACTACACTAAGGCTGGTGTTCTATCTTCATGCTCCTAAGGGCTTCTAGTACTCACCATTATCGTAAGAGGCTTATTAGCAAACTGAACCGAAATACTCGTAAGTCTACCCCCTAGATGTAAGCTTCTCAAAGACAAGAACTAAACTTGTTCTCCTGTATCCCCAGCATGTAGCCGGCTAAAGTCAAATGCCTTCCCTTGGCATAAAATATGACACCTTTCAGAGTCTAGCCCTCCTCTCCCATCTCATCACCACTGAACTCTACTTGGAACCATGCATTCCCATCATAGAGAAATGTTCCCATGTTTCTCTGTTGTTTCAGGTATTTGGTTATGTTGTTCATACTTCCTAGAATGCTTCTTAAACCCTCTATCTAGGAAATGTGATTCTCCTTTCAAGACAGAGCTCAGGCATCACCTTTCCTGTATAGCCATTTGCATCCCTTCCCTGCAATAAAACATGTCACTCCCTCTTCTGAACCTACACTGTACTTTGTACAGTTTTTTTTCATATTTTGATACTTCTCTATAATTCATTTGTCTTTCCTTTCTAAATATAAATAATAGAGCGTAGGGACTTGTCTTGACTTCCACTCAATGTCTATCATGGTGCCTAATGGTATGTTCAGTAAATGTTTACTGAATGAATAGTTAGTAGGTGGCACAGGTAGGTTAGGACCTAAGACTTTTAACTCCTAGCTTGAGCTTGGCCCTTTCCACATATTTTCTTATCTCTGCAAATAGTTTTAAGAACTCAGCTCAATGGACTATCAAAATTTAGATTAAAAAATGACCTTCAGTTTAGGTCATGAATATAATCAGAATAAAAAGCTACATCAAATTAACGCAAAACATTCATTTTCTTAAAACGACATGTTTCTCAGTATCATTCTTTCTTTTTTTTTTTTTTAATAAGAAAAGTGCAAAGTTTGGTTATTAATATACTGTCATGGTTTCACTTGCCTTGAATCTCGTGGTCACCTTTTCTACTAGGATGAAGTGAACTTTTTCAGCATCTTTTAAGGCAATATCAACCCAATGAGACAATTTTCCTTTTCCTGCTCCAAACTCAACAAAACATCTTCTTGGACCAAGTAACTTTAATTTTTCAATGTTACCTAAAATAGAAGCCTGCAAACTTCACAAGATTATTTTATAAACTAGAGCAAACACATTTGGCTCAAGGGGGAAAACATCAAGGTAATTTCTACATATGGCAGCATGTGCACATTGGTAATTTTTGTTTGGCTTTAAATTTTTTTCTCTTGCTTTAAGATTTTTAAAACACAGTACTCAGAACCATATCCACGCCAAAAGTTTTTAATATATGTTTCCACATATTTTTGAAATGGAAAGATTCTGTACTCTGAAAGATAAACTAAACAAAATCTCATTAATAACTATATTTAGAAAGAATGTTAGCTTTTGACAAATGAACAAAAGGCCAATTTTAGCATAGTTACTATGGCCTAAACATACCTGCTGTTTCAGGTGTTTGGCTGCAGAATCACCATTTTTAGGGTCATTAAGGGCATCATGCAATGCTGGATGGGACATAATTTGATCTTTAAGTGTAGAGTTCAAACCTGTGCCAAATATAAGCACAATAGCTTAAGCAACCAAACATGAAACCGTAGGGCTCTGAACAATGGTAGTAACATTTTTTAAACCACATTGGTATCAACTCATAAAGCACCTAATTATTCCAAAAATTTTAACTTGCAACTGGAGGCAGACTTACCTTCGCTTGCTTTCCGCAATTTCTTAATTAAGTTTTCCAACTGCTCTTCAGAGAGAGAAGAAATTGGAACCTATATACAAGAATGGGGTATGAGCTGGTTTGGGAACTAACCATCACTAATAATATGGATTCTATAGAAAAAATACATTCTAAATTCAAAACAATTAATTTATTCCAAACAAAAAGTGGAACATAGCTTATTCCCAGTGTGGAGACAGCTTACAAACACCTTTTAAAATTAAATATTAAATCAAGTACTTACTAATTGTTCAGGTATTTCTGTTTCATCTTTTAAGCCTGCATTAATATCTTGAATAAAGAAGTCCTTAATAAAAACAAAACCACAACAATACTGTTATTAATGTGAAGAGCTCACAAAAATTAAGCTGAAAAACTGATACTTCTTTTTTTCCCATACCCTGTATCTGCCATCCTCCCTTTCTCCCATTTAGGAATAAAATAATCACTGAGCACCTACTGTGGTCCTTAATTTGCTTTAGGTGTCAAGGATTCACCATAGCAGAGAACACAACAAAAATCTCTATGTCCTCATGGATCTTATATTCTAGTGAGTCGTTATCTGAATAAATGTGTATAGTCTAAAGAAACTCATTAGTAATTTTTGTTAAAGTTTTCACTTGTCTATAGCATATAGACCGAAGGTTGTCAATTTTGCGTATGGTGTAAGAGTAAAAAACAACAAAGTACCAACTATATACGGCTATTTAGCAGAGAAGCAGTAGGTCCAAAAGCAGATAAGATATAGATATTACAAAGCTTTAGGTCTGGTTTCTTCTATTTTATGTATTTTTGTGTGATATAATAAGTATCTTTAATTTTTTTTATTAAACGGTGGGAACAGCTCACCCTTTAATGTCAGTGTCACCTATAGTTCTGTGCTTGGTCTCATGCTCTATCACCTGCTACCTCTGGAGTCTCCTCTTCTACTCAGCTCTCCCCTTGTATTCTATACTCCAGTCATGTGCAATGCCCAATCCCAGACAAGGCTATCAGCTCTCTCACTTCTAGGCCCTTACATATGTTTTTTTCCCTATCTGGTAGGTTCTCCTTTGACCTGTAGGTCTCATATGTGATACTCCTTCAGAGAAGCCTCCTGACTCCTTCCCCATCTCTTTCATCCCCTATTTCTCCCAAAAAAGGATTAGGTTCATCTCCTTTATTCTTTCATAGCACTCTGTACTTAATCAATTTTAACACAGACAATATTGTATTTTTTGTCTCTCCCACTAGACTGTAATGTTCTTATAGCCAGGGTGCTTGGTACAATGTCTGGCATAAATGTTCAATTAATATCTGTGGAATTCCTCAATTAATATCTGTGGAGTTCCTCCCTCACCCTTCTAATCTCTTACCCTGGGTAACTTAAAAATCCAAGGCCTATAACCTGTATGTATTTGACCTCCAAATTAACTACTCTACTGACTTTCAGACTCACACATCCAACTCTCGGTTTTTAGCCACTGAGTTTTATTGATTCTGCTACCTAAATAATTCTTGCATTTATTCTCTACCCTTTTCTATTCTCTTTCATTTAGTCTCTTATCATGTCCCACCAGGATTTCAGCAACAGCTTTTAACTAGTCATTCTAATTCCAAGCCATCCTTCCACACTGCTCTGAAAGTTCTGTAAGAGGTAAATATGGCCATTCCATTCCCTAGCTTAAAATCTTTCAGTAGTTCCCCACATCTTTCAGAAAAAGTCCAAGTTCCTTGAAAGTCTCAATGTAGTTTCTCAATTTCTGCCTTTGTACATACAGTTCTTTCCACCTAGAAGGACTCCTCTTCCTTTTGTTGGCCAAATCAAGACTCAGCTCAAGTGTTTTTCTCTCTGGGGAGTTTTTCTTGACCCCTTGGCTATAATTTTAAGTTTTATACAAGTCTGTGCTCTTATCACATATTTACTTCTTTGATTGAACTTATTAAATAATATCCATTATTTACAAGTTTACTTTCAAACTCCTTAAAGGCTGGGACCATATTTTATTGAAATAAATTTAGTAAGCACTAAATAAATATTTTGAATAAATTGTGAAATTATTTTCTAAATGACACTCCTGTTGCATAAAATTCTATTATCTGAATTAGGACTACAAGTGGATTCATAGTCTATATATATACTCAAATGCATTTACTACATTCAAGTCTCCTGAGGCCAGAGCCTTGTTAAATATTCACATTTGTAATCAACTAAGTACATATAAACATTATATATAACACATTTCACCACTCAGTTTTACTGATCAAACACTTACAGGTTTTGGCTTCTCTCTTGAGTTACACTTTTTCAAATGTTTTGCTAGTTGATCTTCATATACTGTGCTAAATTTAAAGAGAAAATTATTTAAAATAAGACTTGTGACAGTTAATCTTTCTAGCATAGAAAAACCCTTATCTGACCCATACTTACTGTTTTGGATCTAAAGGACACAGAATTCTCTTCCGAGCATTTTCTTCCTAATAAAGAAAAATGATGTATTTATTTGTATAAAAAAAATATCACATTCGTTGCTTACAGATACTAAATATAATTTCAGTGTAATCATAAGCTTATGCATTCCCAAAACAAGGTAAGGAAACCTTAAAAGGACATTAATAAAACACTGGCAAAATCAGGTCACAGAGTTTGACAACAAAAATCTCCAACATAGCCGGTTTATGTATACATGAGCAAATACTGCTTTGGACAACAAGGGTTTATAACTTCAAATAGGTTATAGAGAAGGTCTACTTATGGAATTTTGAATCTATAATAGCACTGACTATAATTTGCACTATTACTTTAGGCACCTCGAAGAAAAATCTGCTGCCGATTTAAAATATGACATGTGATGGATTTTAAGGTGCATTCTGATTTCAGAGATGTTAAAATGTGAGAAAAAGAAGTTATCTTAGAAACAATAAAATATGGTATTTTAACCATTTGGTATGTGGCCATAATCCTACTGGCTTTGCAAGTTTTCAGTATAGCACAGCTATAGCCCATTTGTTTCTAAGTTACGTGAATTTAACTACATGTGCTAGAGAAAAACCAAAGGAGAATTAATAGTGCTAGCAATTCTATTCAATATTCTTATGAATCTGTATGCAAGAGGATAGTGTAATAGTTACAACCATAGGTCAGTAGGATTGCCTAGGATTGATCTATCAACTTCTAACTCAATGACCTGAGGTAGTCTCATTGCCTCATCTAAAAGATGAGAGTATGTCTCACCTCCTAAGGCTTGTAACAATTAAGTGAGCTAATATTAAAAGTACATTTAAAAACCTGCTTGGCATGTTGTTGGCCATATAGTAAATGCTAACTGTTCACTGTTATTAACAATTCTTTTTTCAGTTTATTTCAGTTCTGAATGCCTCCCAGTATACCCATGAAATGACTGAATTTCATGGGAAGGCTAAGAGACTTTTCAATATTTTTTGAAAAACTGTGCATTATTCTTCCTTATTTGCTGACTCTAAAATACAACCTCCATGAAAAGGGAAGACTCTACGTTGACTCCCCAAAGCCTAACCATAGAATTGGGGGAAAAAAGCACTTTTATTATTTGGGTTTAGAAACTGGATTTCTCAACCTTGGCGCTACTGACATTTTGGGCTGGGTAATTCTGTTTTGTGGGGGGCTGTCCTCCGCATCATAGGATATTTAGCGGCATCTTTGGCTTTATCTAATAGGTGCCAGGAACACTCTCCTCAGTTGTGACAACCAAAATGTTGCAAACATTGCCAAGGGTCTGCTGGGGGGCAAAATCACCTTCAGTTAAGAAGCAGTGGGTAAGAAAACAACAACAAACAGTGGGTAAAAATGTGTACAAGAGGTCTCAACTACATATGATACTTAAGACAAAAAGATGGAAACATACACCCCATTATATCATAAATCACAGATTCAGTAGGATGCCACATTGAAAACCAAATCGTGTCATGCAAAGTGTTTTCACTTATCTTGCAATCTTTCCTCAAGGGACCAGTAACAACATTCCTTCCTCTCCAGGAATACCAATCAGCTTGTAAGGATCTAGGCATATTCTACTACTGTCACCAACTGCATTCATCTTCCAGATGTCTCATTAAGGTGAAATAGAAGGTTTCAGAGTGAGAACAAAACTTTCTTCTATCAGAAATCCCATTTTTTGATCAAGGGATGTTTATCTCATCTTTAAATATGTAAGTGGACTGGGCAGTTTAAATAAGTGTTCAAGGGTCAACTGTATATCGTTTGACAGTACAATTATATGTATAACTGTATTATCAAACAAAATTGTACCCTTCCTGTTACCGATTTGAAAAAGAGCCAATTCTTACATGATTTTAAATCTTTCCTTACCCCTTTCAGCAGTTATGTTACTTTCAAAAGATTGTACTCTAAATAAATATTTCTTACGTTTTTATTTTAATCACTCGGTGCTCATTAGAAGTGCACTCCTTAATCCCCATCACCTATTTCACCCATCTCCTCTTTGGTAACCATCAGTTTGTTTTCAACAATTAAAGACTCGTATGTATAAATAAATTTTTTTCAAAAGTTTCTCAACCGCATTCACAAAGAAGTGATTATCACTCACAAAACAATCAGAACACAATTAGTGAAACCTTGCGATCTTTGACCACTATTCTTTCTAAACTACCTTTACCCCTCAGGAAAGGGGAGAGTGGGCGGAGTGTAAGAGACGGTGGTCTGGAGTAAAATTAAGATCTAGTATTGCCAAGAGTTAGGATCAAAATGAACGGGTTACTACTGGCGCTGCTCTACTTAGTACGAGAAACCACTGCACTTCACTAAGACTCATCATCCCTCCCTAGGGAGAGCAGGACTGCGCTTAGTACAGGAAAATCTAGAATATCCAGGGTGACAGCAGAAATCTGTCAGAAGCGAGGGGCCGGACCAAGAAACTTATTTCCAACTCTCGAGAGGGTAGGGTAATACCAGACCTCCGCGGCTCCAGCGTGTTCCCCACAGAACCTTTTCCCCGCTGCCACCACCATCCTGCAGAACCGCTTCTTCTTTTCTACGTAGTAACTGCATCGACCTTCAGCTGGAAAGTCAGTCGTGTGGGGGGTCGACGCAGAAGCCGCCATAATTCAGAGTTCGTTTGGAATGGCAAACATTAGGCGAAGGGAAGAAAAGTTCTCCGCTTCCCTTGGGTCCTCTTCCCTTAACAAATATGGCCACCGCGAGTCCCGCCACGCAGGCTAATACCCGGAACTGCCGACCGTCTCCTGCAAAACCGGAAAAAACTGATGGTGGCTGACGAGGTCCAAATCTCCTGCACCTTCCCTCGGTTTCTGTTATCCCCGCCTCCTCAGCGGAAGCCGAGCGCCAAACTCAAATTTTAGCAGGACCCGGACGCCTTTCAGCTAGTTCCGCGGGCTGGGCCTGCTGGACTTTTCCGCTCACTGGCACGGGCAGCGGTCCAACATGAGCCAGGTTCTGTTCCAGGAACTAGTCCCGCTGCAGGTGAAATGCAAAGACTGCGAGGAGAGGTGAGGTTCCGCGTTACCCCGTGCCCGCAGGTGGCGGTTGGGGTCGGGCCAAAGTGGGAAGGGGGGGGGAATATGGCGGCTCTGGCCAGGGAGCACCCAGTTGCAATTGAGTGAGCGGCGGGCGTCTCAGGACGCGGAGAGAACCGCAGCTGGAACCCAGTGTTACTTCTCTCACTAAGTTGGCCGTTGCTGACGGCGCAGAAGGGAGGTATAGAGGAAATAGGAACCTGACCCGCGTCGAGTTAATTAAAAAAAAAAAATCTTAGTTCTGAACCGAATCGTGGAAAATTATAGCCCTACTCTCTCTTTTTGAGACAGAAAGTTAATTTTGTCCGGAGAAGTGAAGTAATTTACACATAATTTACCCAAGGGCTCGTAACAAGTTCACGGCACGGCCGGCTCTGGAACTCAGGGCTTCGCTCCCAGCCCTTTTTTTCGCTCTCCTTTGAATCATATGGGAAGTAAATTTAAGCTGCAGCTTAAAAAGGTTTTTATGGTGTATTGTATTTTCTTCACATTAGTTACTAAAAATAAGTTACATTTAGTCGCCTGAAAACAGGAGGGGAAAATTATAAATTTCATTTATTCATTCAACGAATACTGCTTATTGGCAAAACACCTTGCTGCGTAGTGGGGCGGCCGTAGTGGCCAGGAAGAACATTCCTTGTTTTCCTGGAGCTTGAAGTCCAGTCGGGGAGGAAATAAAAGCCAGTCTCGCAGATAAATGCAAAATTAAAACTTTGACAAAGAAAGTGGTGCTGTTAGGACTTACCAGATTTGATTAGAAGTCAAGAGATTTCAGTTTTGTCTCTGTTCCACAACCCATTAGTTGACTCTTCTCTGAACCTTGTTTCCTCATTTGTGAAACTGACATAAGGTGCCTATGCTGAGGAAGTGAGCATCCAGTCTGAAAGTGTATGTGAAAAATAAAGAGTGTGGAAATGGGAGGTTTTAAAAATGAAGACATTGTGGGGCACCTGGTGGCCTCTCTCTCTCTCAGAAATATTAAAAAAACAAAACACATTGTCAGCCTTTTTACTTCCCTTGTTTAGAAACCTTTGATACATTCTTCTCACCTGTAGCAGGGGTTAGCAGACTAGAGCCCATGGGCCAGGTGGCCTTCTTACCTGTTTTTGTAAATAAAGTTTTATTGGAACACAGCCGTTCTCATTTAAGAATTGTCTGCGGGCGCCTAGGTGGTATAGTTGGTTGAATGTCTGACTTGGGCTCAGGTCATGATCTCACAGTTCGTGGATTAGAGCCACGTGTCGGGCTCTGTACTGACAACTCAGAGTCTGGATGGAGCCTGCTTCGGATTCTTCAGATGTCTCCCTGTCTATCTGCCCCTCCTCCCCTCATGCTTACTCTCTCTCTCTCTGTCTCTCTCTCTCATAAATATTAAAAAATTAAAAATTGTATGGCTGCTTTTTTTCCTTTTTTTCTTTAAAAAAAAATTTTTTTTTAACGTTTATTTATTTTTGAGACAGAGGGAGACAGAGCATGAACGGGGGAGGGTCAGAGAGAGGGAGACACAGAATCTGAAACAGGCTCCAGGCTCTGAGCTGTCAGCACAGAGCCCGACACGGGGCTTGAACTCACGGACCGCGAGATCGTGACCTGAGCCGAAGTCGGCCGCTTAACCGACTGAGCCACCTAGGCGCCCCTGTATGGCTGCTTTTGTGCCATCAGGGCAGATATAAATAATTGTGACAGAGACCTTATGGCCCGCAAAGCCTAAAGTATTTACTGTCTGGCCCTTTACAGAAAATGTGCTGATCCCTGACCTATAGGGAAAAAAACCCAGATTTTAGTTAAATATTCAGGGTCAGTTCAGCTCAACAAATATTTATGAATACTATGTACCCTAGGAATTGTCCTACTAGCTGAGACTGTCAAGCTTTCTTCCTCTTCACTCTCCTGTCTCCCAACAACAGCAACAAGAACAGTTTTCATGTTAGGCCTCAGGGAACTTACACTTTAATAGGGGAAACAAAAAGATCTTTGGTGAAGCAGCATAGCACAGGATAAGAGTTCAGGCTCTGGAGCCACATTTTCTGGGTTTAAATTCCACTTCTGCCACTCGTTGACTGTTTGATTTTGTACAGTCATTTTCTCTGTGTCTCATCTTTTTTTGTTTTTTATTTAGTTTTGAGAGAAAGTGAGAGCAGGGGAGGGGTAGACAGAGAAGGGGACAGAGGATCCAAAGCACGCTTCCCACTGTCAGCACAAAGCCCAATGTGGGGCTCAAACCCACAAACTGTGAGATCATGACCTGAGCTGAAGTTGGACGCTCAACCGACTGAACCACCCACATGCCCCCTGTTTCACCTTTAAGTTGATGATGAGAAAATTGTTGATGATGAAAGTACCTGCCTCATGGGATTATTATGAGCATGAAATGAGTTAATACAAAGGGCTTAGAACAGTGCTTGGAACATAATAAACATTCAGCAAATGTTAGTTATTATTATTATTTTTAAATGTTTGTTTAGTTATTTTGAGAGAGAGCGCAAGCGAGTGGGGGAGGAGCAGAGAGAGAATCCCAAGCAGATTCTCACTGTCAACACAGCCCAACACAGGGCTCCATTCCACAAGCCATGAGATCGTGACCTGAGCTGAAATCAAGACTTGGACACTTAACCGACTGAGCCAGCCAGGCACCCCAAACAGTAGTTCTTGTTTTTCTTAGGAATATCATTTTTATTTATTTATCTGTAATTTATTTTTTTGAATTTACATCTAAGTTAACATATAGTATAATTTCAGGAGTAGAATTTAGTGATCTATCACTTGTATATAACACCCAGTGTTAATCCCAACAAGTGTCCTCCTTAATGTCCCTTGCCTAGTTAGCCCATCCCCCCACCCCAAACACCTCCAGCAACCCTCAGTTTGTTTTCTGTATGTAAGAGTCTCTTATGGTTTGTCCTTCTCCCTGTTTTTATATTATTTTTGCTTCCCTTATGTTCATCTGTTTTGTATCTTAAATCCCACATATGAGTGAAGTCATATGATACTTTTTCTCTGACTAATTTTGCTTAGCATAATACACTCTAGTTTCCATCCACATTGCTTCAAATGGCAAGATTTCATTCTTTTTGATCGAGTAATATTCCATTGTGTGTGTGTGTGTATGTGTGTATGTATACACCACATCATCTTTATCCATCAGTTGATGGACATTTGGGCTCTTTCCATACTTTGGCTATGGTTGATAGTGCTGCTATAAACATGGGGGTGCATGTGTCCCTTTGAAACAGCACACCTGTATCCCTTGGATAAATGCCTAGTAGTGCAATTGCTGGGTCATAGGGTAGTTCTATTTTTAATTTTTTGAGGAACCTCCATACTGTTTTCCAGAGTGGCTGCACCAGTTTGCATTCCCACCAGCAGTGCAGAAGGGTTCCTCTTCTGTATCCTAGCCAACATCCGTCATCGCATGAGTTGTTAATGTTAGCTACTCTGACAGGTGCGAGGTGGTATCACATTGTGCTTTTGATTTGTATTTCTCTGATAATGAGTGATGTTGAGCATCTTTTCGTGTGTCTGTTAGCCATCTGGATGTCTTCTTGGGAAAAATGTCTATTCATGTCTTCTGCCCATTCTTCACTGGATTGTTTTTTGGGTGCTGAGTTTGGTAAGTTCTTTATAGATTTTGTATACTAACTCTATCTGATATGTCATTGCAAATATCTTCTCCCATTCTGTCATTAGTTGCCTTTTATAGTTTTGGTGATTGTTTCCTTCCCTCTGCAGAAGATTTTTATCTTGATGAGGCCCTGGTAGTTCATTGTTGCTTTTTGTTTCCCTTGCTTCCAGAGACATGTCAAGTAAGAAGTTGCTGTGGCCAAGGTCAAAGAGGTTGTTGCTTGTTTTCTTTAGGATTTTGATGGCTTTCTGTCTTATGTTTAGGTCTTTCGTTCATTTTGAGTTTATTTTTGTATATGGTGTAAGAAAGTGGTCCGGGTTCATTTTTCATGCATTTTCATTTTTCATTTTCATTTTCATTTTTCAAGCATGTCGTTGTCCAGTTTTCCCAACACCATTGGCTGAAGAGACCGTCTTTTTTCCATTGGATATTCTTTCCTGCTTTGTCAAAGATTAGTTGGCCATACATTTGTGGGTCCATTTCTGGATTCTCTATTCTGTTCCATTGATCTGTGTGTCTGGTTTTGTGCCAGTACCATACTGTCTTGATGATTACAGCTTTGTAACACAGCTTGAAGTCCCGAATTGTGATGCCTCCAGCTTTGGTTTTCTTTTTCAGGATTGCTTTGGCTATTCTGGCTCTTTCCTGGTTCCATACAAATTTTAGGATTGCTTGCTCTAGCCCTGTGAAGAATGCTGGTGTTGGGGGGGCATGGGTAGCTCAGTCGGTTAAACGTCTGACTTCTGCTCAGGTCACGATCTCATGGTTCACTAGGTTGACACCCACGTCAGGCTCTGTGCTGACAGCTTGGAGCCTGGAACCTGCTTCAAATTCTGTGTCTCCCTCTCTCTCTGCCTGCCCCTTCCCCACTCATGCTCTGTGTCTGTCTCTCTCTCTCAAAAATAAATAAAAACATTAACAAAATTTTAAAAAAAGAATGCTGGTGCTATATTGATAGGGATTGCCCAAACATTAGTTATTATTAAAGTGTGGTTAATACATGAAGTGACATCAATGTTCTGAAGTCATAGAGAAGGAGAAACTTCAGTGAAAGGTAGTGATAATGCTCAGAGAACTCTGGAGGAAAGTAATGCAAAATTTTGAAGCCCATGGTTTGACACCTGCTTTTTCATTTTTGTTTTGTAACTTCTTCTGCCTGTATACTAGTCATACAAGACTATTTGTTATCCCTTGATTGTGCCTGATAATCTCAATACCATACCTTTATTCATGCTATTCTCCCTGCCCCAGCTGCTTTTTCTTTCATAGCCTTCAAAGTCTGTCTTAAATCCCTTCACTATAAGGAATTTTTCAGTTGCCTAGATTGAGATTAATTGCCTTTATTCATTTATCAGATAGCATAGTGCAGGTGTAATGTCTGAGTTCTAATTTGGTCACCTCTGCAAGGTGACCTTAACCACGTTTGTAACTTGTGCACCTCAGTTCTTCCTTTCTAAGACAGACATAATATTTACTTAATAAGATTATTGTTATGTAAGATACATGTAAAGCACGGGTAGTCAGTAAGTGTTAGTAACCCTTCCCTTCCTTCTCTTGAAGCACTTAAATCAAGCAAATCTGAGTAGAGTCATTTAATCTGATCTCAATTTGAGGACATGGACCGTGTTTATTTCTGTTTGTATTCCTAGCATCCATCATACTACCTGGCTTAGAGCAGCTTTTATATGTCTGAATTGAGAGTTTAAGGTCACTGCTCCTAGGTGGCAAAGGTGGGCTAGAATCCAATTCTACTAATATGAAATCTAACTTGTAGGGAGGATGTTATGTGAATTTATGTACTGTTCAGAGTATGACATTTATTTTTGGAAATAGCATTTTTATGAGTTTTTATTGATATGTTTTATATTGTTCCCATAACAACCATTATAATGGAGAAACTACGATTTGTGATTTCAAGTACTATATTTTCTGAAAGCTCAGACTTTTCTACAAGATATTTTGGGGTTGGGGGAAGAACTTTATTCTGTGGGCCTTTCCTCCTCCCTTTTCCCCCCAAAGCTAATGCAATATAGACATTTGTAATATATGCAACAGTATCATTAATAAGCTTATAAAATTATATTAATGTGATTCTTCCAGTATTATCTAAAGAATACTTTATTGACTTTTTTTTTAAATAAATTTGTCAAGTATGATAGGACCTTTTTTTTAAGGTTTTCTTTCCTTTTTTTTTTTTTTTTTTTTTTTTTTAAAGTTTGTTTATTTTGAGAAAGACAGAGATGGCACCAGTGGGGGAGGGACAGAGAGAGGAAGAAAGAGAGAATCCCAAGCAGGCTTCACATTGTCAGCCCAGAGCCCACTGCAGGGCTTGAACTCATGAACTGCAAGACCATGACCTGAGCTGAAACCAAGAGTAGGACAGTTAACTAACTGCCTGAGCCACCCAGGTGCCCCCCCCGCCTTTTTTTTTTTTTTTTTTTTAAATATATGAAATTTATTGTCAAATTGGTTTCCATACAACACCCAGTGCTCATCCCAAAAGGTGCCCTCCTCAATACCCATCGCCCACCCTCCCCTCCCTCCCACCCCCCATCAACCCTCAGTTTGTTCTCAGTTTTTATTTATTTATTTATTATTATTTTTTTTAATATATGAAATTTACTGTCAAATTGGTTTCCATACAACACCCAGTGCTCATCCCAAAAGGTGCCCTCCTCAATACCCATCACCCACTCTGCCCTCCCTCCCACCCCCCATCAACCCTCAGTTTGTTCTCAGTTTTTAACAGTCTCTTATGCTTTGGCTCTCTCCCACTCTAACCTCTTTTTTTTTTTTTTTTTTTTCCTTCCCCTCCCCCATGAGTTTCTGTTAAGTTTCTCAGGATCCACATAAGAGTGAAACCATATGGTATCTGTCTTTCTCTGTATGGCTTATTTCACTTAGCATCACACTCTCCAGTTCCATCCACGTTGCTACAAAAGGCCATATTTCATTCTTTCTCATTGCCACGTAGTATTCCATTGTGTATATAAACCACAATTTCTTTATCCATTCATCAGTTGATGGACATTTAGGCTCTTTCCATAATTTGGCTATTGTTGAGAGTGCTGCTATAAACATTGGGGTACAAGTGCCCCTATGCATCAGTACTCCTGTATCCCTTGGATAAATTCCTAGCAGTGCTATTGCTGGGTCATAGGGTAGGTCTATTTTTAATTTTCTGAGGAACCTCCACACCGCTTTCCAGAGCGGCTGCACCAATTTGCATTCCCACCAACAGTGCAAGAGGGTTCCCATTTCTCCACATCCTCTCCAGCATCTATAGTCTCCTGATTTGTTCATTTTGGCCACTCTGACTGGCGTGAGGTGATATCTGAGTGTGGTTTTGATTTGTATTTCCCTGATAAGGAGCGACGTTGAACATCTTTTCATGTGCCTGTTGGCCATCCGGATGTCTTCTTTAGAGAAGTGTCTATTCATGTTTTCTGCTCATTTATTCACTGGGTTATTTGTTTTTCGGGTGTGGAGTTTGGTGAGCTCTTTATAGATTTTGGATACTAGCCCTTTGTCCGATGTGTCATTTGCAAATATCTTTTCCCATTCCGTTGGTTGCCTTTTAGTTTTGTTGGTTGTTTCCTTTGCTGTGCAGAAGCTTTTTATCTTCATAAGGTCCCAGTAATTCACTTTTGCTTTTAATTCCCTTGCCTTTGGGGATGTGCCTCAGCTACGGCTGAGGTCAGAGAGGTCTTTTCCTGCTTTCTCCTCTAGGGTTTTGATGGTTTCCTGTCTCACATTCAGGTCCTTTATCCATTTTGAGTTTATTTTTGTGAATGGTGTGAGAAAGTGGTCTAGTTTCAACCTTCTGCATGTTGCTGTCCAGTTCTCCCAGCACCATTTGTTAAAGAGACTGTCTTTTTTCCATTGGATGTTCTTTCCTGCTTTGTCAAAGATGAGTTGGCCATACGTTTGTGGGTCTAGTTCTGGGGTTTCTATTCTATTCCATTGGTCTATGTGTCTGTTTCTGTGCTAATACCATGCTGTCTTGATGATGACAGCTTTGTAGTAGAGGCTAAAGTCTGGGATTGTGATGCCTCCTGCTTTGGTCTTCTTCAAAATTACTTTGGCTGTTCGGGGCCTTTTGTGGTTCCATATGAATTTTAGGATTGCTTGTTCTAGTTTCGAGAAGAATGCTGGTGCAATTTTGATTGGGATTGCATTGAATGTGTAGATAGCTTTGGGTAGTATTGACATTTTGACAATATTTATTCTTCCAATCCATGAGCAGGGAATGTCTTTCCATTTCTTTATATCTTCTTCAATTACCTTCATAAGCTTTCTATAGTTTTCAGCATACAGATCTTTTACATCTTTGGTTAGATTTATTCCTAGGTATTTTATGCTTCTTGGTGCAATTGTGAATGGGATCAGTTTCTTTATTTGTCTTTCTGTTGCTTCATTGTTAGTGTATAAGAATGCAGCTGAATTGTGTACATTGATTTTGTATCCTGCAACTTTGCTGAATTCATGTATCAGTTCTAGCAGACTTTTGGTGGAGTCTATCGGATTTTCCATGTATAATATCATGTCATCTGCAAAAAGCGAAAGCTTGACTTCATCTTTGCCAATTTTGATGCCTTTGATTTCCTTTTGTTGTCTGATTGCTGATGCTAGAACTTCCAACACTATATTAAACAACAGCGGTGAGAGTGGGCATCCCTGTCGTGTTCCTGATCTCAGGGAAAAAGCTCTCAGTTTTTCCCCATTGAGGATGATGTTAGCTGTGGGCTTTTCATAAATGGCTTTTATGATCTTTAAGTATGTTCCTTCTATCCCGACTTTCTCAAGGGTTTTTAATAAGAAAGGGTGCTGGATTTTGTCAAAGGCCTTTTCTGCATCGATTGACAGGATCATATGGTTCTTCTCTTTTTTTTTTTGTTAATGTGATGTATCACATGGATTGATTTGCGAATGTTGAACCAGCCCTGCATCCCAGGAATGAATCCCACTTGATCATGGTGAATAATTCTTTTTATATGCCGTTGAATTCGATTTGCTAGTATCTTATTGAGAATTTTTGCATCCATATTCATCAGGGATATTGGCCTGTAGTTCTCTTTTTTTTACTGGGTCTCTGTCTGGTTTAGGAATCAAAGTAATACTGGCTTCATAGAATGAGTCTGGAAGTTTTCCTTCCCTTTCTATTTCTTGGAATAGCTTGAGAAGGATAGGTATTATCTCTGCTTTAAACGTCTGGTAGAGCTCCCCTGGGAAGCCATCTGGTCCTGGACTCTTATTTGTTGGGAGATTTTTGATAATTGATTCAATTTCTTCGCTGGTTATGGGTCTGTTCAAGCTTTCTATTTCCTCCTGATTGAGTTTTGGAAGAGTGTGGGTGTTTAGGAATTTGTCCATTTCTTCCAGGTTGTCCAGTTTGTTGGCATATAATTTTTCATAGTATTCCCTGATAATTGTTTGTATCTCTGAGGGATTGGTTGTAATAATTCCATTTTCATTCATGATTTTATCTATTTGGGTCATCTCCCTTTTCTTTTTGAGAAGCCTGGCTAGAGGTTTGTCAATTTTGTTTATTTTTTCAAAAAACCAACTCTTGGTTTCGTTGATCTGCTCTACCGTTTTTTTAGATTCTATATTGTTTATTTCTGCTCTGATCTTTATTATTTCTCTTCTTCTGCCGGGTTTAGGCTGCCTTTGCTGTTCTGCTTCTATTTCCTTTAGGTGTGCTGTTAGATTTTGTATTTGGGATTTTTCTTGTTTCTTGAGATAGGCCTGGATTGCAATGTATTTTCCTCTCAGGACTGCCTTTGCTGCGTCCCAAAGCGTTTGGATTGTTGTATTTTCATTTTCGTTTGTTTCCATATATTTTTTAATTTCTTCTCTAATTGCCTGGTTGACCCACTCATTTGTTAGTAGGGTGTTCTTTAACCTCCATGCTTTTGGAGGTTTTCCAGATTTTTTCCTGTGGTTGATTTCAAGCTTCATAGCATTGTGGTCTGAAAGTATGCATGGTATAATTTCAATTCTTGTAAACTTATGAAGGGCTGTTTTGTGACCCAGTATATGATCTATCTTGGAGAATGTTCCATGTGCACTCGAGAAGAAAGTATATTCTGTTGGTTTGGGATGCAGAGTTCTAAATATATCTGTCAAGTCCATCTGATCCAATGTATCATTCAGGGCCCTTGTTTCTTTATTGACCGTGTGTCTAGATGATCTATCCATTTCTGTAAGTGGGGTGTTAAAGTCCCCTGCAATTATCACATTCTTATCAATAAAGTTGCTTATGTTTGTGAGTAATTGTTTTATATATTTGGGGGCTCCGGTATTCGGCCGCCGCCGCCTTTTTTAAGAGAGCGCAAGCAAGGGAGAGGGGCAGAAGGAGAGAGAAAAGATCTTTTTAAAAAAAAAAAAATTTTTTAATGTTTTTGTTTATTTTTGAGATAGAGACAGAGCATGAGCAGGGGAGGGGCAGAGAGAGAGAGAGGGAGACACAGAATCCAAAGCAGGCTCCAGGCTCTGAGCTGTCAGCACAGAGCCCCATGCGGGGCTTGAACTCACGGACTGTGAGATCATGACCTGAGCTGATGTCAGACGCTTAACCGACTGAGCCACCCAGGCGCCCCAGAAGGAGAGAGAAAAAATCTTCAGCAGGCTCCCTGCTCAGCACAGACCCCTGATGTGGGGCTCGATCCTATGACCCTGGGATCATGACCTGAACCGAAATCAAGAGCTGGATGCTCAACCAACTGAGCCACCCAGTTGCCTCCATAGGAATTTAGAAAGTGTACATCACCATAAAAAGTTATCTACTGCAGTATCATACCCTCTATGGCAGCATGTTTTAGAAAAAAACTTCAGAAGGCAAAAACCAAACATAATGACATTGTAGATCTGAAAAGGCCCTCACAAACCTAACTCTGTTCACTTCCCTTACAAATTAGGAAATTGAAAGGTTTTTTTTTTTTTCTTAAGAACTTAATTTGCAGAATTGGAGTAGAAATCTAATCTGTTTCACATATAATACACTAGATATTAGAAAAATAGAAACAAAACGTTCTCTTGTTTTAAAAATACAGTAAAACCTTGGTTTGTAAGCATAATTCGTTCTGGAAACATGCTTATAATCCAAAGCACTTGCATATCAAAGCAAATTTCCCCACAGGAAATAATGGAAATTCAGATGATTCGGTCCACAACCCAAAAAATATTCATATAAAGATGATTATGAGGGGCGCCTGAGTGGCTCAGTTGGTAAGCATCTGACTCAACTTCAGCTCAGGTCATGGTCTTGTAGGTTGGTAAGTTTGAGCCCTGAGTCGGGCTCTGCATTGGCAGTGCGGAGAGCCTGCTTGGGATTCTCTCTCTCTCCCTCTCTCTCTGCCCCCCCCCCCCCCCGAAATAAATAAATAAACTTTAAAAAATGATTATAATACTGTAATATAATATAAAATAATAAAATACAAAACTTAAAGAAAAATAAATTAACCTGCACTTACCTTCGAACCTGCACTTCATGGCTGGTGTGAGGGAAATGAGAGAGGAGGATTATTGTGTAGGACAGCTTTGACTATTATTAATGGAATCACTGGTATCTGTTGGTTCAATGGAAACTTTTTCTTTTCGTGCAACTTTAACAAGGAACCTACCCAATGACACTTGCTTTTGCCTCCTTTTGAGGATTTCGGGGAAATGTGGCATTGCATTGTCATTAAACAGATTCATTACTCGCACTGCTACAGCCTTATTCGGGTGGTGCTTTTCTACAAAATTTTGTACTGTTTTCCACATTTTACACATCTCCCTAATCTCATTTGAAATGAAGGTTTTCTCTGCCTTTTTCTCTTCGTTTGCAGATGAGATGCTGATGTAGACTTATAAAATCTTGAGATTTGGGTCACTCACGTACAATTTCCTTCTTCCACCATAATCATCTCCTTCTTCTTACTGCCTTTCTTTTCAGTCTTTTTCTGCATGGGAGCCATTGTGTACGCTTGCATGGATGTTGACTATAGTACAGTATTAATAAACTTTTGTCATATACTGTATTTGATGTAACTGGCAATAAAGCAGAAGAGGAAAGGGTTTCTTTCTGCAGGAAGCCTGACCTAGAATGAAGCAAAGCATTCCTAAGCTTACTCTTACATGGAAAAGCAGCGGACTGTCCATAGGTGCTTTGAAGTGACAAAAAATACACTAGTGCCAGTTGTGGGCACCTTTCAGCAGTCTGAAAAATCATTGATTTCTGCCAAACACTGTGGCCTGAGACAGCATCTGAGCATGGGAAAGGACCACTAGCAATCCCACAAAGAAAGAGAAGAACCATTGGCTCACTTGTGATCATGGGACATTCAATGTCACATACTACTTGTATTGCCAGATATCATTTGTTTATGAAGTTAAAATTTATTAGACATGCTTGCTGTCATACAGAACACATGCAGAACAAGTTACTCGCAGTTTAAGGTTTCACTGTTAGTTCTTCCTATCTGTGCCATTGCTGCTCATTCCTATTCAGATAACAGAAGTTATGGTAAACTTACTATATGGTAACCTCACCATACTAAGATTAGGCAACCAATCATGTTCAGTAGGAAACTTAACTAAAATGACATTTTTTAAGGCAATATAAAAATTGTAAGTTAGAGCATAAAAATCTGAACAATTGAATTTAGCCTTGGTCAACTATTACCAAGTTTTTCCATCAACACTCAGTTGCTAGGTCTATCTATACTTTTTACTTCTGTAGTAGATAAGTAGCAGAATGTGGGAAAAATTTAAAACACATCTTTAAAAATTTTTTTTTAATGTTTTTATTTATTTTTGAGAGACCATGAGTGAGGTTGGGGCAGAGAGAGAGGGAGACAGAATCTGAAGCAGGCTCCAGGCTCTGAGCCATCAGCACAGAGCCTGATGTGGGGCTTGAACTCACAAACCTCAAGATCACGACCTGAGCCGAAGTTGAGCACTTAACTGACTGAGCCACCCAGGTGCCCCTAAAACACATTTTTAGAAGAGTAGCTTAAAATGGAATAAATTCTGTTTTTACTTTTACTTTTGTTTCCTGCACATCAGGTAAAAGCCATTGTTATTTAATTCTAGCAGGATAAAGAACACTTGTGCAGAGATGTTTTTTCACCAATTTTCCCTTTATTTCCTCAATTAAGCATTTTGTCTCAGTTTGATTAATGGTTATGAGCACCTTTATTTATATGCCTCTGTCTGATATTGAATTCTCTAAGATGGAGTAGATACTGTGGAAAGTTATGATCTCTTTAGAAAAAGTTTAGGGACACTTGGGTGGCTCAGTCAGTTATGGATCCGACCTCGTCTCAGGTCATGATCTCACTGTTTGTGAGTTCGAGTCCCGCATCAGGCTCTGTGCTGACAGCTCAGAGCCTGGAGCCTGCTTCAGATTCTGTGTTTCCCTCTCCCTCTGTCTCTCCCCTGCTCGCGTTCTGTCTCTCTTTCTCTCTCAAAAGTTTTTTTTTTAACGTTTTAAAATAAAGTTTAGAGTTACTCTGCCTCTGGGTTAAGGTCAACAATAAAATTGTTGACAGTACTTCTGTGGATATATTGAATATTGAGCAGATGTAGTTGGTGGATTTTGTATATGCATAAGAGAAGGAATATGTTATTCTATTTCCTTGATTATAAACATGCCATGTATTCTAATGCTGCTTCACATTTTTAGTTTTTCAGATGGAATCTCCCATAAATCAATTTGATCAATTGGTGATTTTTTTTAATGTGAAGTTGTTAATAAATTGATAGTTTGTCTGGCTTTCAGTAGATGCTATTTTAGAATCAGGGCAGTGAGGTTATATCTCAGTCTAGTAATGGGAATTTCACATCATTTATTTCATTTAATTCTCACAACAACTCCATTTTACAGGAGAGAAAAATATAGATAGTTCCCGGTTAAAAACCTGATTACTTATTAGTGGAAGAACAAGAACTTAAAACTTTAAATCCAGTGTGCTTTCCAAATAACTGTTTTTAACTTAGGGAGCACCTGTGAAAGATCTTGCAACTTAATACAGAAAACTTTAGCTAATACAAATGACAGTGGTAACTCATTCCATGCAAATGTTTCTGACAGTTGGGTATATCTTTTCATACAGGAGAGTAAGTGTTAGAGTGAGCATTGAACTACAATCAGTTTCTAATCCAGTTCACAGAAAGGTTGGTATTAATTTCTTTTGAAACACATTTTTTCTTTTTTTAAAAATATTTCTGTACATTATAATTATTTTTGTTCTTTAAGAATATGAGGTCTTTTGTTACACTCACCTTGCCTTTTAGTTTTGGGCCCATTTGTAACTTGCAAATCTGGGGTGATAGAATCTACAAAGACAGTGATTGAGAGATTATTATACCATATGTTTCTGAAGCATACAGGAAGAATTGGGGATTGGGAGAATTGGGGGTTAAGTTTTACCAATGCACTTATAAGTTGCTAGAATATATATTTTGCTACCCTAGAATTGGCATTTCATGGTGTAAATGTGAGAATAGAATGAATTGAAGCACTGCAGGGATATAGTTTTTTTAAACTTTGCCTTTTGAAGGGAGGCATTTAGAGCATCAGTCCTATGTGATCTTCAAAAGTCTGAGTCATTAACAGTGATATGGGTACAGAATAGATGACTAAGAAATACAGCATCTATTTTCTTTGTGTCAGAGCTTTCCTTACACATGAAGATTCAAGGACCTTGTAGTATTATTATTAGTAGTAGTTTCAGTTTTTAATAGCATTTTGGGTGGATTTCAGGAAGTACCTAAGTAGAAGCGCTTTAAGAACAGGACCTTCTGAGGCAGAGCAAATACCTAGATTGCGAATTTTCTGGGGTAGAGATGATATATTTCTTACATGTTAATTCCTTAGACCTGCTGTACCTCTTCATTTCCTAACTGCTCATAAGTGGTTTAGATTTTTCTAGAACTCTACCCTAACAGTTCCTCAGTAGACACGAGTAGATTCTATTTCGAAGTGGGAGCTTATTCTTAACCTCACTTCTTTATTAGGCCTCCATCATCTTGTTGCCATGCTTGTTTACCTTACTACATTATTCGCTGAAGTATGTAATTTCTGTGTACTTTTGTATCCGTTTTTGCTACTGTGGTGCTCCACCACACTGTAAATTTACATAGAAAGTGGTCTTTATGAAAGACATTCACTTCATTTGAAACTGAAAACAGATGGGCTTCCACGTCAACCGCCACCTGGAGTAGGAATAGGCCCTCAGAATGAAGCCTTGGCAACTTGTTACTTGATACCCGTGCCCTCTGCCTGAAAGACGAATGCTCCTTTTCTAGGATAGATCGTTGGCTTGTCGTTTCAGCTGATGTGTTGCCACTTTGGAAGTATCAATTAACTTGGGAAAAACTGAAAATATAATTGAATATGATATGGTCAGTGGTTGAATGTTTTTGTCATGGTATAGTACAGCAAGGACTGGGTCTCAATTTTCCTAAGAGGATGATAGTCCTTAACTTCAATTCTGGCATTTAATTAGTTTTTATAGACCCCCACAAGGATCTCATGGAGCAGAATATCTACCCCTGTTTAAGAATCTTAAGTCTTTTAAAGACTGATGAAAAACCCAGCAGCACCAAAAAACAAAGTCATCTGAAGTATAATGGTGACACGTTGTTACTGGATAAATTTACTTCTAAGAAGGAAGGAATTAGGCTAAAAGCCAGATCTATTGAAAACATTAAAAAATAACAATCTTTCTTTTAGGATTTAGTTATTCGTCTGACTGATGATACCGATCCATTTTTTCTGTATAACCTTGTTATATCTGAGGAAGATTTTCAGAGGTAATTAAATTTGTTTTTCTGTTTTTTTTTTTTTTTTAACCTTTTATTTACTTTTGAGAGAGAGAGAGCGCGGGCTTGCTTGCGTGAGTGGGGGAGGGGCAGAGAGAGAGGGAGACAGAATCCGAAGCAGGCTCCAGGCTTTGCGCTGTCAGTCAGCACAGAGCAGGACACAGGGCTCAAATCCATGAACTGTGAGATCATGACCTGAGCCAAAGTCAGACGCTCAACCGACTGAGCCCCCCGGGCGCCCCAGGATGTTTTTGAAAGTAAATATTTCATATCTTATCAGAGTTCTGCTTAAAACAGCCCAGAGTTTTGGAGCTTTAGCTAAGTATATTGACCTTTTCCTTCCCATTGAATGAATTCTATAAAAATCAAAGTTCCCTAGCTCAGTTTTTGATTATAATGTATGTTCAGTAAATAAAAAAAAGACTATTTCAGGGTTTTAATTACAATTAAAAATAGTAATTAAATTTTTAAAATTCTCTTTTCTTCTGTATAGTTTAAAATTCCAACAAGGCCTTCTGGTAGACTTCTTAGCTTTCCCACAAAAATTTATAGATCTTCTTCAGCAATGTACTCAAGAACATGCCAAAGAAATTCCAAGGTAAGTCTCATGAGAGCTCTATATCATTAAAATTCTCTCAAGACAAACTCTTCTTTGTAAGCCAAATTGATGGCAAAATATTTTCTATGTGTTAAAAGTATCTCTATTTTTAAAACTGGGTTTAGGGCTCTATTAAATATCAACTTTTAAGGAATCATGGTTAAAATCAGAAATATTTACCCCTTAATTTTCATGTCTTGACAGAGCCATTAAAATTATCTGAAATATTTAACATCATCAAGTATGTGTTTTTATAATGAACTTGGAAAAGGAGAATAAGATTTTGGTTTGTATGTGTATATTCATATATACATATGGATACATGCATATATATCCATATATTCATATACACATATGAAAATGTGTATATTCTTGTGATGCTAAAGCCTGATCCTTTCATTGTAAAATTCACCAACCTTTTATCTATTGGTGTCATCAGTTGATGATTGTTTGAATCAATTATTTCATTAGGAACTACAAAGTTATGCATTTCTAATTCTGCCATTCTTTTTATACTTACTAGGTATAATTTTTTTATAAAGAACTCTTCTTCATCTGTTTGGGCTATTTGATTACTCTGAAAATTCATATAGGAAAGGATAAATACTAAATTCTTTTAAATTGTCAATTTTTAGAGTAAAGAGTTGTTATTCTAGTTACTATGTGCTTTCAGTGGGTTTTGTTTTTATATTTTCATCTTTCATAATGAACTCATGGACATTTGCATATTCACTGTTTCAGTGAATTCTTTTTCTATTTCTTGCCCAATTTTTCCGTTTTACTATTTACATCAGTTTATCCACTTTAACCATTGGGAGTCCTTTCATGTTGGCCCCTGTGATTTCTATATGCCCCCTTTCCTGATACTTCTAATCATTTCTGATGCGCTGGAGCTTATGATTCAATGGGAAAGTTTCACTGTCTCATAAGTATTGTTATATTGTGACACTTTTCTTTTCAAAGGTTTTTGCTGCAGTTAGTTTCTCCAGCACCTATTTTGGATAACTCACCTGCCTTTTTAAATGTGGTAGAGACAAATCCTTTTAAGCATCTTACACACCTCTCACTAAAACTTTTACCTGGAAATGATGTGGAAATAAAGAAGTTTTTAGCCAGCTGTTTGAAAAGTAGCAAGGTAAGATTTAAATTTATTTTTTAAAAAATAAATACCAAAAGTCTCTGATAAATCACTGAAAAGCTATATTGCTATTAGTTTTTGTTTTCAGAGTGAAGTGTTTTTGAAGACGTCTAGTAAATTTTTGTAATATGTAAGGGATTTATTTTTATTTTATTGGTTGTTTATTTGTTATTTTTAGTCAAGATATAGTGAGGTTAGAACTGGACTAAAAATTGAAAAACTAGGTGCCATCATTTTTATTAATTTTCTGTAATCTGAGGTAGTTCACTTAAGGTGTTGATGGTTTTATCTATTTGTAGATAAGTATGGAGATATCTACTACCCTATTGCACTTATCTCAAATGAGGAAAGATGTGTGAAAGTGGTTTGAGAATTACAAAGTGCTCTTTAACTTTGTAAGGTATATGTAGCAAAGAAGCAACATTGGGATGCCTCTTAATCGTTTTCACAAAGTCTTTAGTCAAATGGTATAGATTAGTGCATCTCAAACTTTGGTGGTACACAAATCCTCTAGGCATCTTGCTCATTCAGAGTGAGTCAGAAGGTTTGAGGTGGAACCTAAAATTCTGTATTTTTAACAAACTCCCAGGGTGATGCTGATACTATATTTTGCTATACTTTGAGTAGCACAGCTATAGATGATTAAATTGTAAACTGCTTAATTTTACTATTTTTATAAATAGGAAGAAAAATTATCACTGATGCAATCACTAGATGATGTTACTAGGCAACTGAATTTCACACAAAAGGTAATTCAGATTTCATTTTGTCTTTGTATGTCATCCAAACATTGGCTCTGAATTGCTTCTTGAATCCTGTCCAGGCTTTTGTGTATTAATTTTTAAAAGTATGTTACTTTTGGATTCCTTCTCCTTTTTGACATCCTTCCCCTACCAGTAAATTGTCTTAATCTGATGCTTTCTCTGATATTTGATTCCATACAAACATTTCTGTTAACTTCAGTATATGACACATTCCTTCCAAGTCTTCATTAAATAATATATAGTACCTGTCACATGTTACTTTTTCACTCTTTTATTCACCTCATTCCTCCTGTCGAAAATAACTTTTCAGTTCACATCTTCTAAACCTCTTTTCCATACTTGTGTTATGAATTATTTTGATAGGCTTACCATCATTTTAGTCATAGCTACAATCTTTTTGCCCATACTCCTTGAAACTGAGGACCAAAGTATCTGATAAGTGACATGACTTCAGGCAGAAATTGTCCTGCACAACATAGCCCATCTAGGAAACCTGTGTTGCTGGGTTTTAGGTGTATATATGAACCACTCCTTATGACTGACTTGCTCTACCCTGGGTAGACATTTATTTCTTAATATCAGAGGAGAGGATTTGGTGGTGAAGAGCCAAGTTTAACTAAAAGGTTAAAGATAGTTAAGCAAGATAGTTAAGCTTGACTTCTGGGCTGTGCTAACTCTAAAATTGCTTTTCTAATCTTGATTTCCTCAAATTAAAAAAAAAAAATTCTGTGTAGGAAAAGGCTTTGAGTATATTTTGGAAAGCTTGATTCCTTTTCTTTAATATCCTTTGTAAATATTGCCATGTTCTAAGCTAATAACATTCACAAGACTTTCTTAATATTTTGTATTGAACTCTAATACAGACCTTATCAGAAAAAGTGCAAGAATTAGATAAGTTACAGAATGAATGGGCATCACACACAGCTGCATTGTCAAATAAACATTCCCAGGAACTAACAAATGAGAAAGAAAAGGCCTTGCAGGTATGAACATTAAAAGAAAATAGAAAATTATTTTTTTGTTGCTGTTATTTTGTTAGTTGTAAAAGTAATATATGCTTGGTTTAATATGTTCAAACATTACAGAAGTATGTGAAAAATTAAGTTTCTTGTTATAAGTCTTAATATCCAGAAATAATTTATAAACTTTTTGATATATGTTTTCTAGACTTGTCTCTTGATATGTAAATAATGTCATTTAAAAATATATATTTGTAAGTTTAGAAATATGTAAATCATGATTGTATACACCTAGTGGGTTTTTGTTTTATTCTGTGCTAATGAGGTCCTACAGTATATATTGATTGTAACTTTTTTTTCATGTAACATGACACCATAGATCATTCTTTTTAAGTATTCTTTTTTAGTGGCTACATAGTATGAATTATTTGGATATAACATGAATTATTTAACTACTTACCTAAGTGATGGACATTTCAACGTGTCAGTATCTTGGCTAACACAAATACTACAGTGAATGTTCTTTGTTCCTAGAAGGGAGATTGCAGTATACCCATATAAGGTATTAATGGATGTTGTAGATTTGCCAGCCAGGTCATACCAAATGGAATGTAAAAGATAGTGTATGATAGTACTTATTTCCCCATATTCTTTTTTTTTTATTATTAAGCTTTAAATTTTAATTCCAGTGTACTTAACATACAGTGTTATGTTAGTTTCAGGTATATGTGCAGTATAGTGACTCAACAGTAATATACATTACTCGGTGACCATGAAAAGTGTATTCTCTACTCTCCCTCACCTGTTTCACCTATCTGCTTCTGTACCTCCCCTCAGATAACTCAATTTGTTCTCTATAATTAAGGGTCTCTTTCTTGGTTTGTCTGTCTTTTTTTTACCTTTGTCCATTTGTTTTGTTTCTGATATTCTACATATGAGTGAAATCATATGGTATTTGTCTTTTTCTGACAGACTCACTTTGCTGAGCATTATACTCTGGCTCCATCCATGTTGTTGCAAATGGCCAGATTTCATTCTTTTTTATGGCTGAATGATATTCCATTGTGCGTATATGCCACATTTTTATCCATTCATCTATTTTTTTGTTTTATTTTACTATTTTTTTAATATGCAATTTATTGTCAAATTGGTTTCCATACAACACCCAGTGCTCATCCCAACAGGTGCCCTCCTCAATACCCATCACCCACTTTCCCCTTCCTCCCACCACCCCATCATCTATTGATAGATACTTTGGTTGCTTCCATAATTTGGCTATTATAAATACTGCTGCAATAAACATAGGGTGCATATATCCTTTGGAATTAGTGTTTTTTGTATTCTTTGGGTAAATACCTGGTAGTGTGATAACTGGATTGCAGGGTAGTTCTATCTTGGTTTTTTTTAAAGTTTATTTATTTTCTTTAGTAATCTCTACACCCAACCTGGAGCTCGAACTCATGACCCAGAGATCAAGAGTCTCATGCTCTTCTGACTGAGCCTGCCAGGTGCCCATGTGGGCGGCTTTATTTTTAATTTTTTGAGAAACCTCCATACTCTTTCACCTTGTCTGCACCAATTTGCATTCCCAGCAACAGTGCAACAGGGTTCCTTTTTCTCCACTTCCTCACCAGCACTTGTTTCTTGTGGTTTCAGTTGTAACCATTCTGACAGGTGTGTGAGAGGATATCTCATTGTGCTTTCGATTTAGGTTTCCTTAATGAATGATGTTGAGCATCTTTTCATGTGTCTGTTGGCTATTTGTCTTCTTTGGAGAAATGTCTGTTCATGTCTTCTGTCCATGTTTTCATTGGATTGTGGTTGTGTGTGTGTGTGTTGAGTTGTATCGGTTCTTTATATATTTTGGACACTAACCTGTTATATATCATTTGCAAATATCTTCTCCTATTCTGTAGGTTGCCTTTTAGTTTTATTGTTTCCTTTGCTCTGTGGAAGCTTTTTATTCTGATGTAGTCCCAATAGTTTATGTTTGCTTTTATTTCCCTTGCCTCAGGAGACCTATCTAGAAAAATGTTGACAGCCGGTGTCAGAGAAATTATTGCCTGTGCTCTCTTCTAGGATTGTTATGGTTTCAGGTCTCACATTTAGGTCTTTAATCCATTTTGAGTTTATTTTTGTGTATGGTGGAAGAATATGGTCCAGTTTCATTCTTTTGCATGTGACTGTCCAGTTTCTCAATACCTTTTATTGGAAAGACTGTTTTTCTCCCATTGGACATTGTCTCCTGCTTTGTCATAGAATAATTGACTGTAGGGGCGCCTGGGTGGCTCAGTTGGTTGGGCGTCTGACTTCGGCTCAGGTCACGATCTCGTGGTCCATGAGTTCGAGCCCTGCGTCGGGCTCTGGGCTGATGGCTCAGAGCCTGGAGCCTGCTTCTGATTCTGTGTCTCCCTCTCTCTCTGCCCTTCCCCCGTTCATGCTCTCTCTATCTCAAAAATAAATAAACGTTAAAAAAAACAATTAAAAAAAAAAGAATAATTGACTGTATAATCATGGGTTTATGTCTGGGCTTTCTGTCCTGTTCTTTTGATCTTTGTGTCTGTTTTTATGCCAATACCATTCTGTTTTGATTACTACAGCTTTCTAATATAATTTGAAGTCAGAATTGTGATACCTTCAGGTTTTTGTTTTTTTTTTTTTCTTCTAGATTGTTTTGGCCATTCAGGGTCTTTTGTGTTTCCATGCAAATTTTAGGAGTATTCTAGTTCTGTGAAAAATGGTGTTGGTATTTTGATAGGATGGCATTTAATGTGTAGATTGCTTTGGGTAGTATGGGCATTTTATTTCTTTATTTTTAAAGTTTATTTTGAGAGAGAGAGAAAGTGCATGCGAACAGAGGAGGGGCAGAGAGAGGGAGAAAGAGAATCCCAAGCAGGCCCTCCTCTGTCAGCCCAGAGCCTGAAGCAGGGCTTGGCCCCACGAACCTCAGGGTCATGACCCTGAGCTGAAATCAGCAGTTGGATGCTTAACCAGCTGAGCCACCCAGGTACTCCAGTGTGGACATTTAAATAGTATTTGTTCTTCCAGTCCATGAGTGTGGAGTATCTTTCCATTTGTTTCTGTTATCTTAAGGTTCTTTCATCAGTGTTTTATAGTTTTCAGAATATAGGTCTTTCACTTCCTTAAGTTTATTCCTAAGTGTCTTATTTTTGATGCAATTGTAAATGAGATTGCTTTCTTAATTTCTCTGTGCTTGATTATTAGTGTATAGAAATGCAGTGGAAGGGTGCCTGGGTGGCTCAATTGGTTAAGTGTCCAACTCTTGATTTCATCTCAGGCCTTCACCTCAGGGTCATGAGTCCAAGCCCCATGTTGGGCTGTGCACTGGGTGTGGGGGGAAAAGCAAAAAGAAATGCAATGCATTTCTGTATGTGGATTTTGTGTGCTGTGACCTTACTGAATTCATTTATTCATTTATCAGTTCTAGTAACTTCTGGTGGAGTCTTCCAAGTTTTGTATATATAGTATCATGTCATCTGCAAGTAATGAAAGTTTTACTTCCTTACCAATTTGGATGCCTTTTATTCCTTCATCTTGTCTGATTTCTGTGGCTAAGACTTCCAGTACTATGTTGAATAAAAGTGGTGAGATTGGACATCCTTGTGTTGCTCCTGTTCTAAGGTGGAAAGCTTAGTTTTTCACCATTCAGTATGATATTAGCTGTGGGTTTTTCGTATATGGTTTTTATTATGTTGAGGTACGTTTCTTCTAAACATATTTTGTTGAGGGTTTTTATCATGAATGGATCTTGTACTTTGTTAAATGCTTTTTCTGCGTCTATTGACATGATCATATGGTTTTATCCTTTCTGTTATTGATGTGATGTATTACATTGATTTGTGAATTTTGAACCACCCTTGCAATCCAGGATTAAATCCTGCTTGATTGTGGTGAATAATTGTTTTTTAATGTATTGTTGGATTTGGTTTGCTAGTATTTTGTTGAGGAATTTTTGTATCTATGTTCATCAGAGATAATTGGCTTGTAATTCTCTTTTTTTGTAATACATATCTGTATCTGGTTTTGGTATCTGGGTAACACAGGCCTCCTAAAATGAATTTGGAAGTTTTCCTTCCTCTTCTGGTTTTTGGAATAGTTTGAGAAGAACAGGTATTCATACTCTTAAAATATTTGGTTGAATTTACCTATGAAGCCATCTGGTCCTGGACTTTTGTTGGAATTTTTTGATGACTGATTCAGTTTCATTGTAGGTGATCAGTTTGTTCAATTTTTCTTTTTCTTCCTGATTCAGTTTTGGGATGTGATATGTTTTTTAGGAGTTTATCCATATATTCTAGGTTGTACAACTTGTTGGCATATAGTTTTCCATGTCTTTTATAACCCTTTGTATTTTTGTTTTATTGGTTATTTCTCCTTTTCATTTCTAATTTTTTTTTTTTTTTAAGTTTCTATGTTGTTTATTTCTGCTCTAATTTTTTTTTTTCTTTTGAGAGAGAGTGCTTGCATGCAAGCGGGGAAGGGGCAGAGAGAGAAGTAGAGAGAGAATTTCAGGCAAGCTCTGTGCTGTCAGCATGAAGCCAAATGCAGGGTTTGAGATCATGACCTGAGCTGAAACCAAGAGTCTGATGCTCAATCAACTGAGCCATCCAGGCACCCCTCTGGTCTAATCTTTATTATTTCTTTCCTTCTACTTGTTTGGGATTTTGTTTGTTCTTTGTCTCATTTAGGTGTAAGGTTAGGTTGTTTATTTGGGATTTTTCTTTCTTCTTGAGGTAGGCCTGTATTGCTTGCTATAAACTTCCCTCTTAGAACAGTTTTTGCTTCATCCCAAAGATTTTTGAACCATTTTGTTTCCATTTTCATTTTTCTCCATGTAATTTTCAATATCTGCTTCATTTCTTGGTGTCCCATTCATTGTTTACTAGCATGTTATTTTTAACCTTTATGTATATCTGTGATCTTTCCAGATTTTTTCTTTGATTTCTAATTTCATAATTAGAAAAGATGAATGGAACAACTTCCGTCTTTTTGAATTAATTGAGACTTACTTTGTGGTCTAATATGTGATCTATTCTGGAACATGTTTTATGTGAAAAGAATTTTTATTCTGTTTCCAGATGGAATGTTTGGATATATCTGTTAAATCCATTTTGTCCAATGTGTCATCCAAAGCCACTGTTTCCTTGTTGGTACTGTTTGGATGATCTGTTCATTGATGTAAGTGGGATGTTAAAGTCCTTTAATATTACTGTATTGCTATCAATTAGCTCCTTTATGTTATTAGCTGCTTTTATGTATTTGGATGTTTTCATGTTGGGTGCATAAATATTTACAGTTTTCATATCTTCTTGTTGGATTGTCTCCTTAATGATAAATCATGTCCTTCTTTGTCTCTTGTTACAGTCTTTGTTTTAAAGTGGAATACCAGGGGCGCCTGAGTGGCTCAGTTGGTTAAGCATCTGACTTCAGCTCAGGTCATGATTTCACAGTTCATGAGTTTGAGCCCTGCGTTGGACTCTGCTGACAGCTCAGAGCCTGGAGCCTGCTTAGGCTTCTGTGTCTCCCTCTCTCTCTGCTGCTTTCCTGCTCATGCTCTGTCTCTCAAAAATAAATAAAGATTTAAAAAAAATTAAAAAAAAAAGTGACATACCAGTTTACACTGACATTATGGGTGTGCATGATAGTACTTCATAATGTGCACTTTTTCATATGCATATTGACCACTTGAGTATTCTCATGAAATTCAAGAATTTCTTGTTTGTTCAAATCTTTAGCCCATTTTAATTTTTATTATATATTTTTAAAATATATATTTATTTGAGAGAGATGGTGCATGAGTGGGGGTGTGGCAGAGAGTGAGGGAAAGAAAGAATCCCAATCAGAGTCCACAGTGTCCGTGCAGAGCCCTACATGGAGCTCTATCCTGTGAATTGTGAGATCACATGACCTGAGATGAAATCAAGAGTTGGATGCTTAACTGACTGAGCCCCCAGGTGCCCCTCACCCATTTTTAAATTGGACTTTTAGTATTTTGCTTATTGATTGTAGGAATTTTTTGCATATTCTTGACATGAGTCCTTTGATATATGCATTGTGAATATTTTCGGTCTGGCTTGCCTTTTTCATTTCTGTATGGTATAAAGTAGGGATGTTATATCTTTATTATGTATCATATAAACATTTACTCCCACCCTGTTTTTGCCTTTTACTATTCTCTTTTGTTGTATATAGTTCTTTTTATTTTAATCAGTCATTTTATGGTTTAAAGCTTCATTTCATGTTTGGAAAGCCTCTGCCATCCAAAGGCTATGAGAGATTTTCCTCCACTATTTTCTTTTAATACTTTCATAGTTTTTTTTGTTGTATTTAACTTTTTTGTTTTTACTTTTTTTAATGTTTTTATACATTTTTGAGAGAGAGACAGCAGTTGCATACACAAATGTGCATGAATGGGGGAGGGGCAGAGAGAGAGAGGGACAGAGGATCTGAAGCGGGCTCTGTGTTGACAGCAGTGAGCCTGAGGTCGGGCTTGAACTCACAAACCATGAGATCATGATCTGAGCTGAAGTCAGATGCTCAGCCAACTAAGCCACTTGGTGCCCCTGTCGTATTTAACTTTTTAATCTGTTTGGAGTATATTTTTGTGGAGTGCAGTATAAGATAGGTATTTTTTTTTTAACACAAAGTTAGTCATTTGTTCTAATACCATATATTCCACTTATTTAAAATGCAACTGTTAATATATATAGTAAATTCCTTTGTGTATTTTAGCTTGTTTCTGGAGTATTAGGGAGACCTATTATCTTTGCAATTTTCTTATCCACTAGCAAGAATATATTTTCATTTATTCAGGTCTTATTTGTTTAAAACAGGCTTATAGTTTACTTTTATTTCCCTCTGTCTCCTTTCTTTTTTTCTTTTCCAGTTCTTATTAAATGTTGCCTAGAGACTTTACAGTTTTTTGCTGTATAAATTGGACCATCTATGCCCCACCACTGTGATAATTTTGTTTGTTGCTGATGTATATTAATGTCACACCCATTAATTGTGGATTATATTTATATAGCCTAATAGTTTTGAAGCTGATTCTCTTAGGTTTTTCAGGTAGATATGCAATATATAAAAATGTGAGGGGTGCCTGGGTGGCTCAGTTGGTTGAGCGTTTGACTTCACCTTAGGTCATGATCTCACGGTTAGTGAGTTTGAGTCCCACATCAGGCTTTGTGCTGACAACTTGGAGCTTGGAGCCTGCGCTGTCTCTCTCTGTCCCTCCCCTCCTCACGCTCTGTCTGTCTCTCTCTCAAAATTAAATTAACATTAACAAAATGTGAATTTATGTTTTCTTAGTATTAATGTCTTTTTTCCTCTCATACAGAGAAATGCTAAATAATAGTGGAATACTTTCTTCATTCCATTCTTTTTTTTGGTAAATAACTTAAAATATCTCCCATTAGCAATGATGTTTGTTCTGTGTCTGAAAAAGTTTTCTTTTGTTCCTTCCAATTAAAGAGTTTTAATTCAAAGAGTGCTAAGTCAGATAAAATGATTCGGGGGGATTTAATCAAGTGATCATGTCATTTTTTTTCACTTTTATCTAATAATGTAATAAATGATAACGGATTTTTGGGGCGCCTAGGTGCTTCAGTCGATTAAGCATCTGACTCTTGATT
This sequence comes from Panthera tigris, assembly GCF_018350195.1. Lineage (NCBI taxonomy): Eukaryota > Metazoa > Chordata > Mammalia > Carnivora > Felidae > Panthera > Panthera tigris. Next base: position 84,757,734 of record NC_056667.1, on the reverse strand, counting down.
TCAGCTCAGTTCATGATCTCATGGTTCTTGAGTTTGAGACCTGCACTGGGCTCCTGGCTGACGGTGCAGATCCTGCTTGGGATTCTGTCTTTCTCCCTCTCCCTCTGCCCCTTCCTGGAGTTCTCTCTTTTGCTCTTTCTTTCGCTTTCTTTCTTTCCTTCTTTCTCTTTCTTTCTCTTTCTCTGAAAATAAAGACACTTAAAAAAAAGGGTGAGTGTGGAACCATCTTTGAATTCATAGAATAATACTTAGTCAAAGAGATATTTAGTATCTTGTTGAATCAATCTATGAACACTTAATATAGGACATTTGTATTTACATTTGACCCTTCAACAGCATGGGGGTTAGTAGTGCCAACCTTGCCTTGCAGTTGAAAATCCACCTATAACTTGACTCCCCAAAAACTTAATACCTAATAGCCTACTGTTGACTGGCAGCCTTACCAATAATATAAACAGCACATATTTTGTATGTTATATGTATTAAATACTATGTTGTTACTGTAAAGTAAGCTAGAGGAAAGAAGATAATAAGAAAATTATAAGGAGCAGGCACCAGGGTGGCTCAGTCAGTTAAGGATCCGACTTTGGCTCAGGTCAAGGTCTCACGGTTCATGAGTTTGAGCCCCACATCAAGGCTCTCTGCTGTCAGCACAGAGCCTGTTTTAGATCCTCTGTCCCCCTCTCTTCTCTCTCTGTCCCTCCCTTGCTTGTGCTCTCACTCTCTCTCTCTAAAATAAGTTAAAATGTTTAAAAAAATTATAAGGAAGAGAAAATACGTGTACAATACTGTAAAAAAATACATATGTAAGTGGATCTGCACAGTTCAAAGCTGTGTTCAAGCATCACCTGTATATTTATAGTGAATTTGGTCTGAGATTATCCTTTCTCTGAACCCTTAGTCTGCATGTTAAAATTATGGACTATAGACTATTTTGTTAGAATTATGCTAGTGCCATGAAATGAGAACATTTTCCAGTTTTCTCTATGCTTTGGAACAGTCAGAAAAACAAGGAACTATCTATTCCTTGAAGGTTCGATAAAATTAAGTAGCCTCTTATCAGTTGGATCTAGTGCCTTTTTGAGGCATTTATCTTTAGGTTCTTTTCCCATTTCCTCCATGATCTTGGTCTGCTTGGATTTTTTTTATCATTTCTTTAGTTTTGCTAATTTATATTTCCTTAAAGAGCCATGTATTTCATCTATGTGTTTAAATGTATTAGTACAATATCATACACATTGTTATGATATTTAAAATCTTTGTATCATTTCTCATATATTCTTAATTTGTTTTGTTTTTTTTTTTTTTTTTTTTTGGTAGAATATATGAATGGGGGAGAGGGGCAGAGAGAGAGAGAGAGAGAGAGAGAGAGAGAGAGAGAGAGGGAGAGAGAGAATCTTAAGCAGGCTCCACTCCCAGCATGTGGTCCAATGCAGGGCCCAAATGGGATCCTGACCTGAGCTGAAATCTAGTTGGAGGCTCAACCTCAACGGACTGAGCCAGCCAGACCCTCCTTGTCTTTTTTTTTTTTTTAATTAAATTTAATTAATTAATTAAAAAAAATTTTTTTTAACGTTTATTTATTTTTGAGACAGAGAGAGACAGAGCATGAACGGGGGAGGGTCAGAGAGAGAGGGAGACACAGAATCTGAAACAGGCTCCAGGCTCTAAGCTGTCAGCACAGAGCCCGACGCGGGGCTCGAACTCACGGACCACAAGATCATGACCTGAGCTGAAGTTGGACGCTCAACCGACTGAGCCACCCAGGTGCCCCTAATTTATTTATTTTTTAATGAGACTGGATGGTTTGTTTTTTGGCCTTTTTGAAGAATGCGTTTTTCATTTTATTCTATACTATTTTTTTCCTTGTTCACTAATTTCTGTCATTTCAATTTTTTTTGGTTGTTTTCAAATTCTAGAAATGCACTTACAAGTACGTTTGTTGATGACTCCAAAGTGACTGAGGGAGTTGTTTGTATTCGTTATTTGTTACTACATATTCTAATAGGATTGTGAATCAGTTCTTTGAGACTTTAAAATCGGACCATTCTTCTCTTCCTGCTGATATTATATAGGCAGTGCTTTTAAAATTTTAGTGTGCATCAGAATCATCTGCATTAAACAGTAGAAAATGTAAATGTTGCCCTATCCCTCACACTTCCTTCTTCTTTTTTTTTTTTTTTTAAACAAAAACTCCAAAATTCTAATGGTCACTGGGATAAAACCAGTTCTTTATTTTTACTGCCTTTATTGCCTTCGATGTGTTTGCTTACCTTTGACAGTTACAGTTAGCATCTTTACCAGTTTATTCTCTTTATTCTTCTTGATTGCTCTTTCAGTGTTTTTTCCAGCACTGCATTTTCAGTCGTTTGTGAACTTCTTCTGTTTTATCAGTATCTATTTTCCCTTCTCCTCTCCTTTCCGTTTTTTGAAAAAATGAGGGAATTTTGAAGTAGTTACATAAAATTCTCCAAGTGTTTTATGAGGGAGACACTCCCCTGTTCCAGTAGGAATTTTTGAATAGGGACAACTTGTCTGGAATGCAGTTTTGGAACTTGTATCAAGTTTTATATTTGTTTACATTTTTCTGAGCTGTGATTGATCATAAGGAAATAATCCAAATTTTGGATGTATGTCTGCATATAAAAGCAATCATAGTTTTATATCTAATTGTGAAAAATTGGAAAGTCCATGTCCATAGTAATGCAGAGTTTAAATGAGTTATGGTATATCCATGGAATGGAATATTATGCAGCTATTAAAGTGTTTATAGAGTGTTTTAGTGGTATGAGAAGGTATAAATGCTAAAGGAATAAGAATCATGATTAAATTGTGTAAGTGGCTTAGTCTTAATTAGTTAAGTGTGTTTATTGTGTGTATGGGTGATGTCAATATAAATTTATTAGAAACATATCTGAGTATTTTCACAATCAGAAAAATATACTGTATTTTTGAAAGGTATTTAGGATTTGATAGTGTTCATCAATAGAAATTATTAAGATAGGCTTGTAGTATGATTCAAACAGGCACAAGATTACATATTTATTACCATGTTCAAATTTTTTCATGGCATAGGGGTTCCTGGCTGGCTATGCCTGACTCTTCTGTCAGAAGAGTGTGTGACTCTTGATCTCAGGGTTGTGAGTTCAGGCTCCACACTGGATATAGAGACTACTTAAAAATAAAATCTTAAATAGATTTTACCATGGGTAAAACATAGCTACTAAATGTAAGACTGAACTAATGAACAATACCTTGTCAATTTTATAAATTTAGGGCTTTTTTTAATTATAAAAGAATATATACTGTTGTACAAAACTGAAATAATATAATGGTATTTAAAGTGAATACTGAAAATTCCCTGTGTATCCGCTTATTTACTTTTAACACAAATAGGTTCATACTATACTATTTTGGAGTTTTTTAACATAATCATGTCATTCTTCCCTTAACTTGAAGACTATTACTTCTAAATGTATGTGGGTTTAAGAGAAGCAGAAATTAAGAACAAGATCATAATGGTAAATTTGCCTTTGTTGGCCTTTCTCCTTCATGAAATCCATAATTGAAAATAGAGCCTCTGAAACAGGGAAATTTTATAATTATATAGAACTAAGATATTTTTTTCTTCAAATCTTCCTGTGTGTGTGTGTGTGTGTGTGTGTGTGTGTGTGTGTGTTTTAATTATGGTACTATATTTTTATATAATAGGCACAGGTACAATGTCAACAGCAGCATGAACAACAGAAAAAAGATTTAGAAATCCTCCATCAACGAAACATCCAGCAGCTACAAAACAAATTATCTGAGTTAGAAGCGGCTAATAAGGACCTAATGGAAAGAAAATATAAAGGAGACTCTACCATCAGAGAACTGAAAACAAAACTCTCTGGTGTTGAAGAGGTATTGAACTTTGAGTTTGTTCCCCCCACCACCAATTTAAAATAGTGTTTTAATTTGGTGACTTTATTACTTGTGTGCATGGTGTTTCTCTAATGCTTTGCAAGGCTCTCTTGGTGGTGTTAGGGTAATCAGTTCAGACAATGCAAAAAAATTGAGAATCTAAAATCTGATAGAAAATGATAATTCAGAACAGAACTGAGGTAAAATTGGATATTTTTAGTTAAGGTTTTGAGGGGTAGGTCATTGGCACAGTGATCAGTGTACTTTTAATATCCTCACGGTGTCTGTGGGTCCGTATACTCAGTGTTGACAGGACTGGTTCTTTCAGTCTACCTAACATACCAAACAACTATATGAAGTTGTGTCTAATAATAATAATGATACTTTATTAGTAATGATAGTAGCTACGCTTACTGAACACATGTTATGTGACAGGCACTGTGTAACTATTTTACATATAGTAAACCATTTAATTTTCGTAACAATTCTTTTATTTATTTATTTATTTTTAATCTTTTATTTTTTTTCCAATTCTCTTAAAGAAGGTACTATTATCACCATCTGATAAACTAAGGCACAGAGAAGTTAAGTAACTTGCCCAAGGTCACATAGCCAGTAAGTAGAAGAGCAAGGATTGGAACCTCTATTATTTGCTTGTCTTTAGAACTCCCTTGTTTTTTCAGTCAACAGAGACATTTCTTAAATCTTGCTATAGTGACACATTGTTGATGCTTTGGCCCTGATGATAGACTCCTTCCTAGCATTATTATACATTAATGTCATGAATTAATCAGAAAACGTAGATTTTGTTAAATCTATCGTATATTTTTTAAATTTTTTTAATGTTTATTTATTTTTGAGAGAGAGAGTGGGGGAGGGGCAGAGAGAGAGAGAGAGAGACACAGAATCCAAAGCAGAGACACAGAGTGGGGGAGGGGCAGAGAGAGAGAGAGAGGGAGACACAGAATCCAAAGCAGGCTCCAGGCTCTGAGCTGTCAGCACAGAGCCCCACACGGGGCTCGAGCCCACAAGCTGTGAGATCATGACCTGATCTGAAGTCCGACGCTTAACCGATTGAACCACCCCAAGTCTATCATATTTAAAGATCACCAGTGTTACTTGGGCTCATGACACTTCCCATTCCATTTCACCAGTCTCTTGTGCTTAGGAAACTCTGAAGCCTGACTTGATGCTCACTGTCATTTATTATTTAGTATGTACCAGGCATTATGGTAAGCAAGGTGCATTAGGGTTCTTATGAAGATTAAGTGAAGTAATTGATGAAGTGTTAATTCTGTTTTACAAATGAGGGAGCTGAGAATTAGGTTAAAATAATTCCTGGGGCGCCTGGGTGGCGCAGTCGGTTAAGCGTCCGACTTCAGCCAGGTCACGATCTCGCGGTGTGTGAGTTCGAGCCCCGCGTCAGGCTCTGGGCTGATGGCTCAGAGCCTGGAGCCTGTTTCCGATTCTGTGTCTCCCTCTCTCTCTGTCCCTCCCCCGTTCATGCTCTGTCTCTCTCTGTCCCAAAAATAAATAAACGTTGAAAAAAAAAAAAATAATTCCTAAGATTACACAGAAGAACCTAGATTTGTATTCAAATCCAGCAGAGTCTGCTTCTAAAACCACTATGGCATAATACTATAAAATTATTTTATAAAGTTTTTGTTATGAAAGTTATGTAGGAATACTATATACAAGACTTGTGTATACTGGTGTATTTGGTGATATTAGCTGATTAGGGAGTGATCTGCCCTAGATTTTTAATAACCCATTTTTAATTAACAATTATGTTTGCTTGTTTTTGTTTTAAAGAGTGAACCAAGAGGGAATCCAGAAGTGTTAACAAATTTATTGACATGGAAAGATATTTGTAATATTTAAAGAAGTTAGATTATAAAACTGCACAGTATGAGCACTTCCTAAAAAAAATCCGTGTATATAAAAAGAGCAAAATGTTAACTCTAGGTCATAGATAGCTGCCATCCTTGGCTACCCTTTGGATCAGTTGGAGAATGCTCAAATGCCCTAGTGCCCAGGACATACCTCATACTAACTGTAAATAAGACTCTCTTGGGGAGGGTACCAGGCACCAGTAGTTTTTAAAGCTTCCTAGGTGATTTCAATATGCATAGTAGCTTGAGAACCACCGCTTACGTGGTAGAATGATAGGGCTTTTTATTTAGTTATTTATTTTATGTTTTTGAAATTCTGTTATAATGGCTGTTTATGACAAATGATTTTTTTAAAGTGTAAATTTCAAGATACCAAAAAATCCTTGTTACTAGTTTTTTAGAGTTGTAGTAATTTATTCATAAATGAGGATTATTTTCCTTGTTGTCATTGAATTAGATATTAGTATATTTTACAATTATTATTCAAATCTACAAGTTACATATGCCTTTAGAGGGATATCCAAATCCTTTTTTAAAAAATCAATACTAGAACTTTAAAATTATTAAAGGTATTTTTAAAATATTTTAAACATCTTAATTATAAATAACCATAGTGGGCCAACTTCTCTTTTTTATGCTGCATCATTTTTTTTCTTTCTGTAGGAGCTCCAGCGGGCTAAGCAAGAAGTCCTCTCTTTGCGAAGAGAAAATTCTACCCTAGATGCTGAATGCCATGAAAAAGAAAAGCATATTAATCAGCTACAAACAAAAGTGGCTGTTTTAGAACAGGAAATCAAGGATAAGGACCAGCTTGTTTTAAGAACAAAAGAAGCATTTGATACAATCCAGGAACAAAAGGTCTATTTAAACATTTTTGAAACAAATTGATGATTACATTTACAAGTGATGCTTTTCTTAAACACAAGCATCTTATTAATTATTCATGTTTTTAAAAATATGTATCAGGTGGCTTTAGAAGAAAATGGTGAGAAAAATCAGGTACAACTAGGAAAACTTGAAGCTACAATAAAATCATTATCAGCGGAACTTCTTAAGGTTCGTTTCTAAAAATAACAGAATATTAAATTTCATTGGATTAAGTAGAGATATACATATGAAGCTCTTTTACAGGCAAATGAAATTATCAAGAAGTTGCAGGGGGATCTGAAAACTTTAATGGGTAAATTGAAACTGAAGAATACAGTAACTATTCAGCAAGAGAAACTCTTAGCTGAGAAGGAAGAAAAATTACAAAAGGAACAAAAGGAATTACAAGATGTTGGACAGTCTCTCCGAATTAAAGAGCAAGAGGTGGTGAATATTTTCTGTTTTTGCATGTGTGACTATTTGCAAAGTTTAACAAATTTTCTTAGATGTAGATTTTAAATTTCCATTTTGTTATATTCGAGAATATCTTTGACTCCCCCCCCCCCCCGGCCCCCCCCAACCTTTCAACAGAAGTTAATGTGTTACAACCTGAAAAGTTAGTTATCATGACTCAGGTACCTTGAGTGTTCATATATATGTACCGTATATGTGTATATACATATATAGATACACAGTTACACAGGAGAGCTATAATTCATTCTATTTAATAACAGTTAACAGTAATCAATTATTAATAGAAATACGTTTCAGTTTTTATTTAATTTTTATTATACTTATGAGGATTGACATATTTCAGGTATGCAAATTACAAGAACAATTAGAAGCTACAGTCCAAAAACTTGAAGAAAGCAAACAGCTTCTAAAAAATAATGAAAAGTGTAAGTATTTTAACTTTTTAAAAAAAAAAATTTTTTTTTAACGTTTATTTATTTTTGAGACAGAGAGAGACAGAGCATGAACGGAGGAGAGTCAGAGAGAGAGAGGGAGACACAGAATCTGAAACAGGCTCCAGGCTCTGAGGTGTCAGCACAGAGCCCGACGCGGGGCTTGAACTCACGAACCGCGAGATCATGACCTGAGCCGAAGTCAGACGCTTAACCGACTGAGCCCCCCAGGCGCCCCTTAACTTTTTATGTAAAAGAAGTTTGTAACTGTACTCTTAATCTGAAAACGTTATTTGAATTCATAAAAGTCCAGGTAGATCAAGATACTGCTCCATACAGATAATTTCTGTTTTAAATATACTGTCTCCATGTCTTTGCTACAGTAACTTATATATCAGCTGCCCTGTAAAATGGTTACCATTCTGAAGAAAACCATATTACATGTGTCAGTAACCCAAAATTAAGTGTTGAAAATATTAACGATAACTTAAGTTCTTCACTGATTAAAGTTCTTCACTACACCTTGTTTAATTGCTGTATTTACCTAATAGTAACAACATGAATTATTTGAAACTAAAATATAAGATCAAGCCTATAACATTTTCTCAGTGTTTAGTATTGGTTATCAGATAAGAGTGGGAACTTTAAGTAAACTAAGATATTATTCTAGAAATGAAAGCCTTGAAAGAGATCCTTGACTAGCAGAAATACATGTTTCAGATTATAACAGGTTAAGGAGTTCTATGTGGTAGTTGCTCAAATAAGAGTCTTTAATGACAAAAATTTAGGTAAACCTGTAGTCTCCTGTGATATAAGGTAATCTTAAAGACTTAACATTTTAAAAATCTCAGTATAATTTTTAAATGTTTAAAGTAATTAGAAAAAAATAATCAAAATTCTTTATCTTGTTTTGTTCTTTTATTTAAGTAATCACATGGTTAAATAAAGAACTAAATGAAAATCAGCTAGTGAGAAAGCAAGATGTATTGGGACCGTCCACCACTCCGCCTGTACATTCGAGCAGCAACGCAATCAGAAGTGGGATTTCTCCTAATTCTAATGTGGTAAGATTTAAACTAAGGTGTGAGCGGTCGTTGGGGCGTCTGGATGGCTCAGTCGGTTAAGCATCTGACTCTTGATTTTGGCTCAGGTTATGGTCTCACGGTTCGTGAGTTCGAGATGTGTGTGGGGCTGCAGAATCTGCTTGGGATTCTCTTTCCCTCTCCCGTTTGTGTGCACGCGCGTTCTCTCTCTCTCTCTCTCTCTCTCTCTCTCTCTCTCTAGTAAATAAACTTAAAAAAAAAATGATGTGAGTGGTCTTAGTACATTTCCTAAAACAAAAATATTCCCAGACTGTGAGGAAGTTTCCATGACTTCAGGTGCCGGTACTAATAGGCATATTTCAGGTATGCAAATTATAAGAACAGTGAGAAATGGGGTTTAAACTTTAAAGAGTCCTACAGTTATTAGCACAGTTGTTATTAGAGTCCTGCAGTTACTAGTCCTACAGTTATTGGAAGTGTGACATATAGGTATACTTGCTCTTAGCAAAGAGGCTATTTTTCAAGGGCACACTTCTTTTTAAGATTTTAGTCATATAGAAATCACTCATAACTAAAGTAATGCCACATGTGCTGAAAAGCTTACAGTATTCACGGGGCCTTAAGAAGGGAGAATAGGTTTTGGGCTCAAGTTTGGAACTGTGACGGATGGAGCCTAAACTGAATTCTGTTTGAAAAACAGGAGGTGGGGGGGGCAGAGAGAGAAAGAAGTGTCCTTTTATCAAGCTTGTCAGTTCCAGATTCCCAAAGGAATAGTTAGGAAATATAAGCTTTCTAGCTCCCAGTACCAGGAGCTTTTTCCTTGCAAGAAATTAGGGGAAACAGAAGAGCAGCTCCTTACGTCTGGGAGCTGGCTTGCTGCTGTCAGCAACACCCTGGTGTTGCTAGGAGAGCTGTCCTGGCACTCACAACTAGGCATTGGGGCTCTCCTGTTGAACAAACGATATAACAGAAAATCAACATCAGGCAAGGCCACTTTGTGACTGTGACGGATCAAGACAAAAACAAGACCACCTCATAATCATGTCAGACCACAATTTTAAAAAAATCATTGCCAAGCCACAAAACTACACAAGCTCTTCTATCCTGGCTGTGATTGGTTGTTGCTTCATTACCAATTATAGTTTTGGCCTTAGTACATTCTTCCTGACTTACAAGGTTTATTTCAGATAGTCACACAGTTATCCTTATTTACAGATAGCATCCAACCCACAACAAAGCCACACTTTATTAAACTCTCCCTTAAACCACCTAACACATAAGTCCAATAAATAAGTCCCTTTAACACCTTCATACTGCCACATCCCTTTTACTAGGTTCCCCACAGTGTGCAGTCTCCATCGTTTGCAAGGAGCGGTAAACCCAGGGTGTAACCTAAAGATACATTTCTGGTAGTTTTTGGTTGGAGAGCACTGGCAGAGGATTTAAAATGTAAATAAATACTTAATTGAAGTTTAAATCTATCCCAATAAATCAGGTAGTACTTAATCAGATAGTACTTGATGTTTAAAGAGAGGAATGGATTTTTGCTAAATAGAAAAAGGTGTAGAAAGAAGTGCCCACTGCTGAATGACAAACTTGAAAAAATTTGACAGGCTTGACCTTCATGACTTTGTAAAAGGTATTTTTTGTCATGTAACCACTGATGTACATAATTGCTTCCTAAGATTTGTGTTTCAGTTGCGCTCTTATAAAAATAAACTATTTTCATAACATTGGTTAATGGTGGTGTCACCATATTGAAAATCACTGACAAAGCCAGTTACTGTGTCAGGTAGTCCATGTAAGAACATGTCTTGGGGTCCGTGGGTGGCTCAGCTGGTTAAGTGTCTGACTTCGACTTCGGTCGTGATCTCACTGTTCGTAAGTTCAAGCCCCATGTCAGGCACTGTGCTGTTTATACTCATTTTCGTGGAAAATTATTTTTATTTTATATCTGATTGGCTTATTGAACTGTGACTCCATCCTTCCAGCATCCCTTTTTTTAGGAATGGAAGGCCTGTAGGGAACCCAGGTGTTTAGAGAGGTTTAGAGAGGCCGCTGTTTGAACTCCGTTTAAAGCCAGATCCAATGGTTGACTTTGTCAAGCTTGTATAGCCACTCTTTAAAAAGCCTTAAGGTATCCCAGCCTCATGCTATGTAATAAAGCAGAGTTTTGGTGTCATGATAAGATTAGCCTCTAAGATAGTACTCAATTATTATAACAGATGGTGACGCCTCCTGGATTGGCAAATACTAATGTCTCATCCTTAACTTTTTTATGTTTTTATTTTTAGGTTGATGGTAGACTTACTTACCCAGCCTGTGGGATTGGTTACCCTGTCTCCTCTGCATTTGCATTCCAGAATACCTTTCCTCATCCTATATCTGCCAAAAATAACATCCATCCAGTTTCAGGACCAAAGGTAGACACATTAATACCTTTTTGAGGCAAGGTGTAGCAACTTATTAAATATTTTTAATTTTAAAAATTACCTTAGCCTTTGATCACTTGCTAAATATTGAATATCTAGTTCATTCTTATAGGAAATACTATCTGCTCTATATGGTATTTCTTGAATCGCTGTAATTTATAAAAAGGTAGACATCAGTATGCTTAAACTTGATTCCTATTCAACCTCTTTCTCCATTTTTATTCATTCTGTGTTTAATCTTTTACAACTCTTAAACTTAACTAGGATTATTGACTTCATAGTGTTGATGTATTAACTATGGTGACCTTTTTGGATCCTTTTGCTAGGATTTAAAGGTCTGAAAAGGCAAGATTATAGCATATTCTACAATGTAGTTCTGGCAACATCTTAAATAGCATGGGGCTAACATTTCCTCAAATCTGATTTATTTGCTGAGACTTTTTTCCTACCCGCTTGAGTTCTTCATTGTCATTGTTATTACTAATGTCTTAGGTTTATATATTGTTTTCATATGTAGTATAATTTTATCTTCACAATAATTTCATCCACCAGACCAACCACTGATTCCGTTTCATTGCTAACTTTAGGTCAAAAAAATTTTTTTTTCCTAAATCTTGGGGCGCCTGGGTGGCTCAGTCGGTTAAGCATCCGACTTCGGCTCAGGTCATGATCTCGCGGTCTGTGAGTTCGAGCCCCGTGTCGGGCTCTGTGCTAATAGCTCAGAGCCTGGAGCCTGTTTCAGAGTCTGTGTCTCCCACTCTTTGGCCCTCCCCGTTCATGCTCTGTCTCTCTCTGTCTCAAAAATAAATAAACATTAAAAAAAAATTTTTTTAAAAATCTTGAAGACAAACTTTAAAAAAATTTTTTTTTTTTTTAATGTTTATTTATTTTTGACAGAGAGAGACAGAGCATGAGCTGGGGAGGGGCAGAGAGAGAGGGAGACACAGAATCTGAAGCAGGCTCCAGGTTCTGAGCTGTCAGCACAAAGCCAGACACGGGTCTCGAACTCACAGACTGCGAGATCATGACCCGAGCCGAAGTCAGACACTCAACTGACTGAGCCACCCAGGCGCCCCAAGACAAACATTTTTGAAAAGAATATTTTATAAAATAACTGAGGACTTTGAAATTGCTATTATAAACCCTTTCTCAAAAGAAACCTGTGTGGCTTAGTCGATGAAGTGTCTCAATCTTGGCTCAGGTTGTGATCTCAATGTTCGTGAAATCAAGCCCTGTGTCAGTCTCTGCACTGACAGTGTGGAGCCTGCTTGGGATTCTCTCCCTCCCTCTCTGCCCCCTGCTTGCCTGTGTGCTCTCTAAAAATAAATAAACTTGGGCGCCTGGGTGGCGCAGCCGGTTAAGCGTCCGACTTCAGCCAGGTCACGATCTCGAGGTCCGTGAGTTTGAGCCCCGCGTCAGGCTCTGGGCTGATGGCTTGGAGCCTGGAGCCTGTTTCTGATTCTGTGTCTCCCTCTCTCTCTGACCCTCCCCCGTTCATGCTCTGTCTCTCTCTGTCCCAAAAATAAATAAAAAACGTTGAAAAAAAAATTAAAAAAAAAAAAAATAAATAAACTTACAAATAAACGCTTTGTTAAATTAGTTTTGGGCTGCTCTAAAAATAAGCTGCCTGTGTTGCTTAGGCATATGCTTTTTTGCCAAAGCCTTATTAACTGTCATCTGGAGCTATTGAGAATTCTCAATGAAATGAGAACTAAACCTGAGTTTTATGCTTAGAATATCATTATGTGAGGAGTATTTAGATGCACTTAGGTGGCTTTTCTTGCATTGCTTGTTAAAGAGCATTAGATATGTGTTCAGAGGATTACTATTGTTTTTTTACAATGTTAAGTAACTCTTGTACTGTTCATTAACTTTATTTGTCCATATTTTATTTTTAAATTTTGATTCCAGTATAATAAATATAGAGTGTTATATTAGTTTCAGGTGTATAATGTAGTGAATCAACAATTCTATGTATTACTCAGTGCTCATCAAGATGTACACTTTGGGAATGCAAGCTGGTGCACCCACTCTGGAAAACAGTATGGAGGTTCCTCAAAAAACTAAAAATAGAACTACCCTACGACCCAGCAATTGCACTACTAGGTATTTATCCAAGGGATACAGGTGTGCTGTTTCGAAGGGACACATGCACCCCAATGTTTATAGCAGCACTATCAACAATAGCCAAAGTATGGAAAGAGCCCAAATGTCCATTGACGGATGAATGGATAAAGAAGATGTGGTGTGTTTGTGTGTATACCACAGAATATCACTCGGCAATCAAAAAGAATGAAATCTTGCCATTTGCAACTACATGGATGGAACTGGAGGGTATTATGCTAAGTGAAATTAGAGAAAGACAAAAATCATACGACTTCACTCATATGAGGACTTTAAGAGACAAAACAGATGAACATAAGGGAAGGGAAACTAATATAAAAACAGGGAGGGGGACAAAACAGAAGAGAGTCATGAATATGGAGAACAAACTGAGGGTTACTGGAGGGGGTGTGGGAGGGAGGATGGGCTAAATGGGTAAGGGGCATTAAGGAATCTACTCCTGAAATCATTGTTGCACTATATGCTAACTAATTTGGATGTAAATTAAAAAAAATAAAAAATAAAAAAAATAAAAGATGAAAACAAAAAAAGACTAGTGAATACTGGAAAGCTTCAAGGGCAAAAATAAATAAATGTATACTTAATCCTCTTCATTAATTTCATCCATCCCTCCTGACCCCCCCTCTGGTAACCATCATTTTGTTTTCTGGTTTATCTCTTTTTTTTCCTTTGCTTGTTTTGTTTTTTAAATTCCACATGAGTGAAATCATGGGTATTTGTCTTTCTTTGACATATTTCACATACTATTATATCTTTTAGCTCCATCCATGTTATTTATTGCAAATGGCAAGATACATTATTTTTTATGGCTGAATAGTATTCCAGTGCGCACGTGCGCGTGTGTTGCATCATCTTGACCCTTTCATCTCTTGATGGACACTTGGGTTACTTCCATAATTTGGCTATTGTGTATAATGCTGCCATAAACATAGGGGTATATATATCTTTTTGAATTAGTATTTTCATATTCATTGGGTAAATACCTGATATTTACTGGATCATATGGCAATTTTCTTTTTAATTTTTTGAGGAACCTCCATACTGTTTTCCACAGTGGCTGCACCAGTTTGCGTTCCCAACAGCAGTATATGAGGGTTCCTTTTTCTCCACATCCTTGCCAACACCTGTTTTTCCTTTCTTTTCTTTTTTTTCTTTTCTTTTCTTTTCTTTTCTTTTCTTTTCTTTTCTTTTCTTTTCTTTTCTTTCTTTTTAATGGTTTCTTGAATATTACTGTTTCTTCATGAATATCTGCATATTCAAGTGTGGTTGCATCTTGGGATCAAATTTTGTCTTGAGAATTATGATTGAATTGCTTTTTCATTTTTTTCTAACTTTTTTTTTTTAATTCCAGTTAGTTAACAATGTTATTAGTTTCAGGTGTACACTACAGTAATTTAGCAGTTCCATACATCACCGCGTGCTCATCACAAGTGCACTCCTTGATCCCCACCACCTATTTAACCCATCTCCCCTTCCCCCTCTCCTCTGGTAGCCATCAGATTGTTCTCTGTAATTAAAAGTCTTGTTTCTTGCTTTGACTCTCGTTTTTTCCTTTGCTTGTTTGTTTTGTTCCTAAATTCCACGAGTGAAATCATATGGTATTTGTCTTTCTCTGTGATGTATTTCATTTAGCATCACAATCTCTAGTTCCATCCATGTCGTTGCAAAAGGCAAGATTTCACATTTTTATGACTGAATAATATTCCATTTTGTATATGTACTACATCTTTATTCATTTATCAGTTGGTGGACACTTGGACTGCTATAAACATAGGGGTGCATGTATCCCTTTGAATTAGTGTTTTTGTGTTCTTTGGATAAATATCCAGTAGTTTGATTGCAGGATCATAAGGTGGTTCTATTTTTAACCTAAAGAAAAAAAAGTTTTTTATTTTGAGAGAGAAACAGAGTATGTGCGTGCATGAGTGAGGAAGGGGTGGGGGGGGGGGTAGGGAGAGATAGCATCCCAAGCACCCTCCATGCTGTTAACACAGGGCCCAATACAGGGCTCAAATCCATGCTGTGAGATCAGGACCTGAGCCAAAATCAAGAGTCGGGCACTTAACCAGCTGAGCCACCCAGGCGCAGCTCTATTTGTAACTTTTTGAGGAAACCCCACATTGTTTTCCATATTGCTTCTTTATTTTAAACAGCTTTCCAAGAAAATATATAATGTCCCAAATGAGGACAAGAAATACTACAGACTTTTTCCAGATAGTTGCCTAGTTTGTAGGAGTAATTATGGCTCACAAGATTACCTTTCTTACTGTTCTTCTGGAATTGGAGAAGTCATTATAACAAGGGTGTTTTTAGAAGCAAGACTTCTAGAGTTTCCTATATCATTGATTTTTGTATTCTTTTGATCTTGTATCCTCAACAGTTAAAAAACAAAAGAAAACGATTTTAAAACACTTTGAGCTTGAATCTTTAACACATGAATATTTATTTGTGAATTGTATACTTATACTACTATGCATATTGTATACAGTATAGTTTACTGGTTAAGAAGGTGGAATCTGATGTTAGAATTTAAATCCTGTCTTTGTCAATGTGAATTGGTTCAGCCACCGAAACACAAAAAACAGGCATCTAACTCTTAATGCTTCAGTGTCTCTACTTGTAAAGTAAAGCAGTAATTTTATCTCCTTTACTGGGTTATTGTGAGGGTTAGGTAAGTTAATATATTTGTTTAGAATAGTGCCTGGGACATGATAAGTGATTTATTATTTTATCTATTAAATACTACTAATAGAATACTCAGAAATTAAAGAGTGAAATTGAAAGTATATATAAATCAAATTTATAAGATTTTCTTCTCCTACCTCAATGCATGGTATTATCACCACCTACTTTGAGACCACAGATCTGGTTAGTCTGGTGCTAGCAGATATTGTGATTAAAACATGATCTTTTTAGTTGAAGTAAAAAGAAACCATTTTATTTCATGACATTGAAATTGTGATATATCTGGTGTCTTTAAATGTTACTGTTGGGATTTAGTACATTCAAGTAGATGCTTAACTGTGAGGATGTAAAATAAAATGAGTTAAATTAACATAAATTAGGCAAGAAACAAAATCATGCTGAAGGAAATAGAGAGGAGTGTTTTAAAAGATTGTGGCATGCTGACAAATAGAACATTTGATAATGTCATGGTGTCTTGTTCAGTTGAGTGTCCTGACTCTTGATTTTGGCTCAGGTCATGATCCCAAGGTCATGGGATTGACTCTGTGTCGGGCTCTGTACTGAGCATGGTGCCTGCTTAAGATTCTTTCTTTCTCTTCCTCTGTCCCTCTTCCCTATTTGCATGTGCCTTCTCATTCCACATATGAGTAGAACGAATGAATAAATAGCTTCCATTTAAAACAAATTTGATAATTTCTTAAGTAAGATAGACAAAATAATTTTTGTTTTTGAAGACAGTAGGCAAGGATTCATTCATTCAATAAATATTTATTTAATGAATTTTTACTATGGCCATACATTGTTCTAGTTGCAAGAGACATAGCACTGAGCAAGACAAAGTCCTTGCCCATATGGTACTTATGTTTTGTGGTGAAAACTCCATTATGATTGCTAACTAGAGTATCTTTTAAACAGAACTGTTATCAAGAAGATGTTTTTGATGTGTAAGAAAATGCTTGTGATGAAATCACTTAAACACTTTCAGAGTGTCTGATTCTGATTCTTGTGTGGGATAAACCTTTAGGGTCAAACATCAGTTTTCATCTTTGAGGCTGTAATGTGAGGATTTTCTGCCATGAGAAAGTAGCTATCTAAGATCAGATGATTGGTTTATCTTCATAATGTTTAGCCCACAATGTGTATTCAGAGACAGATTTTATCTAGAGATAACATTTCTCAGTTAGACTCAATACTTCATTCACCATGTGGTTCTAAATTAATTTTCGCTTATTTTGTGTTAACTATTTTAAAAAATAATATATGAGCATGGGAAGCTTCCGAATGTATAGGAGGATATACTATCTAAATGTCCCTCCCGTGGTCCCCAGTTTTCTCCTCAGAGAAGATCATTGTTCGGAGTTTTTTATGCTATGTTCCAAAAATATTTAAAACATACACAGGATATATGTGTGTACATGTATAAATATGTGTGTTTGTATACATGAGTGTATATATAATCATAAATAGTACATGCCCACTGTTCTGTGCCTTACTTTTTTTCATTCAGTAGTAGTAGTATGGAATAGGTCCGTTTCTATGTATTAGAATGTTAATTTTTGTTATTTAATGACTTCTTAGTATTCCAGTATATGCAGGTACTATACTTAATTTAACTAGTGCTCTGTTAATGGATGATCAGGTTGTTTTCAATCTAGATATTCATACCGTGCTTTAGCAATTATATTTGAATATGTATCTTTATGGCCTTTTACCAGTAGATTTGTAAGATAAAATCTTATTTACTTATTTTCATTTTTTCTTTCTTTTTAAAAATTTATTTTAATTCTAGTATAGTTAACATATATAGTTAAGTTAGTTTCAGGTATATAATATAGTAATTCTGTAATTTTATTACTCAGTGCTCATCAAGATAAAGTGTACTCTTAATTTCCTTCACTGATTTCACCTATCCACTCATCCCCTTACCCTCTGGTAACCATCAGTTTGTTTTCTATAGTTAAGAGTCTTTTTTTTGGTTTGTCTCTTTCCTTTAGTCATTTGTTACTTAACTTCCACATATGAGTAGAATCATATGTTGTTTTTCTCTGACTTACTGAACTTAGCATTATACTGTCTCGTTCTATCCATGTTGCGAATGGCAAGTTTTTTGTTTTTTTTTTTGAGCTGTATTCCATTGTGTATATATATATACACCACATCTTTATGTGAGATAAATTCTTTTTTTAAAAAAAATTTTTTTAACGTTTATTTATTTTTGAGACAGAGACAGAGCATGAACGGGGGAGGGTCAGAGAGAGGGAGACACAGAATCCGAAACAGGCTCCAGGCTCCGAGCTATCAGCACAGAGCCCGACACGGGGCTTGAACTCACGGACCGTGAGATCATGACCTGAGCCGAAGTCGGCTGCTCAACCGACTGAGCCACCCAGGCGCCCCAGTGTGAGATAAATTCTTAAAAGTAACTGGGTCAAAGATAATTTTGTCTGTCTGGTGATTATGATGAAAATTAGTATTTCCCTCATTATTGAGAAACATCAGCTTTGTATTTATAGTTGGTTTCCTCTTCTATAAAATGTCTATTTCTTTATCCATTTGTTTGCTTGAGATGTGTAGCCCTTAAAAAATGACATCATAAGCATTTTTTATATATATCTTGGTCACTAGTCTGCTGTGGGTTTTATATGTTAACGTACTGTTTTCCATTTTTGCCTTGTCTTTTTATTCTTTATGGTACTTTTTAAAGAAAAATTTAAAACTTTACTAAAGTATAATTTATATACCATAAAATTCTCCCATGGTTAAGTTTACAGTACAGTAATTTTAATTAATTTATAGAGTTGTGAAACCATCATGACAATCCAATATTAGAGCATTTACATGTCCCCAGAAGGTTCCCTAGTGCTTATTTGTAGTTAATCCACACTCTTGCCCCCAGCCCTAGGCAAGTACTGATCTGCTTTCTGTCTATACATTTGCTTCACTACATTTCATATGCATAGAATCATACAATATGAAGCTTTTGTTGTCTGTCCGCTTTCACCATGTTTGAGGTTTATCCAGGTTGTAGTGTGTGTCACTAGTTCTTTTAATTGGTCAATAGTTTATCATTGAATGCATATGCCAACATTTGTTTATCTCTTCCACCATTTGATAGACATTTCAGTCACTTTCAGTTTTGGGCTATTACAAATAAAGCTGCTTGTGATTGTGTATAAGTCTTTGTATTTCTCTAAGGTGAATACCTAGAAATGGAATGGCTGGAGATATATATTTCATTTTTAAGAAACTACCAAACTTTTCCAAAAGTGGTTGAACCATCCATCAGCAGTCTGAGAATTCAAGATATATTATATTCTTGACAACAGCTGGTATGGTGAATTGTTTACTTTTAGCCATTCTAATAGGTATATAGAAATCTCTTATTGTGACTTCTAACATGCATTTTCCCTAATAGCTAATGAAGCTGAGAGCATTTTTTCATGTGCTTATTTGTTATCAGTGTATTTATTTTGGTAAAATATCTATTTAATCTTTTGTCCATTTTTTTTTTAATGTTTATTTATTTTTGAGAGAGAGAGCACGAATAAGGAAGGGGCAGAGAGAGAGGAGACACGGAATCCAAAGCAAGCTCCAGGCTCTGAGCTGTCAACACAGAGCCCGACTCAGGACTGGAACTCATGAACCACGAGATCATGACCTGAGCCAAAGTTGGATGCTTAGCCAACTTAGCCACCCATCACAAGTGCACTTCTTAATTCCCATCAGCTATTTAGCCTATCCCCTCACCCCCCCTCCCTCTGTAACCATCAATTCTCTATAAATAAGAGTCTCTTAATTTGTCTCTCTCTTATTTCCCCCCTTAAATTCTACATGTGAATGAAATCATATGGTTATTTTTCTTTCTCTAACTTATTTTGCTTAAACTCTCTGGCTCCACCATTTTATTGCAAATGGCAAAATTTCATTCTTTATGGCTGAGTAATATTCCATTGTATATATATATATATATATATATATACCCCATCTTTTTTATCCATTCATCAATCAGTGGACACTTAGGCTACTTCCGTAACTTGGCTATTGTAAATAATGCTCTAATCAATATAGGGGTGCATGGAATTATTTTCTTAATTTCCTTTTCTGCTACTTTATTATTAGTGTATAGGAATAACCGATTTCTATATATTTTATATTCTGCAATTTTGTCGAATTCACTTATTCCAATAGTTTTTTTGTAGAGCCTTTAGGGTTTTCTATGTTTGGTATCATGTCATCTGCAAATTGTGACTATTTAACTTATTACTTACCAATTTGGATGCCTTTTATTTTTTCTTGTCTACTGTGGCTAGGACTTCAGTAGTATGTCAAATAAAAGTACCTAGAGTGGATATCCTTGTGCTGTTTTTGATCTTAGGGGAAAAGGTTTCAATTTTTCACTATTCAGTATGATGTTGGCTGTGAGTTTATCATATATGGCCTTTATTATGTTGAGGTGTTTTCTCTAAACCCACTTTGTTGAAAATTTTTATCATGAATGGATATTGACTTTGTCAAATGGTTTTTATTTAGTGATTGAGATGATATTTTTATTCTTATTTTTGTTAAAGTGGTGTTTCACATGTTGATTGTTTTGCAGATATTGAACCATCCCTTGCATCCCAGGAATAAATCCCACTCGATCATGGTCAATGATCCTTTTAATAATGTTGTATGTGGTTTGCTAATATTTTGTTGAGGACTTTTATATCCATGTTCTTCAGGGATATGGCTTATAGTTTTCCTTTTTTGTAGTGTCTTTGTCTGGTTTTGATATGAGGGTAATGCTGGTCTTATAGAATGTATGTTTTGAGGCTTTCTTTCCTGTTCCTTTTTTTCGGAATAGACTGAAGAGAAAATAGGTATTAATTCTTCTTTAAATGTCAGGTAGAATTCACCTCTGAATCCATCTGGTTTTGGATTTTAATTTGTTGGATACTTTTTGGTTGCTGTTATTTTTTTTTTTACTGGAATTTGTTCAAATTTTCTGTTTCTTCCTAATTCAGTTTTGGAAGATTGTGTATATTAGGGATCTGTCCTTGTCTTCTAGGTTGAATTTGTTGGTGTATAATTTTTCATTTTAGTTTCTTACAATCGATTGTATTTCTATGGTGTCAGTTGCTACTTCTTTCACTTCTGATTTTATTTATTTGGTTCCTCTTTTGTTCTTGATGAGTCTAGTTAAAAGTTTGTCAATTTTGTTGATCTTTTCAAAGAACCAGCTGATTTCATTGATCTGTTCCAGTGTTTTTTTAGTCTCTGTTTCATTTATTTATTTGTGGTCTGATCTTTTATTTTTTTACTTGTACTGGCTTTGGCTTTGTTCTTTTTCTAGTTCCTTTACATGTAAAAGTTAGATAGATTGAGATTTTTTTCTTGTCTTTTGAGGTAAGCCTTTATCACTATAAATTTTCCTCTTTAGAATTGCTTTAGCTGCATCCTGTAGATTTTGGACTGGTGTGTTTTCATTTTATTTTACTTAGTGTATTTTTCTATTTCCTCTTTGATTTCTTCATTTACCCAGTGGGTATTTAGTAGTGTGTTGTTTAGCCTGCATGTGTTTGTACTTCTTCCAATTTTTTTCTTGTAATTTCTTTCATGATGATTGTCAGAAACGATAGTTGATAGGAGTTCAATCTTCTAAAAATTTTTTTTTTAACGTTTTATTTATTTTTGAGACAGAGAGAGACAGAGCATGAACGGGGGAGGGGCAGAGAGAGAGGGAGACACAGAATCGGAAGCAGGCTCCAGGCTCTGAGCCATCAGCCCAGAGCCCGACGCAGGGCTCGAACTCACGGACCGCGAGATCGTGACCTGAGCTGAAGTCGGACGCTTAACCGACTGAGCCACCCAGGCGCCCCAAATCTTAACATTTATTGAGACTTGTTTTGTAGCCTAAGAGATGATATGTCCTGGAGAATGTTCCACGTGTTTTGAAAAAAAATGTGTATTCTATTGGTTTGGGGTAGAATGTTCTGTATATATTTGTAAAGTTTATCTGGTCTAATATGTCAGGGTGCCTGGGTGGCTCAGTTGGTTGGGCATCCGACTGTTGATTTTTGGCTCAGGTCATTATCCTAGGGTTATGGGATCAAGCCCCATGTCAGGCTCTGTGCTTAACCTGGAGCCTACTTGGGATTCTCCCTCTCTCCTCCACTATTTCCTCTCCTCGCCCATATCCCTTCCTCGAGGTCTTTCTCTCTCTCACAAATAAAGATAAAAAATAAAATAAAAAAATTTTTAATATGTCATATAAAGATCCTGTTTCCTAATTGATTTTTTGCCTGGATACAGTATCCATTGATGTAAGTGGGGCGTTAAAGTCCCCTACTATTATTGTATTATTGTTAATTTCTCCCTTTATGTCTGTTAATATTTGCTTTATGTATTTA
Organism: Panthera tigris; assembly: GCF_018350195.1. Taxonomy (NCBI): domain Eukaryota; kingdom Metazoa; phylum Chordata; class Mammalia; order Carnivora; family Felidae; genus Panthera; species Panthera tigris. Next base: position 84,735,494 of record NC_056667.1, on the reverse strand, counting down.
AGTGCTCCAGTGTTGAGTGGGTAGATATTTACAGTTCTGTTCCCTTTAAGGATTGATCCCTTTATTATCATGTAACGACCTTCTTTGTCTCTTGTTACACTTTAATGTCTGTGTTGTGTGATGTAAGTATTGCTACCTAGGCTTTTTTTTGTTTCCATTTGCCTGGAATATCTTTTTCTTCACTTCACTTTCAGTCTTTATGTGTCTTTAGGTCTGAAGTGAGTCTCTTGTAGGCAGCATATAGGTGGGGCTTGTTTTGTTATGGGAACATTCCATCACCCTGTATCTTGATGGGGCCATTTAGATCCTTTACGTTTTTAAAGTAATTCTTGATAAGTATGTACTTATTGCCATTTTATTGTTTTCTGGTTGTTTTTGTAGTTCTTTTGTGTTCCTTTCTTCGGTTGCTCTCTTCCCTTGTGATTGATAACTTTCTTTAGTGTTATGCTTGGATTCTTTCTCTTATGTGTACCTACTATAGGTTTTGGTTTATACTTACCATGAAGTTCATATATAACACTCTGAGTATATAACAGTCTATATTATCTTGATAGTCAATTTTAAAGACATTGTAAATGAACTTTATTTTTACTCCCTCCCCTTCACATTTTTTGTATAAGTTTTTATAGTGTCCATCTTTTTAAAAAAATTTTTTAACGTTTATTTTTGAGAGAGGGAGAGACAGAGTGCAAGTGGGAGAAGAGCAGAGAGAGGGAGACACAGAATTGAAGCAGGCTCCACGCTCTAACCTGTCAGCACAGAGCCCAACGCAGGGCTCGAACTCACAGAACTGAACCGTGAGATCATGACCTGAGCCGAAGTCGGACACTTAACTGACTGAGCCACCCAGGAGCCCCTCATAGTTTCCATCTTTTTATTTTGTGACTCCCCTTAACTAATTTTTTTTAGAAATAATTGAATTTGGTACTTTTCTAACCTTCATACTAACTTTGTAAGTGATTGCTTAATTATCTTTATTGTTTGTTTGCTTTTATTCATGAAAGTTTTTCTTTTCCTAATTTTCTTTTAATTATGGCCCTTTCTTTTCCACTTAGAGGAGTCTGTTTAACATTTCTTTTAAGGCTGGTTTAGTGATGATGAACTCCTTTAACTTTCGTTTGGGAAACACTCTTACCTTACTGGGTAGAATATTCTTGGGTGTACTTTTTTTTTTTTTTTTTTCCTCCCTGTCAGCACTTTGAATATATCATGCTACTCCCTTCTGGCTTGCTACGTTTCTGATGAGAAATTAACTGATAACTTTATGGGATTCCTTTGTAGCAACCAGTTGCTTCTCTCCTATTTAAAAAGTTCTGTATCTTTACTCTTTGTTATTTTAATTATGTGTCACGGTATGGACCTTCTTGGGTTCATCTTGCTTGGAGCTCTCTATGCTTCCTGGACCTGTTTCCTTCCCCAGGTTATGTATTTTCAGGTATTATTTCTCAAATAAGATTTCTGCGCTTTTCTCTTTCTCTTCTTCTGGGATCTTTTTGATGCGACTGTTTGCTCTCTTGATGTTGTCCAAGAATCCCTTAATCTATCCTCATTTTTTATTTTATTATTTTTTTTTAACATTTATTTATTTTTGAGAGACAGAGGCAGAGCATGAGCAGGGGAGGGGGAGAGAGAGAGAGAGATACAGAATCTGAAGCAGGCTCCAGGCTCTGAGCTGTTTGTTAGCACAGAGCCTGACGCGGGGCTTGAACTCATGAACTGCAAGACCATGTCCTGAGCTGAAGTTGGACACTCAACCGACTGAGCCACCCAGTCGCCCCCTCATTTTTTAAAAAGTCTTTTATCTTGGACACCTGGCTGACTCGGTGGAGCATGCAACTCTTGATCTTAGGGTCATGAGTTCAGGCCCCGTGTTGGGGGTAGAGTTTACCTAAAAGAAACTTTTTGTTTTTTGCTGTTCATCTTGGCTGCTTTCCATTACCCTGTCACGTTGCTGATTTGTTCCTTTGCATTTGCTAATCTGCTGTTGATTCTTCTACTATATTTTACATTCAGTTGTTAATACAGTTCTGATTAGTTTTTGTGTATTTTCTCTTTGCTGAATTCTGAGTTCCTCCATTCTTCTCTACAGTCCAGTGAGCATCTTTCTGACCATTACTTCAAAATCTTTATCAGATAGATTAGTTATTTCTGTTTCATTTAGTTCTTTTCTGAGCTTTTGTCTTGGTCTTTTCATTTGGAGCATATTTCTCTCTCCTTTTGCTTGACTTTCTGTGTTTACTTCTCTGAATTTGGTGCAACAGCTATTTCTCCTAAACTTAAAGGAATCATCTTGTGTATGGTCATCTCCTGTGTAGATTGTGTATGCCTGGTGACCTTGGCTGGCTGGCTGGAGGTAAGGCTTGTGTGGGCTGGGCATCATGAGGTACTTTGTCCTGCAGCTGCCATGGTGGGAGGTCCTGAACTGAAGCAGGCAGGGGCCAGGGTGGTCCCGGAGCTCTCCATGCAGAGGGTATCCTCCCAGGACAACTGAAACTGAAGTGGACACTGGCCAGGGCTTCCCATGTCACTCTACACAGAAGGCACCCCGATAAGTCATCTGGAGATGATGTGGCAGTGGGTTTGGAGGTCCTGAGGTATTCTTTACTAGGGGTGCCCTGCCAAGATGTCTGCAGCCAAAGTGGTGAGGGCCTGGAGTGTTCTGGGGTGCTTTGCCCCTCCTGTTACTGTGGCAAATGGCGGGAGTACAGTGAGCGCTGATTAGGGGTGTTCTGGTGTGCACCATGCTGGGGTTGCTGAAGCAGTCTTCCAGCTAGGGTGTCCAGACCCTGTTCTCATCCACACTGTCAGGGCTGAGCAAAATAAACTGTGCCACTTGCCAGCCCCTCCAACCCAGAGAGAGTTCCAACAGTTCCCTCCACCATGTGGCAGAATTCTAGGGCTGGATCTTTTATTCTAGTTGCTCTTTTAAATTGCAGCTTTTTTCTTGTTTCCCAAGGTGTCTGGAAGTGGTGTGGGCTAGGAGCCCAGGGCTGGCTGAGGTACCCTGTCCCCTGTCTGCGCTATCAAGGTGGAGGGGGAATGTAAACAGTCCTCACCAGCCCTTGTGGCTCGGAGAAGGGTACAGCAGCTCTCTTGCTTTTGGCAGAATTCTAGGACTGGATCTTTTATATTCTAGCTCTTCTTTTAATCTGAGGCTTTTTTCTATGCGTAGGGCAGGTGAATCAGCTCACAGTTACTCAGTACTATCCTTCCCCAGTGTAGTTCACAGTGTTGACATTGGGTGTTTCCCTTTCTTACCCTGTCTCCACCTTTTGCCATTCTCTGTCTATATTTGTTATGCACAAGTTGTTCATTCAGCCTTCAGCATCTTCAGGAGGAATTGCTCTATAAAGAGGTAGATTTGGTGTGTCTCTGGAGGAGGTGAGTTCAGGGTCTTTCTACATTGTCCTCTTCCTACGTTGCCATCAAAATCAACAAGTTTCTGTTTCCTTTCAGCATTTTGAAGAGGTTATTCTGTGTTGCCTGGATTGAATAGTTTCTGGCAAGTCATTAGTAGTCATTTTTCTAGCACTTTTTCTCTTTAGAAAGTGACTTTTTCTCTGGGTGCTTTTCACATTTCCTTTTTTTTCGTTTTTTTCAGCAACTTATTTATGATATATTTTGGTGTGGTACATGTATATCATTATCCACTTAGGGCTTTTTATGGAGGATCTGTGTATCGGGTTTATGGTTGACAACTTGGAAAATTCTGGTCATTATTTCTTCACTTTTTTTCCTATTATTTTCTTTCAATATTCCATTTATACATGGTTGATCCCATATTTTTCTGTTGAGACTGTTCATTATTTTATGCTTTATTTTACAGTCAAATGCTATGTTTTAAAGTCACCTATCTTTTTTTTTTTCTGCAGTGTTTAATATGCTGTTATTTCTGTCCAGTTAGAAATTTGTGTTTGAGGTATTGAATTTGCCATTGCTGCAAGTTCCATTTCATTCTTTTTTATATTTTTCATTTTTCTCATACTTTCAATTTCCATTAAATTCTTTTTGATCGTTATCTTTGTTCTAACATCTCTGTCCTTGTCCTGTTATCATTTCTGTCATTTCTGGATCTGTTTCTATTGACTCTTTCCTTGGTGTTACATTTTCTTAATGTCATCTCTAGTAATTTTTGATAGAATGTGGAGCACTGTCAGTGGTTACATTGTTGACCGTATGTGTTTTGTTATCTTCCTTTAAAGAGTGGCTGGTAGGATCACCTGGGTGGCTCGGTTGGTTAAACTTCCAAATTCATCTCAGGTCATGATCTCATGGTTCATGAGTTTGAACCCTGCATTGGGCTCTGCACTGACAGCTCAGAGCCTGAAGCCTGCTTCAGATTCTGTGTCTCCTGTCTCTCTGCCCCTCCCCTGCTCATATCCTGTCTCTCTCTCTCAAAAATATTTAAAAAAAATTTTTTTTAATAAAATAAAGAGTGGCTGGTATTTAAGTTAGTTGTGGGTTCCCTTGATCCCTTTGGAGCATTCTAGGTTTCTTTCATTTTTTTTCTTTAGCTTTACTTGGGTACATCTAAAGTAGCTTTTACTCAAGAGATAGTTCAGCCCTTCTACAAAGCTGTGATCCTTTGTGGCTCTTCACTGAATGCCCTAAATGATTACTATGTGTCTCCATGATTATGAACCTTAGAAATTGTTCATGTGAAAATTCCCATTTCTTTTTTTTTTTTTTTAACTTTTTTAATGTTGATTTATTTTTGAGAGAGAGAGAGTGCGAGCGAGCAGGGCAGGGGCAGAGAGAGAAGGAGACACAGAACCCGAAGCAGGCTCCAGGCTCTGAGCTGCCAGCATAGAGCCCAATGTGGACTCGAACCCACGAAGTGTGAGATCATGATCTGAGCTGAAGTCGGATGCTCAACCGAGTGGGCTCGAACCCACGAAGTGTGAGATCATGATCTGAGCTGAAGTCGGATGCTCAACCGACTGAGCCACCCAGGCACCCCTCCCATTTCTTTTTTCAGTCTTGGGGCATTTTTCCCTATGCATGTGGCCAGTACTAAGCAAAAATTCTAAGGGATCCATGTGCAGATTTCCAGAGATTTTCCTTTATACCTTCTTTCTCATTAGAATTCTGCCCTTTAACTTTCACTTACTCCAAACTCCCTAAATTCTGATGTTGATCTATGTTTTCCCTCTGTACCTGAATTTAGGGTGTGCCTCCAGTTGGAAAGCTGGGTCATTGATGGGGAATTACATTTCTCTCAAAGGTTACATGCAACCTGTGCATTGTGTGTTCAGTATTTGAGACCATTCTTTTTATTTTGTACAGTTTTCTAATTTGTGATTGGTGCTGAAAATTATCTTATGAATTGCTATCTGATACTTTAATATTCCTCACCCATATTTCTTTTTTTTTTAATTTTTCAATGTTTATTTTTGTGAGCGAGAAACAGACAGACTGCAAGTGGGGGAGGGGCAGAGAGAGAGGGAGACACAGTATCTAAAGTAGGTTCCAGGCTCTGAGCTGTCAGCACAGAACCTGATGTGGGGCTCAAACTCATGGACTGAGAGATCATGACCTGAGCCGAAGTTGGCTGCTTAACCGACTGAGCCACCCAGGCACTCCATATTTATTTTTCTATAAGGAATATTAGAGTCAGCTTGTTTCACTTTAAAAACTCCTTTTTGTGTTTAAGGTTATCATGTGAAATGCATGGATTAATGTAGGGAGAACTAATATCTTTGGAATATTGAAGCTTGATAGTACGGTAGTACATACCTTTTTAATTTGTAGTTTTAACCTATGAAATTAGTATCTATCTATTCCTATTTTATTGACTTTTTACCAAAAGTAGATATTTAATGTTTTCTCCTGCCTTTTCCTTTTGTATGCAAGTGGTCATAATTTTTTTTTCCATCTATTAGTTTGATTATGTGTATACATTTTTCTGATATAGAACCCATTTATAAATTCCTGGTGTGAAACATGCTCAGTCATCTATTTTAGTTTGATTTAGTTTGTATAGATTCTTGGGTTACTTTTGTTTTAAAATTCTAATTCCTAGCCTTTCATTTAGAAACCATAAATATAACAGACTTTGAAAATTCTTGAAAAGGGAAGAATTCTCAGAATACATGCTGTATATGCATCATTGTTATAAATAGGGAGAAAACTTTTAGAACTATGACACTTGCTTATTTAAAAATTTTTGGGGTGACTAGGTGGCTCAGTCGGTTAAGCATCCGACTTCAGCTCAGGTCATGATCTCGTGGTTCATGAGTTCAAACCCCATGTCTGGCTCTGTGCTGACAGCTCAGAGCCTGGAGTCTGCTTCGGATTCTGTGACTCCCTCTCTCTCTCTGCCCCTCCCCGGCTCACGCTCTGTCTCTCTCAAAAAATAAATAAAAGTTAAAAATTAAAAAAAATTTTTTTTTAGTATATTTATTTATCTTGAGAGAGAGCATACGCAGGAGAGGGGCAGAGAAAGAATCCCAAGCAGTCTCTGCACTGTCAGCACAGAGCCTGACAGGGGGCGGTAAGCTCAAACTCGCAAACTGTGAGATTGTGACGTGAGCTGAAATCAAGAGTTGGATACTCCAGGTGCCTGGGTGGCTCAGTTGGTTAAGCGTTCGATTTCGGCTCAGGTCATGATCTCTCAGTTCGTGAGTTTGAGCCCCATGTTGGGCTCTGTGCTGACAGCTCAGAACCTGGAGCCTGCTTCGGATTCTGTGTCTCCCTCTCTCTCTCTGCCCCTCCCCTGCTTGCTCTCTCTCTCTCTCTCTCTCTCTCAAAAATAAACATTAAAAAAAAAAGCGTTGGATGCTCAACCAACTGAGCCACCCAGGTGCCCTGATACTTATTTAAGTGCCGGGGTTAGAAGGCATTGACCCCTGCATTGTCAAAAAATCATGTATAACTTTTAACTTCCCTGAAATTTAACTACTGTATTCTATATATATATATATATATATATATATATATGTATGTGTGTGTGAAAAAAATATATATATATTTTCCCCCTGTCTTCCCCATGAATGTATTTTATATTGTGATTGAAACATAAGAAGTTGCCAAATGATTACAAACAAAGGGAATGTAGAGGAAGCATACGGGTAGGCTGGACTCTCCCCTGCTTTTGGCACTCCTCATTCCACTCCCTGTGTGCATGGTTAGTTCACTGAGGCCTGAGCTGAGAGGCAGTAAAGGAACCGGCTCTGGAGAGAGATTCTTGCTGAAGTGGCAGGGCCAGTTGCTGGTTGTAGTTGGGCAAGGATCACAGAACGAAAGATACCGCACCACTGGAGGGTCTGGGGAGACCCCAGCACAACAAGGAGGGAGCCTGCAGTGAAGAGCAGACAGCAGGCAGGGGTGCCGTCCACCATGGTGGATGTTCTCTGAGGTGGTGAGCTAAAATCCCCAGGGAACTAGCAGCTTATTGCTTGTCAGCATTTCCTGTAAGCAGAAACTAGGGAGTTAAGTGGATAAGGAGTAGGTGTTACTTCAGGATCCAGCTTTGCTAACTGGGCGGGGATGAGGAGACAGATGGTACCGCATTCTACTGGTGTACTGTATTTATTGACCAAAGTCCGTATAAATAGCCCCTACAGTTCAAACCCATGTTGTACAAGGATTGGCTGCATTAGTGTTTTTGTTTCAAAATAATTGTTAAGAGATCACGTTGCACTGTTCATCTTGCTTCTATCACAGGAATATTTTTGGCAAGGAGAAATAGGATTTTTGTTGTTAAATCTCTTCAGGAAAATGTTCTTGTGTTATAAAATAACTTGTTGAACCTGTTCTTCTATGTTCTAGATACATGAGAAAGAAGTTTTAACCATCCATCTCCATATGGAACTGCCTCCGTTCTCACTAACTCAGTTACATGAGGTGTTTTCCCTCTTCACAGGTTCAGTTTAACTTGCAGTTTACAAAACCAAATACGTCACTAGGAGATGTTCAAACAGGAACAACTATTAGTATGCCTTGCTCAACTGATAAGGAAAAGTAAGTACTTATCATAAAATTTAATGTTTGCACTTTTGAAAGTCATCCTAAATAATTTTTATCGGTGTTTGAAAGCTTTGATGCCCACTTATTTATCTGTGACATTTTAAGTTACTGATCAGTGGGATTGAAGCTAGAGTCACTTTTCTCTGTAAGAAATAGATTTCCCTGGGCGCCTTGGTGGCTCAGTTGGTTAAGCATCTGACTCTTGATTTTCACTCAGGTCATGGTCTCACCGTTCATGGGATCAGCCCCTGTGTTTGGCTCTATGCTGACAGCATGGAGCCTGCTTGGGATATTCTCTCTCTCTCTCTCTCTCGGTCTCTCTCAAAATAAATAAACATTAAAAAAAGATTTTCCATAATTTTTTTAAACTGTAAGATACAGTTAAACATACAGTAAAATTTTATTTTTTAAGAGACTTTCCTACATAACTGAAGATCTCCCTTTCATATGCTTTTGGGCAAGTAGATTAGAAATCTTTTTAATTCCTCTTACTTGGTGGTTTTTGTTTTTGTTTTCCTGTATGGCTGTGTTTGCCTCTGGAAAGCTCTCCATTTTTCTGAATTAATGCTGCTAGTGTAAAGTGCTCTGAGAAGCCAGCTCTTTCAAACTGCTAGAATTCTTTGCTGAGAATAACAAGGCTTGTGAGATTGTCCCATACCTAACGAAATAAGCTTTGTGACTTCTGTTTTGCCTACTCAGAAATTCCTTCCTCTTTTTTAGACCTTACACAGGTTTTACATAGTGAAGTTTGTAACGCATGAAAACTTGTTTCTGGGTATTCTTCATGTTTGTAATATTTTTTTCTTACTAACTCTTCTTAGTTAAAATTTAATCACTTTAAGGCCTGTCATGAGCTGGCTCTTATTCATTGGCTTCTCTAAAATTGGCACCAACGCGAGTATTATAATAGTTGGTGAGCCTCTTTTTAAAAAAAAAAGTCAGAATTCTTTGAAGTCCTGAAATTTTTATATAATCTCACACTTGTTCAGGAGGTGGAGCACCTGCAAATCGTGTTAATGGTAGAACTTGGTGTTGATACAGTTAACGCTCATACACCCAACAGCAGTTTCACTTGCAGAAAATATGATGATCATATTTGTGGTACAAAATCAAACATAATCGTGTGTCCATAAAATTAGGACTGGTCAGCTATTTTGACTGTTTTCTCTTTCAGTTTTTTTTTCCTTTATTCACTGTCAGCTAGGAAAAAGTGGCAGTGGATATCAAAGGTTAAAAGTTAAAATTGAAGGAAATACCTGTTCACCCACTTAATTCTCTGAAAATTGGAAAAAGACCATTTAATTTTAAGAATGTAATGTCATTGTTTTACAAGTGCCTTTAAATTCTTGTTATAAGGAACTACTAGAGAAACTTAGCACTGGATGGATTTAGAAAGTAGGACTATGGTAGTAGAAAAGGGTAATATATGACTACATAAATGCCCCTCCCTGTTTTTTCGCAGTTTATACTTGTATTTATCTGACTAGAATTCATTGTGTATTAATTTTAATAGTGCTTATTACTGACAACTGAAGTATTAACAAAATTTTGAAGAGCTTTTGCAAAGGAAAAATCTTACTCATTAAATACAAGATGAAATAGAAGTTATTAAATAATAAGGGTATTCTTGAAGCATGAACATGTGTTTTCATCATGTATCATCACTTAAGTGCTGCTGTTTTACAATTTCATAGTACTAGACTTTCATTTAGCCTACATTCTTAAAAAGAATTTTTTTTTAATGTTTATTTTTGAGAGAGAGTGAATGGGGAAGGGACAAAGAGAGAGGGAGACATAGAATCTGAAGCAGGCTCCAGGCTCCTAGCTGTCAGCACAGAGCCTGACGTAGGGCTCGAACCCACGCACTGCAAGATCATGACTTGAGCTGAAGTCCGACGCTCAATCGACTGAGCCACCCATGCGCTGCTAGCCTACATTCTTTATCTTAGCTCTTTGACTTATTAGTGCTACTTAGTTTACTGGGAAGAAGGGTATTTTGGCTTGTGGATAAATTGTTTGCTTAAGAAAGCACTGAAGAGGGGTGCCTGGGTGGCTCAGTCAGTTAAACTCAGTCGTTTGACTCAGGTCATGATCTCACAGTTCGTGAGTTTGAGCCCCGCTTCGGGCTCTGTGCTAATAGCTCAGAGCCTCTAGATCCTGCTGAGAGTTCTGCAGCTCCTTCTCTCTTTGCGCTTCCCTGCTCACGTTCTGTCTCTATCTCAAAAATAAACAAACATTAAAAATAAATTTAAAAAAACACTGAAGAACAAAGCTATAAATATAACTTAAATTATTTTACATATAGTATATGTGTGTATATATATATATATATATAGATTAGACAAACCTTCAGAATTAACTATTAAGGTGAAAACAAGACTTTGTAAAAATAAATACCATTTTCCTTTCAAGTGGTGCAAATTTAGGGCTGGAATCCAAATATCTGAAGAAAAGGGAAGATAGCATTCCTTTACGCGGACTCAGCCAAAATCTTTTCAGTAATCCAGGTGAGAAGACATTGTTGAAATGGCTTGTACATTGTGGATTCACTGTATTATATAAAGACTTAGTGAATACAAATAATGTTTTTCTGTCCTCATTTGCAGACCATCAGAAAGATGGCACTTTCGGAGCAGTACAGACATCTTCAAAGCCCCCTGTGCTCCCTTCTGCACCGTCAGCCTATTTCCCTGGGCAGTTAGCGAACAGTTGATGCTAGTGTGACCTTTTACTTTTTATTGAAATTTTAGAAATTCACAGGGTTTAAAAATATATCAACAGCATAGATCAAATCCTAAGCCAAGCAAGTTTCCAAGGTTACTTGAGCTTAACGTATTAGATCGTTTGGATCCTTTTTAAAGGACCACTGTCTTTTATGGCAAGGTAGAGGAGCCCATGGGGGATTCTGAGTGAGGATTCTGAGTAAATGACACTTTTTAGTGTGTGAACACGGTGTTTTATGGAATAATAGTATGAATTTTATTAAACGAATCCTTAGAAATTCTCAGAAGTTCGAAGGAAAGAGTTGGTCCTTTTAAGGGACATTCTAGTCCTATTGAGTATCTGTGTAAATGAAAACCTGCTCAGACAGAATATGAAACCAAAGAATGTTAATAATTCATTTTATTTTCATTGGTAAAATAAAAGTTTTGACACCTGAGAATTATGAGGGAAAATGATTATCTCCAAAGATAACCTATATTATTGATGTTTATAGTAAAGGGAAAAGTCCTAAAATTACCCTGAATGAATGAAAATAAATCCTTCATAGCAAATAAATATTTTCCTTGCAACCTCTTTAAATTAGCTATTAAACAAGTCTACTTATTTTGATAAATTATAAAAATAATTTGGACAGCATATTTACATAACCAGATTAGGCAGAAAGTGCTTTTAATCATTTGAACTGCAAAGTTTATAGGATTTTAATGTTTTCTGGAAGTCTTGACACATCTATTTTTTTCTCTTTTTTGAATTTCATGAGTTTGTTTTGCAGTTACATCTGTATTAGAATATTTTAAAAATTAGTACTATAAAAAATACTGGAAGAGCATCATGAATATTCATTGTATTTGTTTTTTTATATCAATGGGTTCATTTTAACGTTTGCTTAATAAAGTAGGCAAATTGAATAACTGTTAGAAGTTAACAGCTGTTTTCCCTGTAACCAAGTGTTTCAAGTAAGAATTACTTGGAAAAAATTAGGTAAAAAAAAATTCACCCAGTATCAGAGGGTCCCCAATTTGTTTTCTTGCTGACCACCACCCAGTACAGAGCAGCATTGTCTTATGAAACCTATAAATCAGTTTTTGTTTGCAAAGATTGCTAATACTTGTGTGATATTTAAAAAACCATTTTGAAGAGGGGCGCCTGGGTGGCTCGGTTGAGCATCTGATTTTGGCTCAGGTCATATCTCAAGGCTCCTGAGTTTGAACCCTGCGCGTTGGCCTCTGTGCTGACAGCTCAGAGCCTGGAGCCTGCTTCAGATTCTGTGTCTCCTTCTCTCTCTGCCCCGCCACCCCCTCAGTCTCTTTCACAATAAAAATAAACATTAAAAAATTAAAAAAAAAACACAAAAAAACTATTTTGAAGGACCTCCCTCACCACACAGATGAAGAAAGAGACATTGAAGACATTAATGGCATACCAGTGTCATTGGGTTCACGGTAAGACAGAGAATCTTTGCTAGTATTTTTCTGAAGCCACAATATTGAGTCCTATGATACTGTGAAACGTTGCTGGCAGTTGCAAGCAATCTTAACTAGGGGATTTATTCTAAAACATTTAGTAACCATTATGGGGTTGGATTTTTGTCATTTAAATATACTATATTAGTAAGAATACTTGGTTACACTAACTTCAGAGCACTTCTAATCATCTGGAAAGTAACCTCTTGGTGGTAATCTTTCCTGTAAATATTATGTGATATGTATAAAACGTGACAGTGTCTGGATGGGATTTATGATCTACAAGTAGTTCTTTTTTATTTGAAATTGTTTTGCAGTGTACAGTTGTACATGTGTTAATCACCAGGTTGCAATGAACGTATTTCTGTAAACTGTGAGCTTTGTTGTTAAAGTATTTATGGAGTGAGACATGTAAAAGGTATATGAAAACATCAACCAGACTCATCTGCAACTACCGACTATGCTTAGAATTTAAGTACTTGCATTTAATTTATGGACCAGGGTTTCATTTCTTTTGTCCTCCTACAAGAGTGTTTTGTAGTACGGGAGAAAAAAGGGATTGAAAGGGAAAAAGGTGTAAAGCTTTGATTTGTTACTGTAAAAACGATGATGGTAACAAATAAAGCCCAAACAGACCTTCTAGGGAATCACAGATCAAGACTTTTCTTTTAAAAAAAAATCATTAAAATATTTAATTTTATTAACAGAATATTTACATTTCGTTTAAGACCTTATTTAACCATAGTGAATGTTCCAAGTTTAAAAAGCATTGCGCAATAACCACACACAAGATGAAAACAGTGTAAACTATACAATACTTTATGTACAATTTTTACAAAGTAACACTTTTTTAAATAATATAACTGGACACAAAAATATACACTTTAGAGAAATTCACATCAGGAATTGTATAAAGCTCTCTTCTAGGGTCCTGAAAATTTAGGACAAACATTAGCTCTGTAAATAAAGTGTTACTGTGACAGTCCTGAAAGGCCACTATATATATTTATCTACATACAGATATCACATTGACATTTTCAAGGCTACCAGCTTTACTATATAATTTTAGATTATGTATTCAAGTGTTGAGGTTCTTATGATTATGCAAACATTAAAAGAATAGTGGTAGAAGTAGCTGGGGAAACAAATTCGAGCCAGTGTTTAGATTTACAGACTCTACCCCAATTTAAATTCTAAATGGCTGATACTTTCTCATTTCAAAAACAGTGGTGAATGTTTTTAAAATAAAATTACTACAAACAAGCTTAAAACATGATTCAGATTTAGTACAATTTTCTTAAGTTTTTTTCTTTTTTTAAATGCAAACAGTTCATTTACCATTTCTTTACTTTAGTGCATCTGCATTAAGGCTTTGAATTATTTGACCCAAGATTTTACAATGTTAAAACTAACAGGTCCATAACCGTACTACCTACTCTGTCTCACTGTGAGTCAGCATAGAGTTAAAGCTCAACACCTGAAGGAAATGGTAGCAGAGACGTTGCTAGTATCTAAGAAGGTACGTATATAGTTTTTAATTAAAGGATGTATAATAAAACAAAAAAGCTTAGTGGCAAGAAATTGGTGCTAATAAACAAAAGGTTTCTTTTCAAAAGAAATTGTAACATCTTTGGAAAACTGTCCGGTTCTGGTTCTTTCTTTAGTTCCCACGAGTTCATGCAGATACATTTCTTAAGACAATCTTAAAGTACATTGAGATGGAAATGGAATGTACATCCAGAACTACAGGTGAAAACTAAGACCTGGGTGTGGTAGAAAAGTCTTCCTGATTTCAGTCATCACACGTTCGTGTCCTGGAGTAAAGGTTCTTTGGCCTCTCCTGGCGCTTGTGTACTATGGGGGTGGCTGTGACCACCACAGTGCTTTCTCCAGCTGCTGGACCGCAAGCTTAAATTGGTATGTTCTGGAATAAACAAGGCAACAAGCAGAGCCAGCAGTACGGAACAGGCTCCAAAGAGGAAGGGGGGGCCAGGGATGATCGAATTCTGAGGAAGGAAAAGAGAATTAGGATTTTTGCACAGAGCATCTCTGTCTTAAGAACTGCTCATCTTTTAGTAGTAACAGACTACCATGAATTATAAGCCAAGACCACCTCTCTTTCTCCGTTAAAGCCATGGTTAGAACATGCATTTGCTTTTTAGAAGAAAAGGGACACGCTCACTATAATATTCTGAGGAAAACAACTGGTCCCAAGAAACAGCCAAAAGATTGTTTTAAAAACAGCCTATGCAAAAATACACTGTCATCACAAAATCGGAACACGTTCTATGATGAGCCTTCGCTTAATCTGTTCAAGATCTCAAGAGTAATAAAATCTAGTATACACTATGAACTACAGTAACAGAATCCATGACTATTTTCTTTAAAAGGTAAATATATTCTCTAGTAACTAAAGGTGAAGAAAATACAGCTAATGCCGTTACCATTAAGAATCAAACCTTTGTTTTAGTCCAAACTACATTCATTCTTAGCAAAAACTTGCACTGCCAGTTTAACCTGTGGGTAGCCCACAAACAAACACTCATTTTCATTTAAAAGTAGTCTTAGCTGGTTAGATCAGTGTGGAACTCTGCTGAACAAGCAAGGAAACTGATGAGCTGTTTGTATTGGCTAAAATGATAATGTTTGCCGTTCACATTTTCAGTTGTATGGGGGAAAGTACAGCAAACAAGTGAACAAAAGACGTTTATCAGCACCTAACTGACTTTTCATACAGAAGGCAGGCTTAATATAGGGAACTCCCGCAGTACAAAAGTCCCGGATGAGAGACAAATTGTACTACAGATGAACGGTTGTTAATCTATGCTGTTATGTGTAATAGGACAAACCAGAATATTTAAACAATTCTCGAAGGAAAAGGTATGTCCAATTTCAAAAAGGGGTAGACAGGAGAACACAGTCCTTTTAGGCTTTGGTTTTTAAGTGTCGTAGATCTAAAATAATCTCACGTAAAAACTTTAGTGACCAAAACCCATTTATCTTGTAATCCAGCCAAATGAACAACTATATTTTCACCATGTGAATGAGGAATTACCTGTTCAAAGTGGTGCTGTGGGCTTGTGTTTGTTCCCAAGTCTGTTCCTGTCATTGGCAGTTCTTTAAGTTCCACATGGAATATGTAGAAAATGAATCCATAAAGAGCTGGTCCCAGACCATTGCACAGTCCTCGAATTCCTGTTATCATTCCTTGAACAACACCTAAATCGTTTCCACAAATTATGTAATGCTCCGCTTACTTTTTTTTTTCCTACCTTAGAACCCATGCAAACAGTAAGTCAATCTAAAACCAAAGCTTTCTTTACTCAGACACTAGCAATTTACTACGATGACATTAAAAAGTACTTAGAGGCCATCAGCTCTACAAAGCGAAAGCAGCAAATACGAAGTCAATGTATACCCGACCCATACACAGGCCTAGTTTAAATAAGTGGGCAAAAGCACTTTATTTCCCTTTGAAACATCGCCGGCTAAAAATAAGGCATTAGTTCACAAGTATAATTGTTAAAAACTGTCCCAAGCAGCTATTTAAGACCCCATTTCATCAAATATAGACCCTTTTTATAGAGTTTGGGTTGGGGTGCCTGGCAGGTGGCTCAGTCAATTAAGCATCTGACTTTGGCTCAGGTCAGGATCTCACAGTTTGTGAGTTCGAGCCCCACAGTGGACTGTCTTGTGTTGGCAAAGAGCCTACTTCAGATCCTCTGTCCCTCTCTCTTTGCCCCTCCCCCTGCTTGTTCTCTCTCTCAAAATAAATAAACTTAAATTAAAAAAAAAAAATAAAATTTTTTTTAACGTTTATTTTTGAGACAGAGAGAGACAGAGCATGAATGGGGGAGGGTCAGAGAGAGGGAGACACAGAATCTGAAACAGGCTCCAGGCTCTGAGCTGTCAGCACAGAACCTGATGCGGGGCTCGGACTCACGGACCGCGAGATCATGACCTGAGCCGAAGTCGGCCACTTAACCGACTGAGCCACCCAGGCGCCCCCCAAAAAAAAATTTCTCTTAAGAGTTTGGTTTTTTTGCTCTGGGATCTTCTCCCAAATGTAAAGTGCACTATGCTTTAGCCACAGGCCTTTCCTTTCTCATTTAGCAACCAAGTGATCATTGCCACTCTTGTAACACCCCTTTTTTCCCTTATAACTAAAGGAAATACCCTTTTCAAAGAATTATCTTTTAGCGTTTCAAGAGGCAAATGTTCCTACCACAAAAGCATAAGACAACAATGTTGTCTATGTCTTTAACTGAAACATAAGATTTAAATAAAAGGGTTATTTAAACCCAAGGTGTCCAGCCCATCCATCAGAGTAAACACTTAATAGTGAATATGTGGTGGCCGACCTAGATCACTCGATCTTCTTGCGAGAGAACAGACAGGGCCACACATTGAGAGAGAGAGACATAGTTGTGTATCCACCTAAAGACAGTTCCCTGGACTCTGCTTTTCCTCTTAACAGTGAAAGCAATTTTAAATTCTTTATCCTAAAGATCCATTTATGGTTCTGTACTTAGGAAGGAGACAGAACATAGCATTAGAATATTCTGAACTTTTAAATAATTATCATCATGCATTCTTATCAGCTCACCTTGTTGATCAGCATCAGCAGTTCGTGACACAAGGGCACTGACAGCTGGAAAGGTAATGCTAGACATGGCTGCTACTGCCCCAGCAGCCCACATCATCCTGTAACCAAAGCAGCCAAACAAAAATAAATTCTCCACTGTGCCTGTCAGTAAAAATACACAAAAATCCAAGTAACTTGCTGCAAAATGGCTGTGGTGCAGGGAAAAGGAGAACTGTACTTGCTCTATTCCTTCCTTCCTTCCTGTGTGACTCTGGGCAAGTTACTTCGAGGTCTGGAGCACTGGGTGGGGATGGGGGCACTCTGAGCATAGTGGGTAATACACCTAACGCAACATCATTACATGTTTCCCAAGCCAGTGACTCTTCAGGCAGTGTTCCCACAGACTTGTGATTCAGTGTGAGGATACAGATCTGATCTAAGCCTTGGATGTTCTGGGCTTGATACGTGAAATGTTTCTGATAATTTAAATTGTGAGCACCTCTTTGTAAAAGCTAGCCTGGAAAACAAAACATCATCAACATGCTCTTGATGCTGACTCCTATCCAAATCCAAAGAGATGATACGTTCAGGTGAATGAAACATTAGTGGAAAGCGTGGACTTCGGTCCCGTGATTGTGAACACAGAGGTGTGTGCGGGCAGCCTGACCTCAACGTCGCTCTTCCCCTCGCTCTGCAGTGCAGACTGGCAAGAGAAGCAGAGAGACTCTTCTCTGGCATGAAGCCGGGACCAAAACAATTGGGCTTTTCTCAGTTAACTTCTAGTGTGTCATCGTCATCAGTAATGACCACTGGTGTTACACAATACTTCTCTTCTAACCAGAAAAACAAAAAAGGCAAGTAACGCTAGCTTTCAGAGCTTTGCTGCTTTGAGGTTATGTTTTTTCCTAATGAAGATACAGATTAAATGTCCAGTAGAGACTGAAAAACAATCTCATTTTAAAATGTCCCGTTTTAACCTGTCCCATAGATACAAAAGAATGTCACACCTTTCTATCCTCAAGCCAGTCTCAAATATACAAATACCCAAGTGAGAAATCTGTATTATATACATTAGACAGGAAAAGAAAAAAGCACAGGAGAAGACAGATTAAAGTCTAATACTCAGCCTTAGATGAGAAGCAAATACAAACAAAAAGTCTGTCAATTATAACCTCAATAAAGCTGGAAAAATTAAAAAAAACAGCAAAATTAAAAAAAATTAAGATATACCTACCAAGGTTCTGAGCCAAAGCCATACCATGCCAGCTGTAATATTTGAAATCCAAGACCCAATAAAATGGTGTTCTTATTTCCGATTGACCGCATAAGTAAACTCAAGACTATGGTCTAGAAAAGAACAAAAACCAGAATAGTACGGTTTATACCAGAAAAGAGCTTTAAAAAAAAAAAAACAAAAAACTGGTGACTTCCTTCAATCTGTAATCTAAGATTACCACTTTTCTTTACATTTTGGCTTTTCAACAATTGCCCTGAATATATCTTGAGACCATTA